>NC_042618.1:483480960-483807532 GCF_901001135.1 Rhinatrema bivittatum | reverse complement strand
TAAATGGCCCTCGCTAGGAGAGTGGCCTCCTGTCTCCAGTGAGGCAACCTCAGCCCCTCTGATAGTTGCAGCGCTATTCCTTCTAATCTCTATTGATGGCTTTCTAATCAGCTAAGGCAAAAAAAGCATAATTCAACAGAACTGCAAGCTTTCAATGTTTTAGGAACCTTGAGGGAAGCTCCTTTTACTAGAATAGTACCTTACAGATCTTTACCGAGGTATGTAAAAAAGAGACAGGTGAAGATACAACTTTATCTAAACTTTGGTCCATTTGTGACTGCTCTCAGGAAACTACTTTAGTGCCTGACATCATAAGAAAAGAGTCTAAGCACTAAGAGAATCAATCTCATCTTTATAAAAGTGTAGGCTCATAAAATCCAAAATATTCCTCCATTTTAGAGCAACGATGACATCTCCGCTAAGCCTCACCTACACCCAGCACCTCCCTGGTCAAGTCACCCGCTTTCCCAATGGGCCAACCATGGAGGCGAAGCTTGAAGCAGGACCCTGTTGCAAAGTAGACCGTGTCTCTCCCCTTTCACCAGGCATCTGAATCATATACAAGGCTTGGTGCAGGAGAAAGATATATTCTGGGGAGAATTGCCCTAACTGCACCGGAACCAAAGGAAAGCCCAGGAGAACTTCAGGGACTGAGTTCCCCATATAAATAAAAAAGCCAAGAGCGCATTGCAAATAAGCTACTGTTCTGGCCAAAACTGAGCAGAATAAAGAACGGCTCCAACGTGGGCCCCCGAACCTTCTTCCACCGTGCTGACGCGGTGGTGAGCAGGGAAATGGCCTGGGGGCTGTGTCGTGAGCTTTCACCGCTACCTCCCCAGCCAAAACGCCACAGCAGAAAGAATCCATCGCAGTGACCGCTTCTGCCTAAAAGAGCGCATTAGAGAAAAAACCGTCAGGGGCCTCTGAACTGGCTTCTTCTGAGGCCGACGCAGTTATGAGTAGGAGCAAAGCATTACTTGCAGTCGGGCCCATGCAAGCTATATCGGGAGCTTTACTGCCTCCCCAGCCGAAATGCTGCAGCTCTCGGGGGGGCGCACAAGCTGGCACGCCGGCTCTCACAGCTCATACACTGCTGCTTAAACTATTTTTTTCCAAAGCAGCACAAAGAGGGAGGAGAACAGGAGAGAGTGAGAAAACCCTGCTCTGAGGACTTCAGCAATGAATCACACTGCCACCCCCTTGCAGACTTTATCTACCTCCAAAAGAAATCTAGGATTCTCCTTATAGGGCTCCCTTAAACTGAAAAATATTCCAGAAGCCTGGCCTACAGTCTCCTTAGAAGACTCAGTTAACTGAAAACATTTCAGAAACCTGACCTGCAGTTGGCTTACAAAGAGAAACTTTCAAGGAGAATAAGTAAAACAGCCCTGATATGCTCTACCAGGGAAGGGAAGGCCAGCAAGTTCCAGTAAGTCCTACCACCTTCTAGAGACAGAGAATACGGGCTTTGCCTGGCTTGCATCACAGTAAGTACCAGTGATAATGTTACAGAAACGTTTGTGACCTCTGTCTCCACCTGCTGGTAGGGGGATATAACCCACTTGTTTGGATGGGTGTAGCAGGATGATAAGGAATATATTATTTCTCATCTACAAATAAAACTGAAAGAATGGGCCCGCCTTGTAGTTCAGTGGTAATCCTGGGGCCGGGCCTGGCTCAGTGGCATTTCCAGGACCCGGCTCTATCGCAGTAGCAGTGTTGCACACCATCAGTACCCAGGTCAGAGGTTCTATTTCTGTCATGATATTGGGTTTCATATTAGGAGCTACCACCCAGGAAAAAGATCGAGGCATCACAGTGGATAACACATTGAAATCTCGGCTCAGTGTGCTGCGCAGTCAAAAAGCAAACAGAATGTTGGGAATTATTAGAAAGGGAATGGTGAATAAAACGGAAAATGTCATAATGCCTCTGTATCGCTCCATGGTGA
The DNA here is from genome assembly GCF_901001135.1 of Rhinatrema bivittatum. Classification (NCBI taxonomy): domain Eukaryota; kingdom Metazoa; phylum Chordata; class Amphibia; order Gymnophiona; family Rhinatrematidae; genus Rhinatrema; species Rhinatrema bivittatum. The sequence goes on along the minus strand of NC_042618.1, from coordinate 483,805,581 downwards.
GACCACACTTGAATACTGTGTACAATTCTGGTCGCCGCATCTCAAAAAAGATATAATTGTGATGGAGAAGGTACAGAGAAGGGCTACCAAAATGATAAGGGGAATAAACAGCTCCCCTATGAGGAAAGATAAAGAGGTTAGGACTGTTCAGCTTGGAGAAGAGACGACTGAGGGGGGATATGATAGAGGTGTTTAAAATCATGAGAGGTCTAGAACGGGTAGATGTGAATCGGTTATTTACTCTTTCGGATAATAGAAAGACTAGGGGGCACTCCATGAAGTTAGCATGGGGCACATTTAAAACTAATTGTAGAAAATTCTTTTTTACTCAACGCACAATTAAACTCTGGAATTTGTTGCCAGAGGATGTGGTTAGTGCAGTTAGTATAGCTGTGTTTAAAAAAGGATTGGATAAGTTCTTGGAGGAGAAGTCCATTACCTGCTATTAATTTCACTTAGAGAATAGCCACTGCCATTAGCAATGGTTACATGGAATAGACTTAGTTTTTGGGTAATTGCCAGGTTCTTATGGCCTGGATTGGCCACTGTTGGAAACAGGATGCTGGGCTTGATGGACCCTCGGTCTGACCCAGTATGGCAGCTTCTTATGTTCTTGAAAGATACAGATATGGAAACAAAAATGTTAAAGGGGTTAGAATAGCTGCGTTATGATGAAAGGTTAGGGCTCTTCAGCTTGCAGAAGAGAGGACTGAGCGGGGATATGATAGAGAGACTTATAAAATCTTGAGTGGGTAGAACCTTTCAGCAAATATTAACGCAATGGGAAATGCAACAAAACTAGCAGTTAGCAGTTTTAAAAAGAAATTGAAGAAAATATTTTTCCCTCTCTGCACAATCAAGCTGTGGAAGCTGTTTCCAGAGATATTTAGCATAGCGAGGTTTAAAAGAGGTTTGGAGAAGTTCTTGAAAGAAAAGTCGTGTTTTGATTGAACTTATCTTCCAGCTTTCATGACTGGTCAGGCACTACATTCAGCTATCCCAGAGGACTCACAATCTAAGCCTCTCAGGCTGTTTACCATGCGGTAAACAGGGATATTCTGCTACCAGCACCGCACATATTATAATCAGCTGATTAGCATGTGCATGCATGCTAATTAGCTTATTGCTACCCTAAACCATGCAAATCAAATAATGCAGCTTGCCTCAAAGATCACAAGCTTCCCGGGAAAATCAGGGCATTAACGCATTCTGAGGCCATGTGTTGAAGGGCTGATGGTTCTGAATACCCCTCTCCCCCAAGATGGATAGAAAGCCTCAGGGGCCTCCATTGACCCCCCTGTCCCAACCCCCAACCCCTGCCACCCCTGCAGGTGGCCATAGCAAAACAAAAGGTTAAAATGTTCACCCCTGCCCTAACCCCTCCCCTTCAAGCTAAACCTCAGCCCTTGAGGTCAGGCTGCCCACCCTCCAGACCTCCAGCCCTTACATTTCAGGTTCTGGTGGTGTAGTGGGGTCCAGAGGGCTCCGTAGACTCGGGGCCCTGTGGCAGCCACTATTTTATTATTTTAAAATGGCGTTGGCTGTCTCTATCACGAGAGGGGGTAAAATGTCCATTTTTAAACTGTGAAAAGTGTAGAACAATTTATCTGAAGCCCGGCTGCAAATACATCGATGACGGACTTTGCTGGCTCATTTGGACTTAAGTGGTTTTGAAACGGCAGATTCGTAGCAGTTGTGAGCCTGGGATTTCATTTTTATTCTACCTTTTTATATTTGTTACATTCGGGGCTGTGGGTACCAGAGAATACGCAGAGCCGGGACATTCTCTTTTCAGCCGTTTATTCTTTGTTTTTGTTCTTAAATATATACAGGCCGCAGCACACGGCTAAACATGCGACTGGACGCGCGTCCTTAACACGCAGTGCAAAACGGGGGTTAGCACGCAGCTAATAGCACTCAGCACATGTAAATTCATGTTGATGAGGCTATTACCTATTTCTCCCAATGCGAAAAAAAATGTGTGCCTGACGCGCATATTTTTATCCTCAAAAAGTGTACAGAAAAGCAGAAAATATCCTGGCGATATTGAGTCGGGAAATTGAAAAAGAACCAATAAATGAAAAGGATATTTCAGTATTTGAAGAAACAAGGATCCCAAATTGCCATGCTTCAAAAAACACAGTTAACTGATGTTGAATACCTTACACTTAGAAAAGATTGGGTAGGTCACACAATTCTAAAAGTAGGGGAATCTGTGTCTTAATTCATAAAGTTTCACTATTGGAGGTGACTTTATCCTGCTCTACACAGATGGAAGATTTGTTATTTTGAACTGTATGGTATTTTCAACTTGTTTTATTCTACTTAATCTACAGTTGTTTATAAGTTTACATACCCCTGGCAGAATTTGTAAGATGTGTAGCATTTTAAGACTAATAAGAAGTGGAGACGATGAGCGGTATACAATTAGGTGTGACCATAAGGGAAAGTATAGCGCTATAAGAGTTCATGGATCCTTATCTTGAAAAATTCAGTAAATGAAACTTGAAAATTAATTAAATCAACATATCCTTTGTTTATTAAATGATTGTGGACAGTCCGTGTTGGGGGACCGAAAGTTTTGTCTGCAAGCAATCATTTAATAAACAAAGGATATGTTGATTTAATTAATTTTCAAGTTTCATTTACTGAATTTTTCAAGATATATGTGTATATATACTGTATATATATGTATATATATATGTGTATATATATGTGTATATATACTGTACTATTGTATATAATTAACCTCCTCTTTCTCTTTCTATTTTCCCCCTCCCAGTTATCAGCCCCTGTTAATTGTAACTGCATCTCTTCTTCACGTTTATTTATGTTCTTGGTTGTTTCTTCACACCCCTGTTTCATGTAAACCGGCATGATGTGAATGCTTTCATGAATGCCGGTATAGAAAAACCTTAAATAAATAAATAAATAAATAAATAAGATAAGGATCCAGGAACTCTTAAAGCGCTATACAAGCATTTTAAGAAAACATGAGTGATCAAACAAACACGTCTGTTATTTTTAATGTTTCAAATTAAATTATTATGCATCACAGTACAGCACAATCATTAAACAAACCATAGCAATAAAGGAAACAAAATGGTCCTGTTCAAAAGTTTCATTACCCTTAGTTCTTAATATCGGGAATTGCCCGCTTTTGCATCAGTGACGACTTACAGTCTCTTGTGATAGTTGTGAATGAAGCCTTTTATTTTCTCACATGGTAAAGCTGCCCATTCCTCTTGGCAAAAAGCCTCCAGATCCTGTAAACAGTTTGGTTGTCTAGCATGAGCTGCATGTTTGAGTTCACCCCAAAGTGGCTTAATGATGTTGAGGTCAGGAAACTGTGATGGCCACTTACTTCTTTTGCAACCACTGAAGGGTTGACTTGGCCTTATGTTTTGGATCATTGTCATGTTGGAAAGTCCAGGTTTGCACTATGCTCAACTTCCTGGCTGATGAATGCAAATTCTCCTCCAATATTTTCTGATAAGATGCTGCATTCATCCTTCCACAAATTTTGACTAAATTCAAAACAGCAGAGATCCACCTCTATGTTTCACGGAAAGTATGCTGTGCTTCTCTTCATAGGCTTTGTTGACTCCTCTCCAAACATAGCATTTATGGTTGTGACCATAAAGTTCAATTTTGGTCTCATCACTCCAAATTATTTTATTCCAGAAGATTTGAGGCTCCTCTAGGTTCTATTTGGCATATTGTAAATGGGCTGTTTTGTGGCGTTGGTTCAGAAATGACTTTTTTCTGGCAACTCTACCATATAGTGAGGTGAAAGAGGCTATTTTAGCCAAAAGATATTCATTCAAAAATTGGAAGAAGGATCCATCTGAAGAAAATTGGATAAAGCATAAGCAGTGGCAAGTTAAATGTAAGACATTGATAAGACAGGCTAAGAGAGAATTTGAAATGAAGTTGGCCGTAGAGGCAAAAACTCATAAAAACTTTTTTAATGTATCTGAAGTAGAAAGCCTGTCAGGGAGTCGGTTGGACCATTAGATGATCGAGGGGCACTTAGGGAAGATAAGGCCATTGCGGAAAGACTAAACAACTTCTTTGCTTCGATGTTTACTGAAGAGGATGTTGGGGAGATACGCATTCCTGAGTCTTTTCATGGGTAACGATTCAGATGAACTGAACCAAGTCACGATGAACCTGGAAGATGTGGAGGCAAGATTAACAAACTGAAGAGTAGTAAATCTCCTGGACCGGATGGTATACACCCCAGTTCTGAAGAACTAAAAAATGAAATTTCCAACCTATTAGTACAATTTTGTAACCTATCATTAAAATCATCCATTGCACCTGAAGACTGGAAGGTGGCCAGTGTAACCTTGAAATTTAAAAAGGGCTCCAGAGGTGATCCAGGAAACTATAGATCAGTGAGACTGACTTCAGTGCCAGGAAAAATCATGGAAACTTATATACTTTCATAGAAGTGACAGCAGAAAAGGACCAAATGGTCCATCCAGTCTGCCAGCAAGCTTATAGTAGCTCCAACCATGCCATACAGGTCTCCCCCATAAAGATATCATCAGGCGGTGGCAGCTGCCTTGCAAGTTACCCCCCATATTTATTTTCCCAAACCGTTAAAGTCAGGGCCCTTGTTGGTTTCTGTCTGAGTCCAATTTCCTATTACCTCTTGCCATTGAAGCAGAGAGCAATGTTGCAGTTACATCACAAGTATAAGGCTTAATTGGTTAAAGGTAGTAAGTGCCACGCCAGCAAGTTACCCCATTCGCTTTTTTCCTTGTTTCCATGCAGCCGCGCGCATGTTATAAAATCCAGGGTCGACGCATGCAAGGGGGTGCACAATTGTGCAACTTGCGTGCACCGAGCCGCGCAGCCTGCCTCCGTTCCCTCCGAGGCCGCTCCAAAATCGGAGCGGCCTCGGAGGGAACTTTCCTTCCGCCTTCCCCTACCTAACCCACCTCCCAGCCCTACCTAGAACCCCCCTTACCTTTGTTGAAGAAGTTACGCGCTGGCCAACGGCCAGCCCGCAATCCCGGGTGCAGCGGCAAATGGCTGCTATGCCTGGAGGATCAGGCCCCACCCCTTTTTGCAAGCCCCGGGACATACGTGCGTCCAGGGGCTTGCACACGCCACTGAGCCTATGCAAGATAGGCTCGGCGCGCGCAGGGGAGGCAGGGGTAGGTTTTCGGGGGTTGTGCGTGTATCTTATGCACACAACCCTTTGAAAATCTACCCCATAGCAGAGCTGATACTAAGTGAAATACATTAAACCAGACATGGTCAAGTTCTACACTGACAGCAAAGTAATGTTGGGATGCGTATACAGTCAAACCAGAAGGTTTTCTCTATTTATATATATATATATATATATATAATATGTGCGTGAGCAACAGAGTTGAGCATATCAGGAAGTCACCATGACCAGAGCAGTGATATTATAAGCCCAATGATCAGAACCCAGCAGACAATGCCACAAGATCTGTCTCAGCAGCTCACCTGATGCAGACAACATGGCTAACTGCACCTGAGTTCTTTATAAAGAATATTGATGGATTCCCAGCTGAAATCTTGGATCGGACACTGAAATCCACCCACAGGTAACTGTGCCTGCCACTAATATCATTCCTAAAGTCTAATTGAAATCACACTGATTCAACCATTTTTTCAAAGTGGTTAAGGCTGAGACAAACTATCGCACACTTCATCCACATGTTGTTCTCCTTTCATCAGATAGTACATCAGATGCTTGTTGCCCCTGGCATCTCTGCACAAAGCCACGCACAGTTGATAAGCGCTCTTGTTCAGAGACGTCATCCTGCGTTGTGTATAGCTAGAGACTTACGCTAAAGAAATCAAAACAGCAAAACAAGGAAAAGTGAGATGGAACTCCTTATATCTCATGAAAATACTTGAATATTATGGACCATTGCATATTTTTGAGAGTTCTTTACATAATGTCTGAAGATAGTGGTATTTGCAATACCAAGCAGGGAGTGTTCTGCCTCCACAGTGTATGTATAGGTTTCTTTATTACACTGCCACCCGTAGTCATCTTTAGAGATTGCTTGGTTTAGATTTTTTACAGGGTGCAAGTTTTTATCTTGACTGAGAATTTCTTATTGGTTCTGTTACTGTTTGCTCACTCTTTCTTTCTCTTTTTGTGTCTCTTGCTTCTTCCCATTGGTCCCTTGACCAAAAGCAGCCTGGGACTGACTTCCCGTGGGTTTTTCAGTTGGAAAAAAGCTCTTGGCAAGTTAAGTTCTTCCTAATCCTTCTCTTCAAGTTCCTGGAAGCATTGCGTTTTTCATCTCATCCAATAATATCCATAGCTTATTCTACAGCTGCAGTTGTCTGCCTCTGACAACTGAGCTTTCAGAGATTCTCATCACAGCTGTACCAGGTTCTGTTATATCTGTGCTGCTATCCTGATGCCAAGTAATTCACTGGGAGTGTTAGTGTTCATTAATCAATAAATGTTTGGTATTAAGGACTGAGTTTTCTCTGATACCTGAAGCTGGAAAAGGAGGTTTAGCTGACTGTTAAAAAGGGCTCCAGGGGTGATCTGGGAAACTACGGACTGGTTAGCCTGACTTCAGTGCCAGGAAAAATAGTGGAAAGTGTTCTAAAGATCAAAATCACAGAACATATAGAAAGACATGGTTTAATGGAACAAAGTCAGCATGGATTTACCCAAGGCAAGTCTTGCCTCACAAATCTGCTTCACTTTTTTAAAGAGTTAAGAAACATGTAGATAAAGGTGAACCTGTAGATGTAGTGTATTTAGATTTTCAGAAAGCATTTGACAGAGTTCCTCATGAGAGGCTTCTAGGAAAAGTAAAAAGTCATGGGATAGGAGGCGATGTCCTTTCATGGATTACAAACTGGCTAAAAGACAGGAAACAGAGAGTAGGATTAAATGGGCAATTTTCTCAGTGGAAGAGAGTGGGCAGTGGAGTGCCTCAGGGATCTGTATTGGGACCCGTGCTTTTCAATATATTTATAAATGATCTGGAAATAAATACGACGAGTAAGATGAGGAAAGACCAAAGAGGTTAGGACTTTTCAGCTTGGAGAAGAGATGGCTGAGGGGGGATATGATAGAGATTTTAAAATCATGAGAGGTCTAGAATGGGTAGATGTGAATCGGTTATTTACTCTTTCGGATAGTAGAAAGACTAGGGGGCACTCCATGAAGTTAGCATGTGGCAGATTTAAAACTAATCAGAGAAAGTTCTTTTTCACTCAACGCACAATTAAACTCTGGAATTTGTTGCCAGGCTATGTGGTTAGTGCAGTTAGTATAGCTGTGTTTAAAAATTGGATAAGTTTTGGAGGAGAAGTCCATTACCTGCTATTAATTAAGTTGACTTAGAAAATAGCCACTGCTATTACTAGCAACAGTAACATGGAATAGACTTAGCTTTTGGGTATTTTCCGGGTTCTTATGGCCTGGATTGGCCACTGTTGGAAACAGGATGCTAGGCTTGATGGACCCTCGGTCTGACCCAGTATGGCATGTTCTTATGTTCTTAGTCCTTAGAGGAGAAGTTATTAGTTACGTACCAAAAAAACAAAAAACTGGATAACTCTGTTCTCTCTCTTGAGAAGCAAATGTGTATTGAAAAAGCTAATTTTGCAAGATACCCCAACCGTGCCAATAGAGAAAGATTTTTCACTAGCCAAGCTATATTAAATTCACTGATTCATCAACGTACAAAAAAAGTTTAATGTATTATAAATTTAGATTTTTTCAGTTTGATAATAAAGCAGGTGAAGATGTTGGCATGTATTATAAATCATGGAAGGTTTCTTGTTATATCATCCATTGTACCTGAAGACTAGAAGGTGGCCAATGTAACCCCGATATTTAAAAAGGGCTCCAGGAGTGATCCAGGAAACATAGACCAGTGAGCCTGGCTTCAGTGCCGGGAAAAATCATGGAAACTGTTATAAAGAATAAAATCTCAGAACATTTAGAATGACATGGTTTAATGGGGACACAGCATCGATTTACCCAAGGGAAGTCTCTCCTCACAAATAAACATGTGGACAAAGGTGAACCGGTAGATGTGGTGTATTTAGATTTTCAGAAGACGTTCATCAAAGTCCCTCATGAGAGGCTTCTAAGAAAACTAAAAAGTCATGGGATAGGCGGCGATGTCCTTTTGTGGATTGCAAAGTGGTTAAAAGAAGGAAAACAGAGAGTAGGATTAAATGGTCTGTTTTCACAGTGGAAAAGGTAAACAGTGGAGTGCCTCGGGGATCTGTACTTGGACCGGAGCTTTTTAATATATATATAATGATCTGGAAAGGGATATGACAAGTAATGTGATCAAATTTGCAGATGACACAAAATTATGCAGAGTAGTTAAATCTCAAGCGGATAGTGATTAACTGCAAAAGGACCTTGTGAGGCTAGAAGATTGGGCATCCAAATGGCAGATGAAATTTAATGTGGACAAGTGTAAAGTGATGCATATAGGGAAAAATAACCCTTGCTATAGTTACACAATGTTAGGTTCCATAAGAACATACGATACGCAATACTGGGTCAGACCAAGGGTCCATTAAGCCCAGTATCCTGTTTCCAACTGTGGCCAAACCAAGTCACAAGTACCTGGCAAGTAACCAAATATTAAATAGATCTTAAGCTACTATTCTTTATTGATTAATTTCAGTTTATGGATTTTTCCTCAAGGAACTTATCCAAACCTTTTTTAAACCCAGTTACACTAACTGCCATAACCAGTTAGGAGTTACCACCCAGGAAAGAGATCTAGGCATCATAGTGGATAACACATTGAAATCATCGGCTCAGTGTACTGTGGTGGTTAAAAAAGCAAACAGAATGTTAGGAATTATTAGGAAGGGAATGGCAAATAAAATGGTGAATGTCATAATGCCTCTGTATCCATACATGGTGAGACCACACCTTGAATGCTGTGTGCAGTTCTGGTCGCCGCATCTCGAAAAAGATATAATTGCACTGGAGAAAGTACAGAGAAGGGCAATTAAAATGATAAAGGGCATGGAACGGCTCCCTTATGAGGAAAAGCTAAAGAGGTTAGGGCTATTCAGCTTGGAGAAGAGACGGCTGAGGGGGATATGATAGAGGTCTACACAATCATGAATGGATTTGAACAGGTAAATGTAAATTGGTTATTTACTCTCTCAGACAATAAAGGACTAGGGGTACTCCATGAAGTTAGCAAGTAGCTCATTTAAAACAAATCATAGAAAATAATTTTTCACTCAGTGCATATTTAAGCTCTAGAATTATTGCCAGAGGATATGGTTATGGCAGTTACTATAACAGGTTTTTTAAAAAGTTTGGTTTAAGTTCCTAGAGAAGTCTATAAACTGCTATTAATCAATAAGGAATAGGAGCTTGGGATCTATTTAATGTTTGGGTACTTACCAGTTATTTGTGACTTGGATTGGCCACTGTTGGAAACAGGATGCTGGGGTTGATGGTCCCTTGGTCTGACCCAGTATGGCATGTCTTATGTTCTTATATTATTTTCGTGAGAGATGAGTCTGGGAAACTTATTAACTCCACTTTGGATATTGCATCTCTTTTTGCATGATGTTACAAACAGCTATATTCCTTTAATTCAACTTCTATACCTCCTATACAGCTTTATGTCTCATCAATCCACCTACCCATTGTGTCTCCACAATAGATAGTGTTTTTAAATGAGCGTCTTAAACTCACTGAGATCATGGGAGTTCTTGCTCACATGAAATTGAATAAAGCCCTGGGACCAGGCGGATTAACCACAGAATTTTATAAAATTCTTATTCACACTATAGTTGAACCATTATTATTATATTATCAGGATTTAGTTACTGCTGGCAAGTTTAGGCATGGTGTTAATAAAGCTATTATTACTGTTAATCCAAAATCGGGTAAAATCCCTTTGCAAACTCAGTCTTATAGACCAATTTGTTTGTTGAATCTAGACATGAAAAATCTAGCGAAAATAATAGCCAATAGATTGTCTCGTATCCTTCCTTATTTTATTCATGATTTCCCAAGTGGGATTTGTTAAAGAATATCCATAAAATTATAGCATCCATTAAAAAATCTTGGAATATGCAATGGGAATCTTTATTAATAGCTTTGATGCTGAAAAGGCATTTGATAAATTTAATTTGGATGTTTAATTCATGGTGTTAGGCCAATATGGGATTACAGATTTTTTCACTCGAGTAGTTTAGACTTTATATTCTTCCCCTGTTGGAGTGGTCTCTGTTAACGGATGCTCTCAGAACAATTCCCACTTAGTAGAGGGCACCAGACAGGGTGTCCCCTTTCTCCATTATTGTTTTCACTGTGTTTAGATCCTTTATACGTTCTATTCAAAATAATCAAGATATTCCAGGTATCCCCCTGGGAACGTTGGTCTTTAAAACAGCAGCTTTGAGGATAACCTTCTATTGCATATTCTGCATCACACTCAGGTTTTACGATTGTTTTCTGAATTTTGGAAATATGGGAATGTTTCAGGTCTTACTTTAAACCTAGATAAATGTGAAGAATGTCTGCTGGATCCTTTACTCCTCTGCAGTGGAGGGGATCTTTTCCTCTAAAATGGCCAACTGATTCCTTTAAATATTTAGATGTATTTCTAGCTAATAATCCTACTACCATTTTGGATATGAATTACGGGGATACCCTGAAGATTTGGCTTTCTTTCCCTATTTCTTTGGTGAGCAAAATACGTCTTTCTAAGATGATTTTGCTTCCAGAGTGGCTGTATGTTTTTTCTATGGCACCTGTTTTTCTTTCCTGCACCACTGAACGTTTTCTTTTTAAATTATTCAGACACTACCTTTGACCAACAGGGAAACCCCATATTGCAATGACTACTCTTCAAAACCCTGGTCCCAAGGGGGTTTGGGGTTTCCAAATTTGAAATGTTATAATGGAGCTGCTCTTTTTAGACATGTTGAGGACTGGCTAATGTTTTCTTCTTCTTTATTATTATTATATACTCCAGTCTCTGTAGAATCTACTTTGGAGAAACCCATCTCTTTACGTTTGGCTTTACATGGGTTCCTTTCGAAAGAAGCTATAAATAGTACTTTCATCTTTCCTCTTCTTAAACATGGCAATGGCTTTGATCTCATTTACATCTTAAATATCTTTTCTCCTTTTTTAGGTAATTTGAGTTTTTTGCCAGGATTGCAACAAAAGGTTTTTGCACTATGGGCTATTGAAGCCATATTGATTCTAGCTCACTGATAAGATTTGTTCATTCGATTTCCTTCAAAATGAGATGTGAATGTTTGTTTTGGGATATTTACATGGCAGACCTTATATACAGAGTATACCTTCTGCGGCATTGCTGTTTAATCACTGGAAGTTATTGTTGGATTTGTTTGATGTTTCAGACCCCTCAAGACCCACGTTACCAGGTCTTTATAAATTTATACAACGTGCAGAGACTCAGTTTGATTTCAATCTTTGTTGCATTCCTGGCAACAGGACCTGCAATTTACAATATCATTAAAGACATTTATTTCCTGTTTCTCTTCTGTTACCTCTTTGTCTGTGAATGTCAGACTACGTGAAACCCAATATACATTTCTTATCAGGTTCTATATCTCTCAACATAGGGCTTTTCGGGCCCATTTAACAGATAACGATTAATGTTTAAAATGTGCTGCTCTTTCAGGACCGTTAGGTCACATGTGTTGGTCCTGTACTGTTACACAACATTTCTGGTCTCATATTTGTACATATATGATGAATATAGTCGGCTTCACGGTACCCAAGGATCCAGCTTTAGTTCTATTTGATGAGTTCTCCTCCAGTCCTTTCTGTAACAAATATATGAAACAATGGATTAGAAAGGGCTTTTTACTAGGGAAAAAGACTATTCTGTCTTTTTGGAGAGTAGAACATGCCTATAGTTATACTTACTGGAGAAATGCCATGTTTTCATTAGTATTAATAGAGAAATTAAATGTTGAAAAGTTGTCATCCCGTCACAAAGCTGAAGTTTTGCATATTAGGCTCCCGTATCTCAACATCCTCTCTCCTCGAGCTAGGAGCCAAGTGTTAATGATTTGACTTAATTGTTTGGATTATCTCTCAGATCCCAGTCATATTATAATGTACACTAGCCGTTAAGCCCGTAACAACGGGCTTGGTCCGTTTCCTTCCCACTCCCTCCCCCTCATTCTCTCTCCTCTCCTCCCTCCCCCCCTCTCCCTCTCACCCCCTCCCTTTCTCACCTCCCTCCCACACCTCCCTCCCTCACCTCCCTCTCTCACACCTCCCTCCCCCTCTCTCTCTCTCTCTCTCACACCTCCCTCCCCCTCTCTCACCTCCCTCTCTCACACCTCCCTCTCTCACACCTCCCTCCCCCTCTCTCTCACCTTCCCTCTCTCTCCCCTTCCCCTCCCTCTCCTCAGTCACTCCCCCTCTCTCACTCCCCTCCCCTTTAAGATCATCCACAACTGGCAGCTCTCGGGGGGGGGGGTCCCTCCCGCGCGCGGCGCCGCTGCTCCTCCCTGCTCCTGCTCCTCCCTCCTGCTTCGCGGCCGCCGCCGCTCCTGCGGCCCCTCCGCCATTTTTTTTTTCGGGCACGCACGGCTCTGACCGACGTGCTTGCCCGCACATGCGCGGTAGAGCTGCTCTCTACTGCGCATTTGCGGGCCGTCGGTCAGAGCCCATTTATAAGGTAGATTCTCTCAGAGTACTATATGGGGGGTGGGACTGGGAGGGTGTTGTATTAGTTTCCGTTTTTTATTCTTTTTGGTTGTTGATTCTTGTTGATTTATGTTGTAAAATGTTATAACTATGATCTGATTTGGTATAAGATGTTAAGAGTCAATCACTTCATGCTTTTTGTTCATTTTATCTTTTTCAATAAACTTAATTGAACATAGCCACTAACCCCCAAAGTTAGCCAGCTAGACCCTTTTGAAAACCTGTCTTCATATCTCTTTTCCTTTTCTTTTCTCATCTTAGTTGGAGAATAGCTCAGCATGTGCAGGATATAAATAATTTTAAATAAATAAATCATCATCTTTGGAACATCCACTTTGTATCTCAAGACTATCAAGTCACTCTCAATCTTCCCTAGATTAAATAAACTCAGCTCCCTCATCTAAACTTCATAGGTCACATTATTTTAGATTATTTAACTTTGGAATTGATTTTCTTTCATTTCTTTACAAAACAATCTAGACCCAACAGCTCTGTTAATATATCAAGAATAGCCTGTCCTGTTTCATATTCGGCAATGGTGAGCAGGCCATGGCAACCCAACAATTCTCGTTAATCAACTTAAAGGTAGTAGTACCTAGAAGATGAAATGCTATGAAGTATTTGAAATAATGCAAATTAGTATATTTGATTTTCACATTTCTGATAAGGCCCCTCCTTTAAATTAAAAGTATTAGTGCCATAGTTAAAATAGTTAAATCAGTACTGAAAATAATCTGCCATCTTTTTGTGATTCATATTTTGTTCCTAAGATAATTAGTGATTGAACTTTCTGAAAGCTCTTTCTTCTTAGCCTTGCGAAGTAAATCCAAATATTTTTGTGCTAGTCTTATCTGAACCACATACTGTAGCTATCGCATTGCTTTATACAAAGTATGAACATAGCTGAGACATCTGAATTATGGATGCAGAGGAAACATTATCCACAGCCCCAGAGAAAATAGCAAGGAGTTTCAGTGCCTAAACTTCATGACCATTAATTTCAGTTCGAATTTCTAAAGATACTTGGATTTAATACTTTGCCTTACAGAAATTCCTTTTTCTTGCAGTATTTGGGCTCTATGCTGGTTAAAGATTTAAGAGGAACAGAGTCCACCCAGGATGCTTGCTCAAAGATGAGGGTAAGTTTATCAGGGTAGAGTATGCCCAATGTGTGTGTCTGTATGTCTGTCTGTGTATGTTTAATATTACCTGTTAATGGAGGTAAATATCAATTTATGTACATAAATTGACTCAATTGAAAATTGCCCTTCCTCAGTACGGCAAGAAGTCCACTCAGTTTCCACAGTGCGCACATGTTTAGCTATGTTCAGAGGCATCCTGGTGGCATGTTTAAGTTGGAAGAGGAAAGGTGCATGTGAGGTTGCCATACAGTCTGCTAGCCAATTAAGAACATAAGTTCCAGGCTGGGTCAGACCAAGGTCCATCGAGCCCAGCATCCTGTGTCCAACAGCAACCAGTCCGGGCCACAAGTACTTGGCAGATCCCCCAATAGTTGATCTATTTCCTGAATCTCACTCTTGGGGATAAGCAAGGACTTTCCAAGACTACCTGGCTAATAACTGATAACTGTTTATGGACTTTTCCTTAAGGAACTTGTCTAATCTTCTTTTGGACTCTACTATGTCAGTTGCCTTGACCACATCCTCCTGCAACAGATTCCATAGCTTAATTGTGTGCTGAGTGAAAAAATACTTCTTATGATTTGTTTTAAACCTGTTGCGAGTTTCATGGAGTGACCTCTAGTTTTAGTGTTGTTTGAAAGGGTAAATAACTGTTCCTGTTCCACACCATTCATGATTTTAAATTTCAATCATATCCCCTCTCAGTTGTCTCTTTTCCATTTCTCCATAAGGGAGCTTTTCCAACTCTTTGGCATTTTTGTCACCCTTCTCTGTACCTTTTCTATGTCTTTTATGAGGTGGGGTATTAGACAATGTACGTTTCGCTACTGTTATGCCTAGTCCATTAGGACTGTAAGAGACAAATAGTTGCAAAGACTGATAAGGTTCAGTTCTTCTTTTATAGTTGGAAGCCAAGGCTCTTTTACAGTCCATGTATAAAGGGATTTTTCTTCTTCAAGCTCGTGTGGCCTTGGGAAGAACATAGGTAACACAATGGCTTGATTAATATGGAAAGATGGTACTACTTTTGATAGAATCTTTGGGTGGGTGCAGAACTGTATATAAGGGGAATAATGAACCAAAGCCTGAGGTTCGCTACCTCTTCTGGCTGATGTGACTGCTACAAGGAAGATTACTTTCTATGTTAAAATCCTGAGAAAAGCCAACTGCAATGTTTCAAATGGCAGCTTCATCACTGGTGCCAGAACCATGTTTATGTCCTATGGAACAGGTAGGTTTACAATTGGAGATTTAGTGTACCATAAGTCTTTCATGAACACATAATAATGGAGGAGTGGATATTGGCTTACTTTAGACTTGGATATGGTAAGGGCCAATTGCACTGAGATGAACTATCACTGATGAGGTACCAAGACTTGAAGAAGAAAGAGAAAACAGATAGTTCAGTAAACTTCGGGTTTGCATGCAAATGGATCCACAGAACTTGTTGACACTATGTGGAGATCTTTCTATTAAAAAATCCATAGGCTCTTTTTATTCATGGTTTTCTGGCAGACACTAATATGTCCTCAATCTACTTGAGTAAATACAATTCAGCAATTATTGAGCACACACCATCCAACCCATCAAGTTGAGGGATGGAAGGTTCAGATAATATAGACGCTCTCTTTTCAAGTTAATAAGGATGGATCTGAGCTGAAAGGGATCGAAGGAATCTTGGACAGCTATACCAGACTTATGTGGGCCACACTGGAGCTATAAGGATCCAGTTGGCCTCAGTCTTTAAGCACGTTTTGCCACCATTCTGGCTATCAGAGGAACTGATGGAAAAGTGTACATGAGATTTGCTTCCAGTCAAGCAGAAAGCGTCCTGAGTGGATCTGAGTTTACTGAGAAGAATGGAGCAAAATCTATCCAGTTTTCTGCTTGTGCTGATGCAGAGAGGTTGATTGCTGGATGATCTCATAGACTGGCAGTCTGTTGGCTGTTGATTATTGCAGAGACCATCATGTGAATGAAAAACTCTGCTGAGGCAAACTGCTAGCGTGTTGGAGATCCCTGAAGGGAGGTCGCTTGCAGGACAACTTGATGTTTGAATGGTCCAGTTCCCATATCTTTATTTCCTCTTTCAGAGTCCATGAGCCTGTGCTTTCCTGCTTCCTCACACAGAACCACGGCTACTAGGTTGGCAGTTTGAATGGGATGTTTTTCCTTTGGAAAAGATAAGTGATAAAGTTTTTAGAGCATACCTGATTTCTCACAGTTCTAGGAGGGTTGATTTCAAAATTATTCTCTATGAACAACCATGTTCCTTGAATTCAAAAGGACCCATGGGGCTCCTCACCCTTTGTGAAGAAATCTGTCATCAATGTTACTTGTTGAGGAAGCAGGTGGAGTGATGCTCCTTTCTGAGGTGAAGGGGGTCTAGCCACAAGCATAGTACCTGCTTCATTCTTATGAAATTTCCACTTTGGTATCAGTAATGGAGTTAGTTGGTCCTGTTGGGACCAGAGACCTCACTGCAGGAGTCATATATGAAGGGGGGTTTGTGAAAACTACATGAACTACTGCTACCATTTGACTCAGAATGTCTAGTACTTCCCTGGCCATTGAGTGATCTGTATCCAACAGTCTGTACACAAGGGACCTGAGAATATTTTCTCGATCCAAGGGGAAGGAAAGCTTTGTCTTGCAGAGAATCTATGCATGCTCCAATTAATTTGATTTTCTAGGAAGGAGTTAGTCGATATCTTGAAGTTCACCAGAAAACCTAATAACTGTAGATATTGCATTGACTTTTGTAAGGAAGTTAGTACACCTTCTCAAGAGATCTCCATCAAAAGCCAGTCATCTGGTTAAAGAAAAGCTCAGGTGTCTGTCATTAGAGATACACTGCTACTACAGCCAGACACTTGGTGAAAACCCTTGGTGCCAGTGATAGGCTGAAGAAGATTACTCTGTACTGCTAGTGGGAAGAGTCCTAAAACTCATCCAAGCAGCAGCATTCATTGATATCTGCAATGTTAAAGGCAGTAACTGCCCCTGCATGGAAGTGCGTTACACCTAAGTCATCATGGGTTTACCCCATTTTGTTTCATTTCCATCCTGCACAGTGTTTCTCCTTCCATCACCCTACTCGTCTTCACCCGCCTCTTCCAGGACAGCCTTCTGTGTAAAGAAATATTTCCCCCTGGGGTTTCATATCATGAACTCCTAATTCTGCAGTTTCCAGTGGAAAAAGGTTTCTTTGTGCATCATTGAACCTTCCAGGTCTCTGAAGGTCTGTATCATTTCTCCCCTGCTCCTCCTCTCCCCTGGGTGTACATATTCAGGTCCTTCAATCTCATCTCGAATGGCAAGCGTAACTCTGGCGCACCATCTCCCGACCCGGGGGCTGGTCTGGAGGCCTCAGCCGTGCCCCCCCGACACGCCCCCGGGAACGTCCCGATCGTTGTGCCGCCCACTCGACGCCCCCCTAGCGAAGCCCCGGGACTTACGCGCGTCCCGGGACTTGTGCGCGCCGCCGAGCCTATGCAAAATAGGCTCGGCACGCGCAGGGGGGTTTTAAAAGGGTTATGCGCGTGCCTTATGCACGTAACCCTTTTAAAATCCGGCCCATAATGTCTTAAAATAAAAACAAAATAATAAGATAGTTAAAGTATTAAAAATGTAAACATTTAAAGATTCAAAAAGTTAAGAACAACAATAAGATAAATAAATATTAAATACTAAAAGGGTATAAAATCATTAAAATTCTTGGAAGGCCTATTGGAATAGCCAAGATTTTACACCCTTTCTAAATACTTCAGTCTGATTCCATCCGCAAGTCTTGTGGTAGAGAGTTCCACAGTTGGGGCCCAGCAATGGAGATCACCCTTTCTCGCACATTATTGAGAAGTGCAATTTTGGGAGATGGAAATAGGCAGCACCCCCCGTACCAGCTGATGTTGTGATTCTTGAGGGAATATGAAAATGTAAAGCTGAGGTTAGCCATTCGATCTTTTCATTATACAGTGTTTTATGAATTAGGGATACAACTTTGTGTTGTGCTCTGTATTTGACAGGCAACCAATGAAGGTTCTTTAGTATTGGCGTGATATGATCAGACCTTCTAGTCCCGGTTAAAAGTAGCCGCGGAGGTCTTATAAAATTAGCTGGTAGGCTTAAAAACATCGAATTACAGTAATCTAACTTAGATAAAACAAGAGCTTGTAAAACAGTTCTGAAATCTTTTGGATATAAAGGCGGCTTCAATCTTTTAAGAACATTCAGTTTAAAATAACCATCCTTAATGATTTTTTTGACCCATACTTTTAGATTGACTTCACAATCCAGACAAATCCCAAGATCTTGGACCTCAAATAAGATAGGATAATTTTTAGCAGCTCCAGAATTTCTTGTTCTTTTATTTGGCTTAATTTAGGAGAAATGATTAATATTTCAGTCTTTTTCAAATTAAGGGAAAGATTAATTTGGGTTAGTACTTTACTAATAGCAGATTGATATATGTCCCAAAGGTCAGGTGTTAAGTCAATTGATTTTTCGATCGGGATTAAAATTTGAACATCATCTGCGTATTTTCTGCGTATATCATGACTTTTTATGTTTATTCAAACTCAAAGACTTGGCTTGTTCTACCAAAGGGGGAGATATTTTGAAGGAGCTGCTACTTAATTCCCTACCTGGGGAGACAGATGAAGCTTGAAAGAGGATTGAATGCGGCTTCTGAAAGACTTATAAAGTTCCTCCATTTTCCAGGCCCTCAACTTCTGGAGAGATGGGGACAAGTGGTCAAAATGGTAAGTTGGCCTGATCATGGTTTGGTCCAAGGCCACTAACAGACATTTTTCTATCACATATACTGTCTTTAAAGCTGCTCATAATGGGCTTTTTCTTAGCAGACATACTGAAGAAAAAAAATCATCTTTTTTTTTTTTTTTTTAATTAGCACTGAATCATTTTTTTAGGGGCTGCTGAGGCAACAAGACAACTTTGAAGAAAAAGATATTAAGAATTTTAGAGAAAATTGATAGGGTACACATCCATGCTGGTGCTCAGGTGAAAAAAGACTGAAGGGGCTCATGAGGCAATGCCTGTGCAGGAATTCCCACACATGCTCAGTAGAACAAAAGTTCTGTAAGCTTAGAAAGAAGGGCCCATTTGGTAGCACCAGATAATTTCACACAGATGTCATGGCTAATTCAGCCCTTAGTGTTGACAGAAAAAAGTTGAACCAGGGCTTAATTTGTAGACAAAAAGAGGAATTGTGGAGGGGTTTGAGATGGGCGGGGCCAGGTGTGAGCTCTCGCTCTCTCACACATATTCCCAAACACATCCTTCACACTCTTAACATGCTGGATGAACACTGTTAGGTGAAGGACAGCTGGGGATTGGGAATGCAGGATCACTGGGGTAAGGAGGAGAAGATGGATTCTAACCCCCTCCTCCTCTTTGCCCTGGTGATCCTGATCCTCCGACCCGAGCCTCACCATAAATTACCCAGTGGTCCTAAAGCCCCTAAACTAATCCCTAGCTCCGGTGATCCTCAAGCTCCACTCCTCTCCCTGGGAAATCACCCTCTCCAGCAACTCTCCTCCCCCTCCTGGGCCAGTAAAGGTCAGGCCTCCCTGGCTGAGCTCTGCTTTAGGGGGCGGGAGAAGACAGGTGAGCACTGTCCACTGTCCTCAGTCTCCTGGGAAAGGGCTGTGAGGCCTGGAATTGAAAGGATGACCTGCTTGTTGCCTCCTTGGGAGTGAAAGGAAGGGAGCAACACCACATGCTCTCCTCACTCATGCTCTCCTCACCTCACCACACCCAAGCCTTTCTCCACCCCCTCCAATCACTTCACCTGCAGACTGCCCCTCACTCTGATCATCTCACATCTCGTAGTTCCTCCAATCCCCTCTCTTACACCCCGCACCCGCAGCTCCTGTGATCTCTTAACTCTCTTTTTCTCCCTCTTCCCCACATAACTCTCAGCCTTTTTTATCTCTTCATTCGCTCTTTTGCCCTCCCACACCCCTTCCTCTCCCTCCGATCCCTTCACTTGCTCCTGCCCCTCCCCTCCCCCACATCCCCTCATTAACTCTCTTGGCCCTTTCACCCTCACCAGTGTGGTCACCAGCGGCAGAGGTGGCAGGGCCTGGGGAGCAGAGCAAGAAGCCATCGCACCCAGGAGTGGTGGAAGCAGTGGGGCTGACAGGCATTCACCCCTTGTCTTTTTTTCACCTTGGCTGTGGTCCCTCACAGCCTCCCAAATTGTGCTGGGAGATTGCACAAAATGACCAAGGGGGAGCAGCTTCAGTTCTCTGTGATCTTCTCTGCTTCCTCCCAGGGCTGGGGGGCCATAAGGGATCCATGCATCTTCTGGCCCTGCTCCGCTTTCTCGGGTCCCAGAAAAATAGTGGCAGAACACCATTCTGGGTTGTTCTACCAGAAATTAAGCCCTCGGTAATGGACACAAAAAAGGGTTTGAATCAGCACAAGTTTGAAAGCTGTGAGCAGTAGCTCCATTCATCAAGGCCAGGGCTGAAGCTTTAACCATTGGCATTAAGAACATAAGAACATAAGAAAATGCCATACTGGGTCAGACCAAGGGTCCATCAAGCCCAGCATCCTGTTTCCAACAGTGGCCAATCCAGGCCATAAGAACCTGGCAAGTACCCAAAAACTAAGTCTATTCCATGTAACCATTGCTAATGGCAGTGGCTATTCTCTAAGTGAACTTAATAGCAGGCAATGGACTTCTCCTCCAAGAACTTATCCAATCCTTTTTTAAACACAGCTACACTAACTGCACTAACCACATCCTCTGGCAACAAATTCCAGAGTTTAATTGTGCGTTGAGTAAAAAAGAACTTTCTCCGATTAGTTTTAAATGTGCCCCATGCTAACTTCATGGAGTGCCCCCTAGTCTTTCTACTATCCGAAAGAGTAAATAACCGATTCACATCTACCCGTTCTAGACCTCTCATGATCTTAAATACCTCTATCATATCATGTCATTACTGCTCACAACTCTCATACTTGTGCTGATTCAAACCTTTTATTTGTCTGTTCTGTGCTCTGCAGTGTCTGCTTCAGTATCATCCCTTCTCCTTCTGTTCCCTGCAATACATGAGGAGGAGGTGGGGGGGGGGGGGGAATAAGAGAGGTGGGGGCTGCCCTCACTCTCTTAGGAGCAGCAATGAACATCAAAGAGGACCGTTCCCCATCTGCATCCGTAGCTATGAAATCTCATTCTCTACTAAAACCATCCTAGGGAAGTAGTGCTGACAGCGGCTTGCAAGAAACTCCCAGCAAGCAGGCACAGAAAGAGTACAGGACAGGGACATCCATGTATGCACAGAAACTGGATTATGCTTAAATAAACCAAGTAGAAAAGAGACACTCCATCACCTGCATTTCTTAATTAGTATGATACAATCTAATTAGTATGATACAATCTTGCAAAGCCACATTCATTGGTTTATTTCTGCTCCGTTTAGTCAGGTACTGGGCTATAAAACCACAGCTATCCCATGCTTTTCTCCAGTGCCTGAGTGACCAAGGTGTAGTCTGAGCTTCCCCCATTTTCCCTGGCTCTTCCATTCAGGGAAGTACTGCAATGGAGATTGGCTTCCCTGGTAGGTAGTCTTGCTATTTGTAGCTATACATAACACTTAATCATGACTGTTTGTTTGTGGATAGTTGATCTGCCCTATCTTTGAAAGGGGATAATGGATGTGTAGATACCTAATCATGCCGTATATCTGGTATGCGCCAGACAAATGCTGAGAATATATGTGCAGATGTTCTGAATTTCTTTTTTCTTTGTTCCATGTTTTTTCAGGCAGATGCTTTCAAACTAACACTGAGATGTTGGTGCTGACTCTCTTCCTGCAGGCATGACTTGGAGTTACTACGCCTTGGATGCACACACGCGGCATGTCTTTTTCTTCCTGCTTGCTTGACTGTGTGCATGTGTGCAGATACTATATTCTGTTCAGGTTCAAGATCTTTTCTGAGTGCCTTTTTCTGTGCATCTTGTTGCAGCTTGCGTGGCGAGAACTATGTGCTTGCTGTGTCGTCTGTGCTTTGATTCTAAATTTCCAATATTACAGAGTTTTTAGACATAGTGATTTCAATAATCAAGAAATGTGCCCTGCTAACTTTGGAAGATAGCTGGACAAATATTTGGGGCTGAAATTCCCTCCCCCTCCCTCTGAGCATGCACAAAATGGAAGCATGAAAACGTTAGCCAGACAGTGCCAGTAGTCAGCTTTTCAGCATATCAAATTTAGTAATAAAATAATAATAATGTGGGTAACCCTGGTTAGGCTGAATACCTATCCTATAGTTATCTGGATAACTTTGTTTGGGTGCAAAATGACAGAGGTGGGTGCACATCCTAGCTAAGCAGTTTACTGAGGCATGAGCTTTCAATTTGTCAGATGCATGAAGTATAATACAGGAGGTAGATAACATTTATGGGACCTAAATCCCATGGTCAGACCACTTCCTCATTAACTCTCAGATCAAGCACACAAGACCAATAAGAAAGCAAATCATTGAACCAGCTGAATTCTCATACCGTCCCCCTTTCAACACCAACATACTCAAAGATCGACTAATTGAAGAATAAACACACGTTAACTACGCAAATAGCCACAACGCAACAACCGACTGGTTAAATAGAACCACTACCTTGGCTAATGAACTAAACCCTATGCAATTGGCCCACATAAAAGAATCAAAGCAAAATAGTCCATGGTATAGTGAACAAATCAAGGAAATAAAATGATGCCTTAGAAAGAAAGAAAAAGAATGGAAAAATAACAAAACTCCCGGAAATTTAACAAAGTACAGGAAACAACTTGCATACTACAAAAAAACTATTTTAGACACCAAACAAAAAATACTACAGCTCAAAAATAGAAACATTTGCTAATAACGCCAGAACCCTATTTAACATAGTAAAGAATCTAACTAGTGACAATACAAACAACCACCAAACACTACAAGAGAACCAATGCAACGAGGTAGCTCAATTCTTTAAAGATAAAATTGAGAACCTGAGAAAAAAAAATCCCTAACACTACGAAACAAGAGATTAAAATGCCCACTAGAGACGTTAGTAACTGGTCAGAATTTGAAGAAGTATCACAAGATGAAGTCGAAAAATTGATAAATCAAATGAACCCTGCCACCTACGTAATTGACACCATTCCCATTACCGAACTAAAAAAACTAACCAACACAATATCCCCAACCCTAACTAAGATCATCAACCTCTCATTTGATGAAGGAGTAATGCCGGATACCTTGAAAGGAGCCATTATTAAACCAATAATTAAGAAAAAGAACCTTGACCCACTAGTTTTCAATAACTATACACCAGTCTCAAACTTACCCCTATTAGCCAAACTAATCGAAAAAACAGTACAAAAACAATTCTCAAAGCATATAGAATGTAATAACATATTTTACCCAACACAACATGGGTTTCGCAAACACTACAGCACTGAAACTCTGCTATTAGCTTTATCAGATAATATCCTAAAAACTATTTTACCTACCTCCTGAAGCAGTGAGCTGCGCTGGATACTTATTCCAAGTGAAGTATCAGGCTTAATTGATTCAGGGTAGTAGCCACCGTAACAAGCAAGCTCCACCCAGACTATGTAATTCATTCCTTGTTGCTTGATGCTGATATAAATCATCTTTTCTTCATTCTCTCTGCCATTGAAGCAGAGAGCTATGTTGGATGTGCATTGCAAGTGAAGTATCAGGCTTAATTGATTCGGGGGTAGTAAGCGCCGTAACAAGCCAGCTACTCCCATGCTTATCTGTTTACCCAGACTATGTTCCCTGTACGTACTGGATCAGTCCAGACTCCTGGGTTATGCCCCCGCACCAGCAGGTGGAAACAGAGCAAAACTTGTCAAGCTCCACTATATATACCAGGCTGCCGCCCACAGCCTGCCACTATTTCTCTGTTTCCAGCAGGTGGTTCGGGTGCATAGCTCACAGCCTGGTTAGAGAAGTTAGAAAGAGTTTAAGTTTTTTTGAAGTTTGGGAGGTCAGACAGGCAGGATCTTTGTTTTCTTGCTGTTTCACTTTTGCTTGTTTTGCAATTACGTTTAAAACAAAAAAAAAAAAGGTTTTTATCTCTTCCGTTTGCGACGTCCCAGGAGGTTGTCAGGCCCTGAGAAGGCCATCCCTCCTGGTAGAGCCCTTTGCTGGTGCTTTGGGGGTCGAGGATCCCACCCTCCACAGCCCAGCCGGGGTGATACCGGGGAACCCGGTTCACTCACCCCAGCCGGACCGTTTCAGGACCATCGGGGGACAGCGCCGGTGAGTGGTTTTCCAAAAAAAAAAAAAGACGAACTTTTTCCTCCTCGCGGTGGCTTCCCGATCCGACTGTACCTTTGTTTCCCTTCATCGCGCGGGCGGTTCACGGGTTATTTTTTCCTTTTCCTCGCGCAGGCTCAGGTTAGCAGGGCAGGCATGCCACGTGGCACGGCCTGCACAGCCTGCGGCTCCGGCAGCGCGCGCCTCTCCCGGGATGGGCTGTGTTTGGCCTGCATCCCGGAGGGCGAGGGATCGTCGGGGACACTCCGGGGGCTCTTCGTGCGGCAGACCTCAGTCGCGATCGCAGTGGGGTTCAGAAGGCCACTAGGGGAATGCGTGCACCGCCGCCATTTTGCCCTCGGCCCCCGCGGTGTCTGGGCCTATCGGGGAGGGATCCAGGGACTCTCCCCCCTCCTTTTCTCTGCAACGACTCGCAACCAGGTCAGTCTCTCCCGAGGGGACCGCGGGGCTGAGGAGGGGTCAGGATTCGGACACAGACTCCGAGGAGTCAGGCACTTTGAAGGATCTTACGTTGAAAGTGGTTTTTCTTGTTGCGATCACCTCTGCCAGACATGTTTCGGAACTGCAGGCCCTCTCGTGCAGGGAACCCTTCCTTCGGATCTCTGAGTCTGGGATCTCACTTCGGACCGTTCCGTCCTTCCTTCCTAAGGTAGTTTCTGCGTTTCATCTGAACCAATCGGTGGATCTCCCGGCTTTTCCTCATCTTGATCCCTCGGATGCATCCTCCCAGGAGCTGAAGAAGTTGGATGTGCGCAGGGTCCTCTTGCGCTGCCTTGAGGTTATGAATGCCTTCAGAGTGTCGGACCATCTTTTCGTCCTTTGGAATGGTCCTAAGAAGGGTAATATGGTGTCCAAGACTTCCATTTCGCGATGGCTGAAGGAGGCAATTGATTTGGCTTACCTCCTGGCGGGTCGTTCTCTACCGTTGGGTCTAAAAGCCCACTCCACTCGGGCTCAGGCGGCATCCTGGGCGGAGCGTCACCAGATCTCACCTTCAGAGATCTGCCGGGCAGCGACTTGGAAGTCCCTGCACACGTTTGCACGCCATTATAGCTTGGACGTGCAGGATTCCGGAGCGGGGAACTTTGGAGCAGGCGTCTTGCGAGCGGGCCTCTCCATTTCCCACCCTAGATAGTGAGCTCTGGTACATCCCAGGAGTCTGGACTGATCTGGTACGTACAGGGAAAAGAAAATTAGGTCTTACCTCTGTTAATTTTCGTTCCTGTAGTACCAAGGATCAGTCCAGAGTCCCGCCCGTGATTTTTCCTACAGTAGGTTCGGAGAGTCCGCTGTGTTGGCTGAAAGGGGTTTGTTTTTTTTGCTGTTGCAAGTCTCTGTCAATTCAATCTGTTGCCGGGTCTGGTTCTTCATGGGGGAAGTGACCCGAGGGTTCCCCGGTTGTTTTTTCGTGTATATAGTTAGATATATGGGGAATATCCACTGCTTTGACATTGAGTAATACTGGCAGGCTGTGGGTGGCACCCTGGTATATATAGTGGAGCTTGACAAGTTTTGCTCTGTTTCCACCTGCTGATGCGGGGGCATAACCCAGTAGTCTGGACTGATCCTTGGTACTACAGGAACGAAAATTAACAGAGGTAAGACCTAATTTTCTTTAATTCATTCCTTGTTGGTTGATGCTGAATATAAATCATCTTTTCTTCATTCTCTCTGCCGTTGAATCAGAGAGCTATGCTGGATGTGCATTGAAAGTGAAGTATCAGGCTTATTTGATTTGAGGTAGTAACCACCGTAACAAGCCAGCTACTCCCATGCTTATTTGTTTACCCAGACTATGTAATTCATTCCTTGTTGGTTGATGCTGATATAAATCATCTTTTCTTCATTCTCTCTGCCGTTGAATCAGAGAGCTATGCTGGATGTGCATTGAAAGTGAAGTATCAGGCTTATTTGATTTGAGGTAGTAACCACCGTAACAAGCCAGCTACTCCCATGCTTATTTGTTTACCCAGACTATGTAATTCAGTCCTTGTTGGTTGATGCTGAATATAAATCATCTTTTCTTCATTTTCCCTGCCGTTGAAGGAGAGATCAATGCACATCCAGGCCCTCTGTTGTCATCTGAATCCAATGCCTCCTTTTCCCCGCTGTCTAAGTGGGAAGTAATGTTGCAATTGCATTAAAAGCCTCAAAGCATATTGGTTAAGGGTAGCACTCTCCATGCCTTTTTCTAAGGGTAGTAACTGCCGTATCAGCAAGTTACCCCCCTGCACGCTTATCTCATTTGTGTCCTCTGGCCTGTAGAGATTCACAGTGTTTATCCCATTCTCCTTTGAATTCTTTGACTGTTTTTGTCCTCACCACCTCCTCTGGAAGGGCATTCCAGGCATCCACCACCACCCTCTCTGTGAAGAAATATTTCCTGATGTTGGATCTGAGTCGTCCTCCCCGGAGTTTCATTTCATGACCCCTAGTTCTACTGATTTCTTTGCATTGGAAAAGGTTCACAGTCCATACATCATTGAAACCTTTTAGATTTCTGAAGTTCTGTGTCATATCTTCCCTGCACCCCCTGTCTTCCAGGGTATGCATATTCAGATCTTTCAGCCTCTCCTCATAGCTCTTCTGATACAGACCCCACACTATTTTTGTCACTCTTCTCTGGATCATCTCCATCCTGTCTCTTATCTGTTTTAAATTACAAACTCCAGAACTAAATACAATACTCCAGGAGAGGCCTCACCAAGGACCTGTACAAGGGGATTATCACCT
Source organism: Rhinatrema bivittatum (assembly GCF_901001135.1). Taxonomy (NCBI): domain Eukaryota; kingdom Metazoa; phylum Chordata; class Amphibia; order Gymnophiona; family Rhinatrematidae; genus Rhinatrema; species Rhinatrema bivittatum. Next base: position 483,778,680 of record NC_042618.1, on the reverse strand, counting down.
CCATTTTCTTACTGGTTATTCCTCTCTCTATGCAGCCCAGTATTCTTCTAGCTTTAGCTATCCTCTTGTCACATTGCTTCGCCATCTTCAGATCCCCAGCCACTATCACCCCAAGGTCTCTCTCTTGGCCCGTGCACATCAGTCTTTCACCCTCATCACGTACAGCTCTTTTGGATTACTGCATCCGAGATGCATAATTCTACATTTCTTGGCTTTGAATCCCATCTGCCAGATCTTTGACCACTTTTCAAGCTTTCTTAAATTTCTTTTTATTGTCTCTTCTCTTCAGGCATGTCCACTCTGTTGCAGATCGTAGTATCATCTGCAAATAGACATGTTTAACCTTCTATCCCTTCCGCAGTGTCGCTCACAAAGATATTGAACAGAACCGATCCCTCTGGTACTCCATTTAACCCCGCTCTCTCTTCAGAGTAGGTCCCATTTACCATTACACATTGTCTTTTGTCCATCAACCAGTTTGCAATCCAGGCCACCTTTGGCACTCACTCTCAAGCTTCTGATTTTATTCACAAGCCTCCTATGAGGGACCATATCAAAAGCTTTGCTGAAATCCAAGTACCGTATTTTTCGCTCCATAAGACGCACTTTTTTTCCCCCAAAGGTGGGGGGAAAATGTATGTGCGTCTTATGGAGCGAATATAAAAAAAAAAAAAAACAAAAATCTAACAAACACCCCCCCCCCCCCCCCGACTCCCCCAAGACCTGCCGAATTAATTTCCTGCAACCCCCCACCCTCCTGACCCCCCCAAGACCTGCCAAACGTCCCTGGTGGTCCAGCGGGGGTCCAGGAGCGGTCCGGGAACGATCTCCTGGGCGTGAGCTGTCGGCTGCCAGTAAACAAAATGGCGCCGACGGCCCTATGCCCTCACTATGTCACTGAGACCGACCGCTGCTATTGGTCGGTCTCAGTGACATAGTGAGGGCATAGGGCCGTCGGCGCCATTTGTTTACTGGCAGCCGACGGCCCTATGCCCTCACTATGTCACTGAGACCGACCGCTGCTATTGGTCGGTCTCAGTGACATAGTGAGGGCATAGGGCCGTCGGCGCCATTTTGTTTACTGGCAGCCGACGGCCCTATGCCCTCACTATGTCACTGAGACCGACCAATAGCAGCGATCGGTCTCAGTGACATAGTGAGGGCATAGGGCCGTCGGCTGCCAGTAAACAAAATGGCGCCGACGGCCCTATGCCCTCACTATGTCACTGAGACCGACCAATAGCAGCGGTCGGTCTCAGTGACATAGTGAGGGCATAGGGCCGTCGGCGCCATTTTGTTTACTGGCAGCCGACGGCTCACGCCCAGGAGATCGTTCCCGGACCGCTCCTGGACCCCCGCTGGACCACCAGGGACGTTTGGCAGGTCTTGGGGGGGTCAGGAGGGTGGGGGGTTGCAGGAAATTAATTCGGCAGGTCTTGGGGGGGGTCAGGAGGGTGGGGGGTTTGCAGGAAATTAATTCGGCAGGTCTTGGGGGGGTCAGGGGGGTGGAGGTTGTTAATTTAAAGGGATGGGGGGGGGTTTTTGGGGTTCCCACAGAAAGAAAAATTTTCTGATCTGGGGAGTGGACCGAAATGGCCCTCCCCAGACCCGAAAACAAAATGGGGAGAAAAAAAAAAAACTATGCACTCCCCTAATTTGCTCCATAAGACGCCCAGACGCAGAGCCGGTTTAGCACAATTTTTTTTTTTTTAATTTCCCCCTCTGAATCCTAGGTGCGTCTTATGGTCAGGTGCGTCTTATGGAGCGAAAAATACGGTAAATCACATCAAGCAGTCTTCCTCGATCCAATTCTCTAGCCACCCAATAAAAAAAAATCAATCAGATTTGTCTGTCAGGACCTTCCCCTGGTGAATCCATGTTGCCTCAGGTCCAGCAACCACCAGATTGTATATAGTTCACTAAACTTTCCTTCAGCAGTGTTTCCATTAATTTTCCCACCACTGAGGTGAGGGTAACCGGTCTGTAGTTTCCAGCCTCCTCTCTGCCACCAGTCTTATGAAGTGGGCCCACCACCACTCTTCAATCCTGTGGCACCACTCCCATTTCCAGGGATCTATTGAACAGGTCACACAGCGGGACCCGCCAGCTCATCTCTGAGCTCCCTCAGTATCCTGGGATGAACCTCATCAGGCCCCATGGCTTTGTCCCATTTCCAGGGATCTATTGAACAGGTCACACAGCGGGACCCGCCAGCTCATCTCTGAGCTCCCTCAGTATCCTGGGATGAACCTCATCAGGCCCCATGGCTTTGTCCCATTTCCAGGGATCTATTGAACAGGTCACACAGCGGGACCCGCCAGCTCATCTCTGAGCTCCCTCAGTATCCTGGGATGAACCTCATCAGGCCCCATGGCTTTGTCCCATTTCCAGGGATCTATTGAACAGGTCACACAGCGGGACCCGCCAGCTCATCTCTGAGCTCCCTCAGTATCCTGGGATGAACCTCATCAGGCCCCATGGCTTTGTCCACTTTCCAGGGATCTATTGAACAGGTCACACAGCGGGACCCGCCAGCTCATCTCTGAGCTCCCTCAGTATCCTGGGATGAACCTCATCAGGCCCCATGGCTTTGTCCACTTTCAGTTTGCCCAGATCTTCCCATGCCTTCTGTTCCATAAGTGGAGTTCCATCTACCCCATCCCCATCTACAATCTTGTTTACCAGCAGTGGTCCTTCTCCAGGGTCTTCAGTGAACACTGAACTGAAGTATTTGTTTAATATTTCTGCCATTTCTTCATCTCTCTCCACACATTTCATTCGTCAAATTTATTAATCGCTTAACACAAATAAGGCCAAAGCAATGTACAAAAATTTAAAACATTCATAATAATAAATACAGAATAATAAATATATGTATAAAGACATAAAAACTATACAACAAAAACACATAAAACTCGAATTGCTATAAAATAATCTCATACGCTACTACATTATGAAAGTCAAAGTTGCAGTTCTTAATAAAATGCCTGTTTTAACAAAACGTTTTTAAAAGAAGTCTAAATTTCTTGACACAGGCAGCCCTCCGGAGTTCCATGGGCAAGGAATTCCAAAAGCTGGGTGCCACAACTGAAAAAGCAGAGTCTCTTGTGGTGGTGAGACAGGCTTCGCGAATCGAGGGCACATCTAGTAAACCTCGATTCGAAGATCTCAATTGTTGAGATGGTTCATACATTTTTAATAGGGCAATGGACCATTGATTTTGTCACCTTTCAATTTCACAATACCACTTCTGACCTCCCTTCTTTCACTGAAGTATCTGAAAAATGTATCATCTGGCTTTACCTCTTTGGCAGTCCTTTCTTCCACATGAGCTTTTGCTTTCCTGATTTCTTTTTTCATCTCCCTCAGTTTCACCAGGAATACTTTCCTGTGTTCCTCTTTTTGGGATCCTTTATACTTCTTGAATGCTGTCCTAGGCTGATTACAACGTACGTAATAATGTAAACACAAACACTACAAGCAAATTCATAACTTGAGATGATGGAGGTAAAAACAGGATTTAAAGACAGCGAATGCTGTGATCCCCAGTGGGGAAAGTGGCACTGGTTCTTTAAAAGCAACGTTTGAACGGGAAAATTCAGCCAATGTTTAAAAATAGGAGAGATTAGATGGACCTCTTGTAGTGATGTTCGCTGATAGAATAAGAAAGATTTTAGCATTGTCAGAATTGCCCCCGTGGGAAGTACTAGGAAGTGCATGGCTGTGGTAGAGCTCCAGCCGGAAGCAGGACTCCGTATATTTATCTCTGATAGCTGCCGCCAGCAATTAAACAAGTCCTGTTTGGTGAATGGGTGTCTGATTTATAGATCTCTACTGCTGCACCCACCGTGCTTTTAAAGAAATAGCAAAAACTCTCACATTCACATTTTACTAACCTGGAGAATGACAAAATTGTATCAAATCTCTCACTCAAAATAAAGGGAGGCTGGCAGTCAGATTCTGAATTGGTGGAATTAGGTCTTTTGAAAATCTCTCTGTTATCAGCCCAGTTGCTTTTGTATTTATTTAAAAGTGCTTAATACTTCACTTTATTCTGTATCCTGTCCATAGCAGATTACAATAAAACATAATCAAAACTTAAAAACATACAAAACACAGCCCTTCAGGAGATTATAAGCATTTTTACGTAGTATTTTAGTAGGGGCCAAGACAATTCGCCAACAGAGGCTGCAGATGTGCAGCAAACTTGGAGCCAGAGGTATAATGGCCAAAAGGTAGGCATTTGTCAGTGGAGAGAAAGGGGTCCTGGTATGACACAGGAAGGGGACAGACTCAGGAGTAAGATAAGGAAATATTTCTTCAGAGAGAAGAGTGGTGGGTGCAGGGAGCAGACGGGCCTTGTGCCCTTTATCTGCCATCATATGGATAAGTCCCTGGAGGAAAACTTCATTACAAGAGATAGATGTGTGAAAGGAGTAAAACCTGTCCCCACCTTAGTAATGGATTTCAGAGTAGATAATTTAATTGCTAAGAGAAGTTTAGTACAATTTACCTAGTTTATCCCGGGTAGGAATACCTACCTGTGTAACCCATCACTTACATCTGAGTGTTAAACCTTCTTATCATTTATTTATGAGAGTCACTCTTGTACACGTTATGAACTAGTGATTCTCACATGGAACGATGTATATAAAACACATAAATAAATACAATACAATACAATACCACCAGCAGGAATACCTACCTGTGTAACCCATCACTTACCTCTGAGTGTTAAACCTTTTTATCATTTATTTACGAGTGTCACTCTTGTACACGTTATGAACTGGTGATTCTCACATGGAACGATGTATATAAAACACATAAATAAATACAATACAATACAATACCACCGGCAGGAATACCTACCTGAGTAACTCATCACTTACATCTGAGTGTTAAACCTTCTTATCATTTATTTATGAGTGTCACTCTTGTACACGTTATGAACTAGTGATTCTCACATGGAACGATGTATATAAAACACATAAATACAATACAATACAATACAATACCAACGGCAGGAATACCTACCTGAGTAACTCATCACTTACCTCTGAGTGTTAAACCTTTTTATCATTTATTTATGAGAGTCACTCTTGTACACCGTTATGAACTAGTGATTCTCACATGGAACAATGTATATAAAACACATAAATAAATACAATACAATACAATACCACCGGCAGGAATACCTACCTGAGTAACTCATCACTTACCTCTGAGTGTTAAACCTTTTTATCATTTATTTATGAGAGTCACTCTTGTACACGTTATGAACAAGTGATTCTCACATGGAACGATGTATATAAAACACATAAATAAATACAATACAATACAATACCACCGGCAGGAATACCTACCTGAGTAACTCATCACTTACCTCTGAGTGTTAAACCTTTTTATCATTTATTTATGAGAGTCACTCTTGTACACGTTATGAACAAGTGATTCTCACATGGAACGATGTATATAAAACACATAAATAAATACAATACAATACAATACCACCGGCAGGAATACCTACCTGAGTAACTCATCACTTACCTCTGAGTGTTAAACCTTTTTATCATTTATTTATGAGAGTCACTCTTGTACACGTTATGAACAAGTGATTCTCACATGGAACGATGTATATAAAACACATAAATAAATACAATACAATACAATACCACCAGCAGGAATACCTACCTGAGTAACCCATCACTTACCTCTGAGTGTTAAACCTTTTTATCATGTATTTATGAGAGTCACTCTTGTACACGTTATGAACTAGTGATTCTCACATGGAACGATGTATATAAAACACATAAATAAATACAATACAATACCACCAGCAGGAATACCTACCTGAGTAACCCATCACTTACCTCTGAGTGTTAAACCTTTTTATCATGTATTTATGAGAGTCACTCTTGTACACCGTTATGAACTAGTGATTCTCACATGGAACGATGTATATAAAACACATAAATAAATACAATACAATACAATACCACCAGCAGGAATACCTACCTGAGTAACCCATCACTTACCTCTGAGTGTTAAACCTTTTTATCATTTATTTACGAGTGTCACTCTTGTACACGTTATGAACTGGTGATTCTCACATGGAACGATGTATATAAAACACATAAATAAATACAATACAATGCAATACCACCAGCAGAAATACCTACCTGAGTAACCCATCACTTACCTCTGAGTGTTAAACCTTTTTATCATTTATTTACGAGTGTCACTCTTGTACACGTTATGAACTGGTGATTCTCACATGGAACGATGTATATAAAACACATAAATACAATACAATACAATACCACCGGCAGGAATACCTACCTGAGTAACCCATCACTTACCTCTGAGTGTTAAACCTTTTTATCATTTATTTATGAGAGTCACTCTTGTACATCGTTATGAACTAGTGATTCTCACATGGAACGATATATATATAAAACACATAAATAAATACAAAACAATACAATACAATACCACCAGCAGGAATACCTACCTGAGTAACCCATCACTTACCTCTGAGTGTTAAACCTTTTTATCATTTATTTATGAGAGTCACTCTTGTACACCGTTATGAACTAGTGATTCTCACATGGAACGATGTATATAAAACACATAAATAAATACAATACAATACAATACCACCGGCAGGAATACCTACCTGAGTAACCCATCACTTACCTCTGAGTGTTAAACCTTTTTATCATTTATTTATGAGTGTCACTCTTGTACACGTTATGAACAAGTGATTCTCACATGGAACGATGTATATAAAACACATAAATAAATACAATACAATACAATACCACCGGCAGGAATACCTACCTGAGTAACCCATCACTTACCTCTGAATGTTAAACCTTTTTATCATTTATTTACGAGTGTCACTCTTGTACACGTTATGAACTAGTGATTCTCACATGGAACGATATATATATAAAACACATAAATAAATACAATACAATACAATACCACCAGCAGGAATACCTACCTGAGTAACCCATCACTTACCTCTGAGGGTTAAACCTTTTTATCATTTATTTACGAGTGTCACTCTTGTACACGTTATGAACAAGTGATTCTCACATGGAACGATGTATATAAAACACATAAATAAATACAATACAATACAATACCACCGGCAGGAATACCTACCTGAGTAACCCATCACTTACCTCTGAGTGTTAAACCTTTTTATCATTTATTTATGAGTGTCACTCTTGTACACGTTATGAACAAGTGATTCTCACATGGAACAATGTATATAAAACACATAAATAAATACAATACAATACAATACCACCGGCAGGAATACCTACCTGAGTAACCCATCACTTACCTCTGAGTGTTAAACCTTTTTATCATTTATTTATGAGAGTCACTCTTGTACACGTTATGAACAAGTGATTCTCACATGGAACGATGTATATAAAACACATAAATAAATACAATACAATACAATACCACCGGCAGGAATACCTACCTGAGTAACTCATCACTTACCTCTGAGTGTTAAACCTTTTTATCATTTATTTATGAGAGTCACTCTTGTACACGTTATGAACAAGTGATTCTCACATGGAACGATGTATATAAAACACATAAATAAATACAATACAATACAATACCACCGGCAGGAATACCTACCTGAGTAACTCATTACTTACCTCTGAGTGTTAAACCTTTTTATCATTTATTTATGAGAGTCACTCTTGTACACGTTATGAACAAGTGATTCTCACATGGAACGATGTATATAAAACACATAAATAAATACAATACAATACAATACCACCAGCAGGAATACCTACCTGAGTAACCCATCACTTACCTCTGAGTGTTAAACCTTTTTATCATGTATTTATGAGAGTCACTCTTGTACACGTTATGAACTAGTGATTCTCACATGGAACGATGTATATAAAACACATAAATAAATACAATACAATACCACCAGCAGGAATACCTACCTGAGTAACCCATCACTTACCTCTGAGTGTTAAACCTTTTTATCATGTATTTATGAGAGTCACTCTTGTACACCGTTATGAACTAGTGATTCTCACATGGAACGATGTATATAAAACACATAAATAAATACAATACAATACAATACCACCAGCAGGAATACCTACCTGAGTAACCCATCACTTACCTCTGAGTGTTAAACCTTTTTATCATTTATTTACGAGTGTCACTCTTGTACACGTTATGAACTGGTGATTCTCACATGGAACGATGTATATAAAACACATAAATAAATACAATACAATGCAATACCACCAGCAGGAATACCTACCTGAGTAACCCATCACTTACCTCTGAGTGTTAAACCTTTTTATCATTTATTTACGAGTGTCACTCTTGTACACGTTATGAACTGGTGATTCTCACATGGAACGATGTATATAAAACACATAAATACAATACAATACAATACCACCGGCAGGAATACCTACCTGAGTAACCCATCACTTACCTCTGAGTGTTAAACCTTTTTATCATTTATTTATGAGAGTCACTCTTGTACATCGTTATGAACTAGTGATTCTCACATGGAACGATATATATATAAAACACATAAATAAATACAATACAATACAATACCACCAGCAGGAATACCTACCTGAGTAACCCATCACTTACCTCTGAGTGTTAAACCTTTTTATCATTTATTTATGAGAGTCACTCTTGTACACCGTTATGAACTAGTGATTCTCACATGGAACGATGTATATAAAACACATAAATAAATACAATACAATACAATACCACCGGCAGGAATACCTACCTGAGTAACCCATCACTTACCTCTGAGTGTTAAACCTTTTTATCATTTATTTATGAGTGTCACTCTTGTACACGTTATGAACAAGTGATTCTCACATGGAACGATGTATATAAAACACATAAATAAATACAATACAATACAATACCACCGGCAGGAATACCTACCTGAGTAACCCATCACTTACCTCTGAATGTTAAACCTTTTTATCATTTATTTACGAGTGTCACTCTTGTACACGTTATGAACTAGTGATTCTCACATGGAACGATATATATATAAAACACATAAATAAATACAATACAATACAATACCACCAGCAGGAATACCTACCTGAGTAACCCATCACTTACCTCTGAGGGTTAAACCTTTTTATCATTTATTTACGAGTGTCACTCTTGTACACATTATGAACAAGTGATTCTCACATGGAACGATGTATATAAAACACATAAATAAATACAATACAATACAATACCACCGGCAGGAATACCTACCTGAGTAACCCATCACTTACCTCTGAGTGTTAAACCTTTTTATCATTTATTTATGAGTGTCACTCTTGTACACGTTATGAACAAGTGATTCTCACATGGAACAATGTATATAAAACACATAAATAAATACAATACAATACAATACCACCGGCAGGAATACCTACCTGAGTAACCCATCACTTACCTCTGAGTGTTAAACCTTTTTATCATTTATTTATGAGAGTCACTCTTGTACACGTTATGAACAAGTGATTCTCACATGGAACGATGTATATAAAACACAGAAATAAATACAATACAATACAATACCACCGGCAGGAATACCTACCTGAGTAACCCATCACTTACCTCTGAATGTTAAACCTTTTTATCATTTATTTACGAGTGTCACTCTTGTACACGTTATGAACAAGTGATTCTCACATGGAACGATGTATATAAAACACATAAATAAATACAATACAATACAATACCACCGGCAGGAATACCTACCTGAGTAACCCATCACTTACCTCTGAGTGTTAAACCTTTTTATCATTTATTTATGAGAGTCACTCTTGTACACGTTTTTGTATTGTATTGTATTGTACTGTATGTATGTGTTTTATATACATCGTTCCATGTGAGAATCACTTGTTCATAACGTGTACAAGAGTGACACTCCTAAATAAATGATAAAAAGGTTTAACACTCAGAGGTAAGTGATGGGTTACTCAGGTAGGTATTCCTGCCGGTGGTATTGTATTGTATTTATTTATGTGTTTTATATACATCGTTCCATGTGAGAATCACTAGTTCATAACGTGTACAAGAGTGACTCTCATAAATACATGATAAAAAGGTTTAACACTCAGAGGTAAGTGATGGGTTACTCAGGTAGGTATTCCTGCCGGTGGTATTGTATTGTATTGTATTTATTTATGTGTTTTATATATATATCGTTCCATGTGAGAATCACCAGTTCATAACGTGTACAAGAGTGACTCTCATAAATACATGATAAAAAGGTTTAACACTCAGAGGTAAGTGATGGGTTACTCAGGTAGGTATTCCTGCCGGTGGTATTGTATTGTATTGTATTTATTTATGTGTTTTATATATATATCGTTCCATGTGAGAATCACCAGTTCATAACGTGTACAAGAGTGACTCTCATAAATACATGATAAAAAGGTTTAACACTCAGAGGTAAGTGATGGGTTACTCAGGTAGGTATTCCTGCTGGTGGTATTGTATTGTATTGTATTTATTTATGTGTTTTATATACATCGTTCCATGTGAGAATCACTTGTTCATAACGTGTACAAGAGTGACAATCATAAATAAATGATAAGAAGGTTTAACACTCAGATGTAAGTGATGGGTTACTCAGGTAGGTATTCCTGCTGGTGGTATTGTATTGTATTTATTTATGTGTTTTATATACATCGTTCCATGTGAGAATCACTAGTTCATAACGTGTACAAGAGTGACTCTCATAAATAAATGATAAAAAGGTTTAACACTCAGAGGTAAGTGATGAGTTACTCAGGTAGGTATTCCTGCTGGTGGTATTGTATTGTATTGTATTTATTTATGTGTTTTATATACATCGTTCCATGTGAGAATCACTTGTTCATAACGTGTACAAGAGTGACTCTCATAAATAAATGATAAAAAGGTTTAACACTCAGAGGTAAGTGATGAGTTACTGAGGTAGGTATTCCTGCCGGTGGTATTGTATTGTATTGTATTTATTTATGTGTTTTATATACATCGTTCCATGTGAGAATCACTTGTTCATAACGTGTACAAGAGTGACTCTCATAAATAAATGATAAAAAGGTTTAACACTCAGAGGTAAGTGATGGGTTACTCAGGTAGGTATTCCTGCCGGTGGTATTGTATTGTATTGTATTTATTTATGTGTTTTATATATATATCGTTCCATGTGAGAATCACTAGTTCATAACGTGTACAAGAGTGACTCTCATAAATAAATGATAAAAAGGTTTAACACTCAGAGGTAAGTGATGGGTTACTCAGGTAGGTATTCCTGCCGGTGGTATTGTATTGTATTGTATTTATTTATGTGTTTTATATATATATCGTTCCATGTGAGAATCACTAGTTCATAACGTGTACAAGAGTGACTCTCATAAATACATGATAAAAAGGTTTAACACTCAGAGGTAAGTGATGGGTTACTCAGGTAGGTATTCCTGCCGGTGGTATTGTATTGTATTGTATTTATGTGTTTTATATACATCGTTCCATGTGAGAATCACTAGTTCATAACGTGTACAAGAGTGACTCTCATAAATAAATGATAAGAAGGTTTAACACTCAGATGTAAGTGATGGGTTACACAGGTAGGTATTCCTACCCGGGATAAACTAGGTAAATTGTACTAAACTTCTCTTAGCAATTAAATTATCTACTCTGAAATCCATTACTAAGGTGGGGACAGGTTTTACTCCTTTCACACATCTATCTCTTGTTGTGCTGCTTTATGTGTGAACCTTTACTCCACCTACACTCACTGGAAAAGTCCATAAACCATTATTAAGGTGGAGTTGCAGAAATCCCCGGCTTATTCTTGGGATAATGAGCTTGGAATCTCTCTACCCCTTGGGATCCTGCCAGGTTCTTATGGCCTGGATTGGCTTCTGTTGGAAACAGGATGCTGGGCTTGATGGACCCTTGCTCTGACCCAGTATGGCATGTTCTTATGTTCTTATGGGGAGATCATGTGTGGGAACTCTGCCTCTGAAAGCTCTAAATATCTTTTTTCAAGTCATGACAAATATTTTCTTTTTTGCAGAAAATTTTATAAATATGTTTTTGTGACAGTTGCTTTTATTATATTTCCTGCTATTCTCCCTCCAAAATCCAAAAAGATTTGTAATGAAGCAAGTGAGAGGAAACAGTAACTTTTGATTGCTTTAAATCATTTTAAAGATATGAAGTATTGTGACAGATATTCATGATTCTTAAGGACATTCCCTTCTTTTGCTATTGGTTAATCTGTATTTTCTCATTCACAAAACTTTGGGATAATCCTATCTAAATGTTTACAGCTTAATCTTTCTCTGTCTTTGGCTTTGTCATTTCAGAAATCAACAGAGCAAATGAAAAAAGTTCCCACTATTATTCTGTCAGTTTCATACAAAGGAGTCAAATTTATTGATGCATTAAATAAGGTACTAAATGTTCCTTTCTGTAAAACCCTGTTCAGCCTCCTGAGTATCCCTGCCTACTGTATTGCATTGGCCTTGTCTTCCATTTCTGCGTCCCCTGATCTTACTCTTATAACACTGTCGATCCAATTTCTAGTTCCTTATGAAAGAAGGCAGTGGGCTTTGATTCCCACGCCAGGACACTTAGATTTGGAAATGTTGCAGAGGCCGCAGTCACAGCCCCTGGGGATGCAGGAGCAGGACATGAGAAAACGCTGACATCTCACAGTGGTAACGTAGTGCGCAGATGTACCTGGTTCCAGAGGGAGCTGTGCTCTGTGACTATCACTGTGAAGATTTGGTTAGGAAAGTTCAGGTTTATAAAATGGTAAAAAAAAATAATAATAATAATCCCCAGATAGTTGCAAATGAAGGCTGATTGTGCCATAAGCCATTCAAGACTGGTTCTGATTGAGCTAGAAACCCCCAATAGTAGAAGGAAACTATCAGGCCTTCACCCCTCTAGTAAGAGTATTCTCCTATTAGATCTGATGGCGTAATTACAGAAGAACTCGTCATGATTCCAGATTATAATCAATGTTTACAGCTTTAAGTGATGTCCTCTGGGACTTTGAGTCTCATCTATCTGTCATATTATTGAGTGAAAACGTTTGTGAATATTGAAGATAATTTTCAGAGACGTTGGTGAGCAAAATGTGCTTTCCTCGCAGAAATGGCTCTTTCTAAAACTGCACGACCTGTATGTGCAGACGTTTAGGCACATTGGGGAGATGCATTCCAGGAGCTGAGACTTGCACGCATACGTTTAGATTTTTTAAAGTATGCACGTAAATTCTCTTGGCATAATTATGAAAATTGTGAGGTCTGTATTTAGAGGCATTTAACCAATTTTTGAATATTTCCCCACTTAATCAGCTAAATCTTAGGCAGATATCTCATTGTCTGGCGTTTTTCTGGGACAAATTAGGCTAGCCAGATAAGTATCCAACTAAGTCTGACTGGCTAACGATGGTCATACTGTAGAATTCTCCGAAAGTTAGCCAGATAAACTTATCCAGCTATTTTTAAGATGGTAGCGAATATTCAATAGTGCAACTGCACCACTGAATATTCTCAAGAGGTTAAATCGGTATAAAATGGACTTTATTGAATCTTGGGCAAGATTCAATAAAGTCCATTTTAGACCGATTCAACCTCTTCTGTTTGTTGCTATCAGCCATCTTGGATCGGTTACCGGTTTGTTTTCTTGGACCGTCCACTGAATATTCTTCCACATTCAGTCTCTTGGCAATTTGGCCAGTGATCTGAATGTAGTCCTCTAAATAACAGGTGTAATTGTGTGCCTATAGTTTTATTGGGATAATTTTCAACGCATACATTCAAAAGTTCACTTTGAAAATTGTTGTAACTTAAAATTAATGTGGCCTATTATAAAATTACCTCATGGAGGTAATTTTGAAAACTGTGTGCATAAACCCCATTTTATGCGTGTAAATAACTGTTCTAAAATTGACCCAAGCTCAGTGCACATAAAAGTGCCCACATAACCTAGTTTCATGTGTTAAGCAAGTTTGCTTACTATGAATAGTGTTTTCTGCAGGTAGCAGGATGAATTAGCTGATACATATGGGTGACATCATCTAGCGGCATCTCTCTTAGCTAGTAGAGCTTTTGTTCTTCTGAGCACATGCAGGAATTCCCACCTGAGCATTGCCTCGTGAGCCACCTCAGTCAATTCTAGAGCTCAGTCTAGCAAGATAGTCGACTCTCCAGAGAGGCAGGCGGGTACTTCATTCTGCTAACTATGGAAACATTGTTTATGGTAAGCAAACTTGCTTTGTCCATTGATAAGCAGGCCGAATTAGCCATTATGTGTGGGGAGCTCCAAGCTGAGGGTTACAGCAAACCGATAACTGAATGAGCAACGTATATCCCATTGTGGAGAGTAGACTACCAGAATTTATTTATTTATTTATAAATTTCTATACCACCTATCGTCAATTCTAAGTGGTTTACAATTTCAACATCCATAGAATACATAAATAGAATTATACAAGTGCATAGTGCAAGTTAATTCTTATAACATATAAAAAAGGCTAATATCATTCATTTAAAAGTGCTACAATCTAAAACATAATTAAACAATCAAAATAAAACAAAATAAAACCATAAACCCAAAAACCTAGAATGCAACAATTTCAAGCCCATATGGCCCAAAGCCTGACACTGTTCAGCAATTCTTTCAGACGGCACTCAGCTTCTACTGTCATCATTCAGATTGTAAGCTTGCCCAAAAAGAAAGGCCTTTATAAGCTTTATAAACTTTAGCAAGAAACTTTTTTTTTAATCTCTATATGTATAGAATAACAGGCTACGCAAAACTGCTGCTCCAAAATTACTGTCTCTGTCTGTCAAATTGTGCAGACAGCAGTGGGAAGGAAAAGTGTGAACCAATGACCAAGTTACAGATTTGCAGATGTGTTGTAGGGTTGCTGTTGGTAGCGAACCTTAGATATGTTGGTTATCTCTAGGCTTTCTAGCGAGTAGTATGGAGCAATAGAGTCCACTGTCTGGTGATGTGGAGACTGTTATATCTAATCTGGTAAGATCATGAGAGACTAATAATTGGGAAGCCTGATAGAGTGGCTAAGACCTTCTCCTGTGGTCTACCAAGAGTCGTACAGTTGGAGGAATGAAAGACTGTCATACCTCCATGTGCGTGTGTTATTGGAAAAAATGCTGACATGATGACTTGATTGATATGGAAGACTGATACAACCTTAAGCAGAATCATAGTTTGTTATGTAGCCATACCCTACCATAAGAGAAGAGCAGATAAGATGAAAAATGAACCAAAGTTTGAAGATCTCTGACCTTCTGGTTTTGGATACCGCTGGAAGAAACAATGCTTGACAAGTGGCTCAACTTGCGTGCTCAGAAATGGATACAGAATGAAACTTTGATCTAATGGAACCAGGGACTTAATCACTGGAAATAGAATACACCATAAACTCTTCATAACTGTATATATCTGCGAATACCGCACGTTTGACTTGCTGTGAACCTGAACATAAGCTGCTATGGTATCAACCTGAATTCTTACTGATAAGGCGGCAAGAGTTGAGTCAAATAAAAAGAAGTCCAGCATACCTATAGATTAACATTAAAATGAATCAAAGTCAGAATGAGAATCCCAAAAAGAAAAGTTATTCCAATCTAAAATGGAAGAGTCTTCCAGTCATTGATTGTCTGTAAGCAAGGATAGTACTGCAAACCTTGAGAGGTCAACCTCCAGTTAGGTTAAGGGAGAAGAGAGTCAGACAAAAAAAAAAGGATGTTCATTTCCCTGATTATACGGTAGGTCTAATTCCAGAAGAACTGGAGGATTGCAGAATAGCTGCATCAGACATTGGTATGAAAACTGCAAGGGTCATAAGGAGCTAATGGGAGTAGATAGGCTTGATTCTCAAGCAGCTTGTGAATTGTTGTGAATTTTGGTAAAATCAAAAAATTTGTGTATATGAGACTCGTATGCCAGGTTATCCTAAAAGAATTCTGAGATGACCAGAATTAGTTGAGAAGAATAGAGCAAAACTTCCCTAGTATTCTGTGCTCCTCTGACATGAAGAGGTTGATTACCAGAAGTCCCAGGAAACCAATGGTAATGCACGTCTACTGTTAATAATTTGTCTACTGTTAATTGTTGGAGTGACCATGTGAGAGGTCAGGAAACTCTGTTGAGGAGATTTGCCGTTATCTTGGGGATCTCTGGAGGATATGCTACATGCAGGAAAGCTAAATATTTGCTTACCATGTTCAAGATTCATATCCCTGATTGATCTTAGCACTAGAAGGTGTACTGGAAATTGTATGTCTACAAGAAATTGAGCTCTTTGAGTTTGGAAGGGTTCTGCCCTTTCTCATTCTCCTTAGAGACGTGCATTACCATAAGTGAGGGGAAATCAGACAGGGACTTCGCCCTATAATGGGATAATATCTAGGCACCAAAGTAATTTCCGTTTCTTGTGACTAGAGTTACGGTTTGGCTGCCAATGGTTTGGCATATGCGGTTTCACATGGAGAATGAAGACTCCAATATAAATGATGTATTCAAGGCCAGGAAGCAGGAAGTATGTGGATTGCAGTCCCCAGTCACGCTAAGATAACGATTCCCTTGCTGGACGATCAATGAACCTATAGTGAGTCATAAGCAAGCAAATTTAGAGAGTGTTCACTTGGGATCACAGGAGAAAAAATATCTCTTGTAGAATTTTTTTAAAGGAATTTGATTTTCTTGGAAGAAGGAATCAGAGCTGAGTCAAGAAATGTTACCCAAGAAAACATAATGGGCCTGATTTTCAAAAGCATTTCTTGCTTAAAACTGGGTTTTACTTGTATAAATACACTTTATCCTTGTAAGTGGGCTTTGGAAAATTACTACAATATATGCCATTGAATTGTCTATAGGTTTTAACCATGTTAAGTGCACTTAACGAAGATAAATGGCTTTTGAAAATTTCGACGATAGTACGTTCCATTTATATGTGTAATTCCTTTGAAAATTCACCTGATTGTGCACAACAAGTAAAATGATGCATTCCGTGAGGCCAGTTTGCCTTTCTGTAATTTGATGGTTATCCTGGATGGTCTGGCGGGTCAGGTGTGCTGTTACCATAGCAAGGCACTCGGCAGGGAGTTATTGTTGCTGTCCACAGTCGAAGGGGAATGTGTTGTACTCATAGTGGAAATCACCCACCGTAAAGGGGGTTAGACATATTTTCATGAGCATCCTTTAGCTGAAAAGTGCACATACATTCTTCCTTCTGGATGAATGTTGAGGGGATCCATCTGAATAACTCTGATAGAAAATAATTGATCAGATCTCTGAATCTAGTTCCCTGGGTTTTATAGGGATGGGAAGTGTCAGGAGTAGAATCTTTGCTCTGGAAGGTGTGGAAGGGAAGGTTTTAGTAACCACTGATGTTAAGCAACTCAAGGCAGAGTTGTAAGAAACGAGTCTGAAGTGCATTGAAAGGCTGACTGATGAGGAGTAAATGCAAATGGTATCCAGATTCTACAGTCCTAAGCATTTAGCAGTGTTTGAGGATCTTATGGTGTTTACTCAGGGAGGAATGAAATCTTCTCCTAACCAGAATGGTTATATTCTGATTTAAGACACGAGCAAAGAAAATCTCTGTCCAGGCATGAACTGGACTTGCTCCACTCTTTTTAGTTGATAATGTTCTGCTTCTAAGCACAAGCCCGAGGCTGCTGTCTTCAGTAATATCGCTGTTCATTAATTTGAGTGACCTTTTCTCCAAGGATTCCTCCAAGGGGAATCTTAGCCAGACAAGGAAGTCTGTGAACTTATCCTGGAAATATCATCAAAGGTATTGGCTCGCATTGAAGCCACACAGTAAATTTCAGTGGAAGCAGCTAAGATACACAATAGTGCATCGAAATATCCATAGCTATGTTGAAGAGATGGCATATGCATCCCATCGTATCCAGAACATTTGAGAATATTCACTGCTGCCCTCTGGGAAGTAAATATAAGACTGCGAAAATAACATATAGGCACAGGGATAGAATGAGAAGCCTGCAGTTGGCATGATGCTTTGGAATACCTATCTAACAAATTTGGATTCCTGGTGGTATTGGTTTGCAACTACATGGACTCTGTAGTTCTTTTGCATTAACCATGGTTCTCTTTCTTTTTAGTGAGGTGGTTACACTATTACAAAAAATTCAGGGAGTTGGAATAGTATGTTTAAGGTGTCATTACTTTGCAACCTAGGCCTATGAAATAGTATTATTCCAGAGTTATGCTTGTAAAACATATAGGATATGGACTGGAATGGTTGCCAGCCTTGCCAGAATGCCCACAAGATGGAGGACAACAGAGTTGTTTGCTGGAGTCTTAAGGAACATTAAAGTGTCTTCCCCAGCTTGTCCAGAAAATTGGAGAGGTGGCCAGTGTCCTGGGCGTTCCAGAGGGAGGTGAGAATGGATGCCGTATGGCCTATCTGTGGCCATTAGAGGAGAAGACTAAGCCAGGTTTGGAACTTGGTATCCCGCAGGGACAGATCCCTATGTGGAAGGGCTCCATGCAGGTGACTGCGGTATATTGAGCAGTTTGGGGCTACTGGAAGGAAAATGTCAGAATGTCAATTTGAGTTCTCTTTTTCTGGTGGGGAGAACAGTAAAAGATGCTTTCCTGGAATAGTTCCAAAAGAATGGTGAAAGAAGGTTTGCTACATCGGACTCCTGCCTACCCTCCTAGATAGGTATAATAGAGTATGTGCAATAGCAAAGAGGAAGGCAGAAGCTTCCTAATGCAGACCTGCAGGGTATTTTTTTTCGGTAAGTTACTCTGCCTACTGCATATACCAGAAGAGGGAATGTGCAGTGGAGACACCAGTTGACCAGACTTGCGTTGGCGGCAACCTGCTGCTCAAAACTTCATTGGCAGTGCTGTCCATCAGAAATGGCATCAGTGATGCCAGGCACCAACCGTTGGTGGCACCCCCCGCTGTAATTTGCCTTGGCTGCACAGGCCGTAGGACTTGTACCAGCAGCACAGACTGCTGGATCTGGCATCAACAGTGTTGGCTGCCAGGACAGATATTTGGCAGCTCTGGCTGAATCTACATCGATGGCTCTGGCTGAACTTCTATCAGTGGCGTCATCTGGAACTTGCATCAATCATAGCTCACATTGGCCAGAGCTTTTATCGGCCAGGATGATTGTCGGCTGGGACATGCATCAGCCTGAAGATTTATTTATTTATTTATTTAGAAACTTTTATATACCGGTAGTTGTGGGGACATCATACCGGTTCACATAATAACTGCAAGCTTGGAAAGTACATTTCAACAGGGAGAGTAACTGGGCGAGGGGGTAACCAATAGGCAGTAAGAAGGATAGAAAACAAATAAGTCATAACAAGAGAATAATAATTAACAATTTACAATTTACATTGCGTATCTCCTTGGAATAAGGAGAGGGCGGTCACCTGGAGGGGGGGGGGGGCGGGCTACGGACTAAGAAGGCTATTCTGTGTAGGCATGGTTGAACAGAAGTGTTTTTAGTTTCTTTTTGAATTTGATTGCACAGGGTTCAAGGCGCATGTGGACAGGCAGGGAGTTCCAGAGGGCCGGACCGGCAATGGAGATGGCACGGTCGCGGGTGGAGGAGAGATGAGCTGTTTTCAGGGATGGAACATGAAGGGTGCCTTTGTTGGTAGATCTGGTGGCTCGGGTGGACAAGGAGGCGGTGAATGGGAGGTCGAGCCAGTTTGAATTGTGGGTGTGGATGGACTTGTGTATTATGGTCAGGGTTTTGTGGTGTATACGGGACAGGATGGGGAGCCAATGTAAGTCCTTGAGGATGGGGGTAATATGGTCGTGTTTGCGTGTGTTCGTGATGAGTCTTGCAGTGGCGTTTTGCAATAGTTGGAGGGGTTTTATTGAAGACTGGGGGAGTCCTAAGAGGAGGGCGTTACAGTAATCAAGTTTGGAGGTGAGGGTGGCTTGAATCACTGTACGGAGGTCATGTGTGTAGAGTAGGGGTCTGAGTTTCTTTAGAACATTGAGTTTGAAGAAACCAGTTTTGAGGATGGAATTGATGTGGGGTTTCATACTGAGATTGGGGTCGAGAAGGACTCCTAGGTCCCTGACAGAGGGTTGAGCAGTAAGGAGGTTGAGTTTAGGGTCGTTGGGCGGGAGGTCACAGAGGTCATGGGGATGCGAGGAGATGTGGAGGAGTTCTGTTTTATTTGTGTTGAGAGCAAGCTGAAGGTTGGTGAGGAGGGCGTTGATAGCTGCTAGACAATTTTCCCAGTGCTCCAGGGCGTCAGATATGGAGTTGTGAATGGGAATGATGATCTGTACATCATCAGCGTATAGGTAGAATTTGAGTTTAAGGTCAGAGAGTAGGTGGCAGAGAGGTGTGAGATAAACATTGAAGAGGGTCGAAGAAAGTGATGAGCCTTGCGGGACTCCTTGTTGTAAGGGGTAAGAAGCAGATAGGTTGTTTCCAATTTTGACAGAGAACTTTCTGTTAGTGAGGTAGGATTTGAACCAGGCGAGGGCAATTCCTGAGATGCCGATGCTTTCTAGCCGTGTCAGGATGTGGTAGTGGCTGATGGTGTCGAAGGCCGCTGAAATATCGAGAAGGGCGAGGAGGTAGCTGTGGCCTTGTCCCAGACCTCTGAGGAGATGGTCAGTGAGGGAAAGGAGTAAGGATTCAGTATTAAAGTGTTTCCTGAATCCAAATTGGGAAACATGGAGGATATCATGGTTTTCCAGGTAGTCCATGAGTTGAGAATTGACCACCTTTTCCATTAGTTTGGAGATAAAAGGGAGGTTGGAAATGGGGCGGAAGTTAGAGGGGTCTTTCGGGTCTAGGGAAGGTTTCTTGAGGAGGGGTTTGACAACAGCGTGTTTGAGGGGGTCTGGGACAGTCCCATAGGTGAAGGAGCAGTTGATAATGTCTGCTATAGAGCTGGCTATGCTGTCGGGGATGGCTATTAAAGCTTTGGTGGGGATGGTGTCGTTGGGGTGAGAGGCTGGCTTGAGTTTTCGAAGGAGGCTTATGATTTCTTTAGAGGAGGTAAGGTCAATTGTGGCCATTGAAGGTTGGGAAGGAGGGTGAAACGAGGGTAGGTTAGTGGGGGGACAGGGATTGGTGGGGGGAAATCTGGAAAGCAGGTTGGAGATTTTAGTTTGAAAGTAATTTGCCAGTTCTTCACATTTAGCCGCAGCCTCAGCGTCTGGAATGGTAGGAGAGATAGGGGTGGTGAGGCTAGTGACATAGGAGAAAAGAACTTTAGGGTTGAATTTATAGTCATGGATTTTTTTGCCATAAAAGTCACGCTTGTGTTTGAGTGTGGACAGTCTGTATGTGTGTAAGGCTGTTTTGTAGATGGAGGAGTGTTGCGGGGTTGGGTCCTTGCGCCATTTTCTTTCTTTTTGTCTGAGATTACATTTAAGGGTTTTTAGCTCTTGGGTGTACCAGGGCTTGGAGGGTTTCGCTGCGGTGTTTATAATACGTTCAGAGAGTGGGCAAAGCTTGTTGGTAATGTCTTCAGTAAGGCTATGCCAGGAGGCTAAGGCTGTGTCTGGGTCTGGGCAGATTAGTCTAGGTAGGGAGAAAGCTAATGCATCGGTTAGTTCGTCGCTGGGGCAGGTTTTTCTGTATTTGATGGTGGTGTGAGTGGGATGGTTACTTGGGAGGGATATCTTCGTGGTGAGTCGGCTTTCAATGAGATAGTGGTCGGACCAGGGCACTGGGGTGCAGATGGGTGAGTCAGTGGTCTGGAAACTGGAGTTAATAAACATCAGGTCCAGTGTGTGACCAGCTTTGTGGGTTGGGGATGTAATAATTTGACGGAATCCTATAGCAAGGAGCGAATGAATGAAGGTTTCGCATGATGTCGTGGGTGGGAGTGAATCAACATGAAGATTAAAATCTCCAAGGATGATGGAAGGTGTGTCTGTTTTCATCCATTCCACAACAAATTCGATAAGGGGGGAGGGGTTGGACTCAAGGATGGTGGGGGGGGGGGGGGCGTAAACAAGGCAGATTTGCAGGGTAGCTGTCTTAAAGAGACCTATTTCAAGCTTGGGTGGGGCGGCTATGCTGATGGGTTTAAGGTTAAGGTGTTTCTTAGCTGCTAAGAGGAGTCCTCCTCCTCTTTTTTTAGGTCGGTGGATGGGGAATTTGTCATACTGGGAGGATGGGAGTTGGTTTATGAGGATGGTATCTGATTCTTTGAGCCATGTTTCCGTGACTGCACAAATGTCTGGAGTGCAGTCCGTAAGTAGGTCATTGAGGATTAGTGTCTTTTTAGATATGGATTGCGCATTCATGAGTATAATGGAAAGGGTGGTGAGACTGAGGAATTGGGTTAGGGGTGAGGTAAGGATGGGGATGAGAGATCTGCGGCGGGGGGAGGGGTGGTGGGGAGGGGGGGGGGTGGTAGTCTGGAGAGAGGGTGATGGATGCGAGGGATTGGGTAAGCAGCCATGTTGTTACCTTAAAGGTCAGGTAGGAAGGGGAGTGCAGGTAGCTGGGTGGGGTGCACAGTGGACTAGCAGATGATGGGTAGTGAAGATGATATGCGGAGCAGCTAGCTAAGTCCGCAGTCTGAGTAATTACAGTTACAATTACAGTTAATGACAATAGGGTACAAATAGTACAAATAGTAAAACAGGCACGCAGCACAGAGGAACGGGCACTTTGAGCTGCTCACCGTGTTGGCGTGTGTCTGAGTTGAGAGACAGTGAGAGGAGAAACTAGTGTGGAGGATGGTCCTGTTGCACGTCGTTTTGATAGTGACTGCGACGTATGTCCTTTGCAGAGGCATCCTTCTCAATATCTTTCGGTCGGCGTCCCTCCCGCTCCCTCTCCGGCTGTGTGACTCCCTCCCGCTCTTTCTCGGTCACCTTCAGGGAGTGGGTCACAGTGGGAGGTGAGAGGAAAGAGGCCGCAGATTTGAAGCTGAGGGCAGAGGTGTTTCGGGGCGCTGAGTATGGGGGACGTCAGTGGCGGTGGAGAGAAGGTTTGGGCGTGGCACACAGGTGCAGCACAAAGGGGCGCGACTAAGGGGCAGGCCCCTTAGTCGCGCCCCTTCGGCGCGCGACGCCTGAATCGGCGCTTCAATTTTAAAGGGCTCCGGCCCAGCGGCAGTGACGTCGGTGGGTGGGCGGAGTCGGAGGCAGGCGGGCCGAAACGAGGCGAGCAGGCCGCAGGCAGATGCATTGGCCTTGACGTATATTGGTTGGGCCTTTCATTGGCTGTGGCTTGCATACATGGGCTGGATTTGTCTATCGGCCACCCTGGCTCTGTATCAGTGCATCCCTTTGGGATTTTCATTGGCTGAGGAGGTCCATGCATCCTTTAAGACTTGGGAACTCCTATAGCTGTGGAAGGTTTCAGAGCTGGAGGCTGAGGGTTTTTCATAGCCACAAAGCTCCTGTGGGGAACCCGATGGAAGAACAAGTCTGGGTGCTATCGGAGCAACCAGAAGAATAAAAAGGTCAGTTGGCAGGTCTTAGATTTTTTTAACTCCATCATAAGTCTTAGAAAATTTTGAAAGATAAGATAAACATATATACACTGAATAGAGGAGAGAGAAGTACACAGCATGGATGAGAAAAAGACTGAGTTCTAGCTAAGAGCGAGGTCTGTCTGGTGCTGCTAGATGACATCACCCACGCATAATTCCTAATTCAGCCTTCTTATTGATGGAACATTTTATGTGCACTGAGGAAATGCTTTCCCGTGGCGTGATGTCTGCACTTAGCTGCATGCTTTTTGATGTTAAAAAGTATGCACATAAGTATCCACCAAAGAGAAAGTGTAACTTTACGCAGGTGATGTGCGCATATATTCAGCACTTACAGATGTTACAACTGTGCAAGCTGTTTGAAAATTATTCTCATTATATCTCTCAGATAAGACACAAGGGTCAGGAGATTAAAGTAATGGCCATAACCCATCCCAAAATTCAGCGCCCTTCATGGTCATGGTATCAGAAATATTTTTTTTATAGCATTCTCCCATAATTCTGGGCAGTACAGAAGTCACATCACAGAAAGGCCAGCACTGCACTTTATCATATTTTCTGTCCATCCCATCATTTTTGTATTTTCTGCCAGCTATTCAGGTAGCTTATAAGTTTTCCAAGTTGCAAATGTCCATGTATTCAAGTTTGGAAATATTCTCATGTATTTAGAAATCAAAACAACAAGGGCCAGATTTTTAAACCTACGCGCGGGCGTAGATTTGTGCGCGCAACCCGGCGCGCACAAATCTACACCCGACTTTATAACATGCGTGTAGCTGCACGCATGTTATAAAATCCGAGGTTGGCGCGCGCAAGGTCCTCACTTGTGCACCTTGCGCGCGCCGAGCCCTAGGGGAGCCCCGATGGCTTTCCCTGTTCCCTTCCCCTATCTAACCCGCCCCCCAGCCCTATCTAAACCCCCCTCACCTTTGTTGGCGAAGTTGCGCCTGGCTCTGGGCAGGCGTAGGTTGCGTGCGCCGGCACAACCGCTATGCCGGAGGCCTCGGTCCCGCCCACCCACTCCCCGCCCATTTTTTCAAACCCCGGGACATACGTGCATCCCGGAGCTTGCGCGCGTCGCCGGGCCTATGCAAAATAGGCTCGGCGCGCACAGGAGCGGGTTTTCAGGGTTCCGTGCGTAATATACGCGCGTAACCCTTTGAAAATCCACCCCTAAGATCATAACTTATGAACACAATTTTTTTTGGAAATGAAATGAATATATCATTTGATTCTGGGGCGATTTTAAATGTTTCTTGGTAGTAAAACTCTTCACCCCCACATGGATTGTACTGTGCTGCAGTATGGTGGTGGACGCTAGGAGACGGTGGTTTTGAGGACAAGATTTGCTCATGTATTGAATACAATTTACAGTTTTATTCTTCGTACATGGGAATCTCCAATTGCCCGATCTGTCTCTTTTACAGAACATTATTGCAGAGCATGAAATTCGTAACATTTCCTGTGCTGCTCAGGACCCTGAAGACCTCTCAACGTTCGCCTACATCACAAAAGACTTGAAGTCCAGTCACCATTACTGTCACGTTTTCACGGCTTTCGATGTGGTGAGTATCGGTGACTGTTTCTCTTTTCACAGCTGCTTCAGTGCCTCAGTTTTCTGATAGAATCCTGGTCATTAAAAGACTCAATGAATGAGAAATGAGATTAGCCATTCTTGCAGGAAATTACAGAATTGTTCAGTATTTAACATTCTTATCTGTAAGACCTTAGCAAACAGCTTTGGATTCACTGATGCGAGCTCAGGAGAGCGGTCACTTGTTCGAGAGAGTGTGGCCTTAGGCCGCAGCACAACCCCAGAGGAAGAAACCAGGGTATGCGCCGTGGCAGGCGAGGCGTATCCAAGCACAGGCAGATAGGCTGAAGACTTGGAGCTCTCGGGCCTCTGCCGAACCTGAACGCACCAAGAAGAGACCCAGCAATGCAATGCTGATCTCTGGGGTAGCCCTCCGGTCACTTGATAGCCCTTCCAGACCTGCCGCATGGGAACGGCAAGTGCATCAGGACGGACAGAGGTTGAGGACAAATGATGGCTCTGGAACAAGAACGAGACATGGCAAGGCCCCTGGAGACTTGGACAAGGCAAGACAAAAGGGCTGAAGAGTCAGACAAGGCACTGCCTCTCAGTGCGCCCTATACAGCCCCCCATGGGCTGGTCGCGGACCACGCTGTCCCACTGCACACCCTACACAACCTGAACAGGCTGGTCGCGGACCACACAGAGAGCGGGACAGGCTCATGGCTGGAACTCAGGAAAGAAGAGAAATCCAGGCAGCACTGGGAAGAGAATCCAATTGGAACTGAGCTCCAAAGACAGGAACAAGACTCTGGTTCAGATTCAACTTCGGATTCAGGTTTAAATTCAAGGGTGGTCTTCTGGAGATTGGATCGGGAACTGGAGAATCAGGAACATCTGGAGACAGGCATGGACTAGTCTGGATAATCTGGACACAGGAACCAAAGAGACTGGAACATCTGGACACAGAAACACAGGACAAAGACAAAGGAGCTCCCACGAAGAACAAAAGACCTTGAAGAAGCTATGAGGGACCTCAGAAGCTGGAACGAAGAATCCAGGAGCAGGCAGATCCTTGCGAAGGCCCCGAAGAACTGGCAAAGAGCCCTTTTATAGGGCTGAAGATATGACAAGGGATGGCATCATCAGATGGGGCCGCAGGGTTTTTCCCGCTGCTGGACCTTTAAATAAAGAACAGAGACATGGCCGCGTGCCTAGGGAGAAGCCGGGGCCAGGAGGGAAACCGCAGTGTTGGTGGCATCGCAGGGGGCAGTGCAAGCCACGAAGAGCAGAGGACCCGAAGACAATGCTGGCGGCTCAGGGCTGCGAAGATCTGCAGCAGTGGCACCAGCCATGGGAAGGAAGCCTCGCCCGCCGCGAGGAAAACGGTAGTGACAGCGGCTACAAGGCCGCAGAGGGAGCAGGGCCGGCATCCAGCAGGCAGGAGCGGTGGCGGCAGCAACAGAGGAGGCTTCTGCCACGAGACAAGACAGGCGAGGCCTCAGAAGCAGCACTCCGGCCGCGGGAGGGTCAGTGAGAGGCCGCCCCCGGGCTTCGTAACATTCACCTGTAGTATGCTGCATATATCCTGCCAGCATCCCTTAGGTGATGAATAAGGTTCCGTGAGCTTTTCCCAGGAGCCTTGCCAGAACTGTTGCTACTGTGCATAGTCTAACCTGCCGGGTCCAGGATGGCGGTTTTAACTTCTGCATGAGTCGGCAGAGCAGCTGGCTCTGAAGATATGCCCATGACCTCTGTATGAAGATCGGGATCCTTTCATACATGGACACTAAGCACTCATCCCATCTGTTCGATACATTTTGAGAAAGTTAAATCTTCCGGTAAAGCCGGTGGCAGGTTGGAAGGTAAACCGTGGAGCTGCTCGGGACTCCCCTGAGGACAGCTCTTCCAAATGGGAAGGAGATGGTGAAGAGGGCAAGAGGGGCAGAATTTCAATTCACTTAACATTAGTGATGGACCCTGGTCTGACCATTCTTTAATTACATTTATTGTGAAGAATTCTTCTGAGGTAAGGAATTTTAGTAAGCCATTAACATATACAAAGCGTCCATTCATAGATATTCTGAAATTTAAAGAGACTTTGACTCCGTTTTTTGATTCTCTGGTTCTTAATGATTTAGATTCCTATTTTGATAATTGGATGAAACATTTGATTTTTGTGCTTGATACCATAGCTCCTTTGAAACAGTTTACTTACAGAATAAATAGAAAGTCCAAACCATGACTTACATCATCACTACTTTCTTTAGCAAATTATTGCAAAGGAGCAAGCAAATTTGGGTTAAGAGACCTTCTGCGTCCTTGGGTCCTTTAAAATCGTCGGCTCAGTGTGCTGCAGCAGACAAAAAAACAAACAGAATGTTAGGAATTATTAGGAAGGGAATGGTTAATAGAACGGAAAATGTCATAATGCCTCTGTATCGCTCCATGGTGAGACCCCACCTTGAATACTGTGTACAGTTCTGGTCGCCACATCTCAAAAAAGATATAATTGCGATGGAGAAGGTACAGATAAGGGCGACCAAAATGATAAAGGGGATGGAACAGCTCCCCTATGAGGAAAGACTAAAGAGGTTAGGACTTTTCAGCTTGGAGAAGAGACGGCTGAGGGGGGATATGATAGTGGTCTACACAATCATGAAAGGACTTGAACGAGTAAATGTAAAGCGGTTATTTACTCTTTCAAATAATAGAAGGACTAGGGAACGCTCCATGAAGTTAGCACGTAGCACATTTAAAACAAATCAAAGAACATTCTTTTTCAATCAATGCAAAATTAAGCTCTGGAATTTGTTGCCAGAGGATGTGGTTAGTGCAGTTAGTGTAACTGGGTTTAAAATAAGTTTGGAAAGGTCCGTAAACTGCTATAAATAAGTAATATCCACTGCTCATTGCTGCCATTAGTAGTTTGGATAATTGCCAAGTACTTGTGGCCTGGTTTGGCCTCTGTTGGAAACAGGATGCTGGGCTTGATGGACCCTTGGTCTGACCCAGCATAGCAGGTTCTTATGATTTTATGCATGATTGCCCCATCTCTGACCTAAACTTTTCTCACATGTTGTTGATCCCTGTGCGCATTTTACCTACATACAAGGTGGGGATATTTGGACACATGTAAATGGCTTTTGAATTTTGCCTCTATGCTGTAAGGGATACAAGGCAGTTACTTGGATGAAAGTCTAAGTTTGAGGCAAAAAAATTCTTTAACTTTCATAATGAAGGAAGCTCAATTGATGAGCTTCCTTCATTATGAAAGTTAAAGAATTTTTTTTTTAAGAAAAGGGAGCTGCTGGTTGTTTATGTTTGGTTTTCTTTTAACAATACGCACCATATATAGCTACAGCATGTAAGAAAATTCAGAAAGATCTTTGACTACATTGAGAGTTGTTTACCTTTAAATGTTCTTTTTTCTCAGAATTTAGCCTATGAAATAATCTTAACATTAGGCCAAGCATTCGAAGTTGCTTACCAGCTGGCACTACAAGCAAGGAAAGGAGGTCATTCCTCTACTCTGCCAGAGAGCTTTGAAAATAAGCCTGCAAAACCGATTCCCAAACCTCGTGTTAGCATTCGCAAGTCTATGGTGAGTACCCTCTGTGTCCCAGAGTGAGGCTCTGCCTACTGGGGGCTCTACTCCTCCGACCTCTCCCCGTCACCTGACTTCACACGCTTGTACTCACAGTGTCTTGCAAATTGTGTAATGAGCAATAAGCAATAAATAAACAGTTAAAC
This sequence comes from Rhinatrema bivittatum, assembly GCF_901001135.1. Taxonomy (NCBI): domain Eukaryota; kingdom Metazoa; phylum Chordata; class Amphibia; order Gymnophiona; family Rhinatrematidae; genus Rhinatrema; species Rhinatrema bivittatum. Next base: position 483,749,843 of record NC_042618.1, on the reverse strand, counting down.
AATGCTCTATAGCAGTGCTTCCCAGCCTTTTCAAGCCCAATGCACTGCTCCATGTATGAAAATGCTGCTGGCACGCTAACCTCCACGAAGCAGGCAATGCAGACATGGAGAGGATCCATAGAGTCAAAAGAAGAGCTCCCACCAGGCTTTCTTCCAAATTATAAAACAAAGAAGGGGGGAGTGTGGAAACGCCCAGGAAGAGGGAGGCGTGGGTGTGCCAGAGCCCCTCCAGTGCTCCCCATCTCTCTCAGCCCGGGGATAAGATACAGGCTGCAAGGACAGAGAAGGAGCTGTGTGTAATGTGTGTAGTGCACAAAGTGGAGTCCAGCTCTCTGTGTCCTGCATGCCGGTCATTACGTCCCACACCCCAGAGCACATGCATCTCCTCAAAAAACAGCTCCTACGGGTGAGGTGCTGGAGCAGAGCCTGGATCTGAACATCAGGTGCTGGTGCGGAGCACCCGACTACCTCTGCAGGCTCAGCAATGCCACACCCCAGAGCACATGCATCTCCTCAAAAAACAGCTCCTACAGGTGAGGTGCTGGAGCGGAGCCTGGATCTGAACATCAGGTGCTGGTGCGGAGCACCCGAACACCTCTGCAGGCTCAGCAATGCCACACCCCAGAGCGCATGCATCTCCTCAAAAAACAGCTCCTACAGGTGAGGTGCTGGAGCGGAGCCTGGATCTGAACATCAGGTGCTGGTGCGGAGCACCCGACCACCTCTGCAGGCTCAGCAATGCCACACCCCAGAGCGCATGCATCTCCTCAAAAAACAGCTCCTACAGGTGAGGTGCTAGTCGGAGCCTGGATCTGAACATCAGGTGCTGGTGCGGGGCACCCGACCACCTCTGCAGGCTCAGCAATGCCACACCCCAGAGCACATGCATCTCCTCAAAAAACAGCTCCTACGGGTGAGGTGCTGGAGCGGAGCCTGGATCTGAACATCAGGTGCTGGTGCGGGGCACCCGACCACCTCTGCAGGCTCAGCAATGCCACACCCCAGAGCACATGCATCTCCTCAAAAAACAGCTCCTATGGGTGAGGTGCTGGAGCGGAGCCTGGATCTGAACATCAGGTGCTGGTGCAGGGCACCCGACCACCTCTGCAGGCTCAGCAATGCCACACCCCAGAGCACATGCATCTCCTCAAAAAACAGCTCCTACAGGTGAGGTGCTGGAGCGGAGCCTGGATCTGAACATCAGGTGCTGGTGCGGGGCACCCGACCACCTCTGCAGGCTCAGCAATGAGCCATGGCAGTGCCCTCTGACAACGTTTAAATGGCACACAAAAGCTCCCAGTGCCCTTGCTGCTTTCCTATATCCCAAGCTATTCAATGCCTTTTCAACACTTAATCTGATCATGAAGCTTCTTGCATCACAGCGTGGGTTATAATTGTGACTCCGAGGGGCCACACTTAGCTCCTTACACTAAACATTTTTCCCACAGACACAAAGAAAGCGCACCCACCACCTGAATTCACATGAATTTTCAGCCAAATTTAGGGCCTAAGAATTAATTTAATGTTTGGGATCCTGCCAGGTACTTGTGACCGGGATTGGCCACCATTGGAAACGGGATACTGGGCTTGATGGACTTTCGCTCTGGCCCAGTGTGGCAACTTCTTACGATTTAGTTGAAAATATCCCTAAGTTTAGGAGCCTTGCTATTTTACTCACTTAAATAGACACGCCGAACGGTCTTCTAAAGAGGCACCTACATTCGTACGTTCAGGGCCTTGATCTTTTAAATATTGACCTAGAAATGGGAAAAAAAACCCATACATAGCGAATGTCCTGTTTCTATACCCAACATGCTGTGAGTATCCTACACACAGTACTGGATAAGCAATCATTAGTCAGGATCCTCAATGTGTATCTGTACCATCAGGATCTTCTCTGTCTGTCCTACAATCAGGGAGAATCTTCTCCAGCTAAACCATACATAGCGAATGTCCTGTTTCTATACCCAACATGCTGTGAGTATCCTACACACAGTACTGGATAAGCAATCATTAGTCAGGATCCTCAATGTGTATCTGTACCATCAGGATCTTCTCTGTCTGTCCTACAATCAGGGAGAATCTTCTCCAGCTAAACCATACATAGCGAATGTCCTGTTTCTATACCCAACATGCTGTGAGTATCCTACACAGTACTGGATAAGCAATCATTAGTCAGGATCCTCAATGTGTATCTGTACCATCAGGATCTTCTCTGTCTGTCCTACAATCAGGGAGAATCTTCTCCAGCTAAACCATACATAGCGAATGTCCTGTTTCTATACCCAACATGCTGTGAGTATCCTACACACAGTACTGGATAAGCAATCATTAGTCAGGATCCTCAATGTGTATCTGTACCATCAGGATCTTCTGTCTGTCCTACAATCAGCGAGAATCTTCTCCAGCTAAACCATACATAGCAAATGTCCTGTTTCTATACCCAACATGCTGTGAGTATCCTACACAGTACTGGATAAGCAATCATTAGTCAGGATCCTCAATGTGTATCTGTACCATCAGGATCTTCTCTGTCTGTCCTACAATCAGGGAGAATCTTCTCCAGCTAAACCATACATAGCGAATGTCCTGTTCTATACCCAACATGCTGTGAGTATCCTACACAGTACTGGATAAGCAATCATTAGTCAGGATCCTCAATGTGTATCTGTACCATCAGGATCTTCTCTGTCTGTCCTACAATCAGGGAGAATCTTCTCCAGCTAAACCATACATAGCGAATGTCCTGTTTCTATACCCAACATGCTGTGAGTATCCTTCACACAGTACTGGATAGGCAATCATTACCCAGGATCCTCAATGTGTATCTGTACCATCAGGATCTTCTCTGTCTGTCCTACAATCAGGGAGAATCATCTCCAGCTAAACCATACATAGCGAATGTCCTGTTTCTATACCCAACATGCTGTGAGTATCCTTCACACAGTACTGGATAGGCAATCATTACCCAGGATCCTCAATGTGTATCTGTACCATCAGGATCTTCTCTGTCTGTCCTACAATCAGGGAGAATCTTCTCCAGCTAAACCATACATAGCGAATGTCCTGTTTCTATACCCAACATGCTGTGAGTATCCTACACACAGTACTGGATAAGCAATCATTAGTCAGGATCCTCAATGTGTATCTGTACCATCAGGATCTTCTCTGTCTGTCCTACAATCAGGGAGAATCTTCTCCAGCTAAACCACACATAGCGAATGTCCTGTTTCTATACCCAACATGCTGTGAGTATCCTACACACAGTACTGGATAAGCAATCATTAGTCAGGATCCTCAATGTGTATCTGTACCATCAGGATCTTCTCTGTCTGTCCTACAATCAGGGAGAATCTTCTCCAGCTAAACCATACATAGCGAATGTCCTGTTTCTATACCCAACATGCTGTGAGTATCCTACACACAGTACTGGATAAGCAATCATTAGTCAGGATCCTCAATGTGTATCTGTACCATCAGGATCTTCTCTGTCTGTCCTACAATCAGGGAGAATCTTCTCCAGCTAAACCATACATAGCGAATGTCCTGTTTCTATACCCAACATGCTGTGAGTATCCTACACACAGTACTGGATAAGCAATCATTACCCAGGATCCTCAATGTGTATCTGTACCATCAGGATCTTCTCTGTCTGTCCTACAATCAGGGAGAATCTTCTCCAGCTAAACCATACATAGCGAATGTCCTGTTTCTATACCCAACATGCTGTGAGTTTCCTACACACAGTACTGGATAGGCAATCATTACCCAGGATCCTCAATGTGTATCTGTACCTTCAGGATCTTCTGTGTTCTGTAATTTGTTCAGCGCGAGAGAGAGAGAGAGAGAGATGTATTTACAGATATATAATTTCATTCTTTCATTAACATTCTGTTTTTCCCAAGCAGATAGATGCCTCTGAACAAAAGACTCTTGCAAATCTACCATGGATTGTAGAACCAGGACAGGAAACCAAACGGGGAATTAGTACCAAGTATGAAACCACCATCTTTTAAGAGAAGTGACTGTTTCTGTCGGTGGTGTGGGTGAAGGATCTCGGAGCAGCCCCTGCTGGTGTCTACGGAAGATCCCGAGACAGTGCAGCTTCCTCCTGTGAGAGGGAGGAGGTCTCTTTCAGGTCCTCCTGTCATTTGGATTGTACTGCAGCCACAGCCCTCCAGCACCAGCCTTCCTCCGCGGAACAGAGTCGCTCTTTCAGAGCCTCAACAATTTTATAATTGTGACTGGTTTTTGTGATTATAGCTCCAGAACGATGAAATTTAGTACTTGTCAACTTTCTGGATGCCTACAAAGTTGCTAAATATGATTACGTATTATTTATAGAAACTACTATTGCCAAGAAATCCTTTCCCAATTTACTGTACATGTTAAAACTTTTCTATCAAATTACAATGTCTGTGGGTCCTGTGGAAGGTAAAAAGCATTAATTGTTTCAAAGAGAATCAAAATTTAAGACTATCACAAAGAAGAAATACAAAGCACAGAAAATAGTTATTTTTACAGAGCCTCCATTTAAATAAAGAAAGACGCCTGATAATTGAGCTTTCAGTTTATTTGAATTACGTTGTTATCCTTAGTAGCAGAGCAAAGAAAAGGGATTTTTCAGTTAGAAAGCAGAAAGCTCTGCCTATCCCCAGGAGAGCCGCACACACGACCACAGAGGGAATGGGGTAACAGTGCATTGCTAGCACGGGGGAGGGGCGCACTCTATTTATTTACTTAAAATATGTATATACCACTATAGGCAAAGATCAACACGCTTTGCATTAAAAAACGCACATAATAACTAAAATTAGCATAACCAGCTAGTATGAGTAAAACTGACTGTAAGTCTACCAAGGCAAATTAATTCCTATTTTCCTTAACCTCGTACAAAAAAGCATTTGCTGCAGCATTGGCTCACAGCCCCTATCAAAATCCAAATAAATTATATCTAAGGATCCTTGTTTTCAGTTTTTATTTTATTTTTATGGGGAATTTCAGTGACCTTTCCACTGACTTTTCTCCTGTGTGTTATAACAAAGTCATTGTTGCACTAATTGTTTTGTTATAACACTGAAATTTCCAGGAAAGATGAAAACTGAAAAGGAAGGTGCCTGATTATTTCTTGTTTCCATAGCTGAGGATACAGAACCTGATGAGGGCTCCCAAGCTGCTAATTCTTCCCTCACCCTGCGGGGTTTCTCGCCTTCTCTTTCTTCCTATATTTCTTGGAAAGGAATCTCCTATGAACAGGTGCTAACAGTTCTCCAGCTCCTCACCTGTACAGGTAAACCTCAGAATGCCATCTGAACCTCTTGCACTTATTAATTTTAATGCAAATTCATTTATATAGAAACATAGAAATGACGGCAGAAGAAGACCAAATGGCCCATCCAGTCTGCCCAGCAAGCTTTCACACACTTTTTTTTTCTCATACTTATCTGTTACTCTTGGCCCTTAATAACCTTTTGGTTCTATTTCCCTTCCACCCCCACCATTAATGTAGAGAGCAGTGTTGGAACTGCCTCTAAGTGAAATATCTAGTTTAATTAATTAGGGGTAGTAACCACCACAATAAGCAAGCTACACCCATACTTATTTGTTTACCCAGACTATGTAATTCAGTCCTTGTTGGTTGTTGTCTGTATATAGATCCACATTTCTTCATTCCCCCTTGCCGTTGAAGCAGAGAGCTATGCTGGATATGCATTGAAAGTGAATATCTAGCTTAATTAGTTAGGGGTATATCCTGTCCGCTCTTTAATGAATTCTCTGTCCTGTGGAGGTAATTTTCAAATAGTCCACAGGAAAAAGACTTTATACTTGTGGCCTTCACACCAATTTTAAAGAAAAGTTTGCACATCCTTTGCCTTTTAACCATGGACATTTGCACCTGCTTTGTGTGTGGGTAGATTATTTTAATGAAAAAATACACATAACGATTTGAAAAAAGAATTAGGTCAATAACAAAATCCAAGGTGGAGATGAATATGTTTCTATAAATGAACCAATGAAAAACTCCTCTCTGCAGCAATCTTCAGCCTAATACCAGCTACTATATAGAAGAGAGGAGGAGTTTATTGATTTACTTATATAAAAGTTAAGATTGCCATCTGGCTCCAGATTGATCCAGTTCTGGTTTTACTCCCACTGCATGCTTGTAGTCTTGCAATAGGGAAATCAGAACTACAATAGGGTAAAAGCATCAAATCAATGTGTCCTGAAAATCTAGAGCCCAAAGTGTGCAGATTGACTCATGCTGGTAAAATGCTTTGAAAATTGTTCTGAAAGGCTGTGGCTACTTTTTATTACTTCTCTAATGCATGGACTTTAGCTCTGAACATTGCTGCGGGCACAAAGTGCACATGGACAGCTGTGCCTGCTTTTTCTACAAGTATTTTTTTAAATAGAAAATAAGAGGCATAGATTTGAGTTTGCCGTCTTCTGTTCCTCCTCCGAGTGGAATAACCCCCGGGCTGTAGGGGGCGCCGGAGCTCGCTCTGCCTGTGGTGTTTCAGACACACACAGCTTGAAAGCGAGACAAGGGTGATATCTGAAGTGTCTGGAGGATGATGATGGTGTGACTGGGAGGGGGGCGGGAGGGAAGCAGCATACATGTTTTGACCCCCCGCCCGGGTGCTGGAGAACCTTGCCACGCCCCTTCTTCAGCCGCAGGCCGGGAGGCAGTTTCAGACCATCCGTCCCGTCTTTCGGTGGCTGAAATATTGTAACATAATCATATAGGAGGTAATTTTCAGAGGAGTTACGCGTGCACATGTAACTTACTATCCTAGCAAGTTTTCCAAAGCCCATCTACGCACTTAAGCATATAAAACCTATTGACAATTCAAGGGCATATGCTGTAGCAATATTCAAAACCCATTTCCACATGTAAAGTCCTTGTACAAGTGAAAAACCCAGACTTAAGCGTGTAAATCCTTCTGAAAATTACCCACGTTTTTGTTTCTCAGTAAATAAAGAGTAATGTAATATTTCAGCTTTCCTTACATCCCTCATTTGATTATTCTACTCTCATATTCTGAAAGCGACATATACATTCATAGTATTTTATTATATTTGTACTGCAAAGATACACAGGACCCAGGTTTTATATTCTATCTCTGATGGCACCTTCAAGTTCATACTGCCCTAATCTCAAGCTGGGACACTGGGTCAGTACTGGCATAGAGAGGAGAGTGACCCCTAACACCGGGCTGGGACACTGGGTCAGTACTGGCTCAGAGGGGAGAGCATCCACTAACACCGGGCTGGGACACTGGCTCAGAGGGGAGAGTGACCACTGTCACCATGCTGTGACACTGGGTCAGTACTGGCTCAGAGGGGAGAGTGACCCCTATCACCATGCTGGGACACTGGGTCAGTACTGGCTCAGAGGGGAGAGCGTCCACTAACACCGGGCTGGGACACTGGCTCAGAGGGGAGAGTGACCGCTGTCACCATGCTGGGACACTGGGTCAGTTCTGGCTCAGAGGGGAGAGTGACCGCTGTCACCATGCTGGGACACTGGGTCAGTTCTGGCTGAGAGGGGAGAGTGACCGCGGTCACCATGCTGGGACACTGGGTCAGTTCTGGCTCAGAGGGGAGAGTGACCGCTGTCACCATGCTGGGACACTGGGTCAGTAATGAGCTATTTACACCACTTCTTACAGTATCCAGTTTTATTATTATGATTTTGGGCAGTAATATTAGGTATTTGAATGCTCTTAATCTACGTGTTAATGATATAACCAAAGGTGAGTTGGTAGACTTGCAAACCAATTCTGATTGTATCATTAGAGGTCTCCTTTGAGACCAGTACTACAAGTACAAGTAGTAGAGGTGCGTAGGAGATATACATATACACACTTTCTAAAGAAAGGTACACATGATAGTGGAGCACGCATAAGTAGGAGAATACACACAACAGCTACTTATAGATATGTACATAGCATGACTGGAAGAGGGGCACAGGACAGCCATTAATATATATATATATATATATATACATGTATATATGTATCTATACATCTGTACAGTAACCAGGAGAGGTGCACAGCACAGCTATACATACAGAAATGCATAGCGTCAGAGGCAGAGGTGCTCAGCCTGCTATTTATATATATATGCAGTGCTTTAGTCAATCTTTGTTTGGAAGTATTTTACTTCCAAAAATATGTAATCTTTTTGAGAGGGTACAATTTTTTGACATATTACAATAGATCTTATTTCTTAAAATCAAGAGTTTTGATATTGCTTTGACTTCTAAAAACAGGCAAATACTTCCAGGTATGGAAAGGAGATTTTACAGTTTGAAACTCAAAAAAAATCTAAGTACAGAAGCAGACACTGACTATGTGCACACAGGGCTCTGGGTTTCATATTCTCTCTCGGTTTGAAAGAATTATCTTTACATTTATATTTCAGAAACAAAGACTGCAATCCCTTAGCAGAGGATTTTCTTTCTGGCGTTGGGCTTTGGTTGCGTTCTAACGGGCCAGTACAGTCCAGTGCGCTCCGGTGGACCTCCGCCAGAGCGCACTGTTAGCCTGGGTTTGGCCGTGCGTTTTCGACGCGCTAGCTTTACCCCTTTACAGTAAGGGGTAATAGCGCGTAGAAAACGCATGGCCAACCCCCCCAAAACTAATAGCACCTGCAACATGCAAAAGCAATGTTGATGGCCCTATTAATTATTCCCGCGTGATTCACTAAGTAAAATGTGCAGCCAAGCCGCACATTTTACTTTCAAAAATTAACGCCTGCCGGCGCCCGGGAAGTGCACAGAAAAGCAGAAAAAACTGCTTTTCTGTACATCCTTCAACTTAATATCATAGCGATATTAAGTCGGAGGCCCCAAAATTTTAAAAAAATTTTAAATTTAAAAAAAAAATTTTAAATCGGCCCGCGGGTCGGAAGACGGACGCTCAATTATGCCGGCGTCTGTTTTCCGAACCTGTGGCTGTCAGCGGGTTTGAGAACCGACGCCGGCAAAATTGAGCGTTGGCTGTCAAACCCTAGCGCCTCTTTTTACCACGGGCCCTCATTTGCATATTAAATCTCGCCTCGGAGCGCCGGCTCTCCTGGGGGTTTTACTGTGTCGGCCTGTAAGTGACGCCGGCAAGGAGTTTGCCAGTGACAGCACTCGAGCCAGTCCAGCAGCTGCAGCCTCAGCTATTCTGCTCTCAAATCTTGCAAATTATAGTCAAGCTATACATGCATTAATAAAACATGAACTTGTCTTAATCTTTCATTCTCTTCCTTTTTTTTTGCAATTCAAGCTACCTAAATCTTTAAGTTATGGAGACTGGTCTTATGGGGAGAAAAAGGGATTACGCTCTCTTCTTTGTATTTGCTAATATCCTTCCCATGCAGTACTAAATTACTTGAAATGAACTGTTCTTTGTACATATTTTGTCAATATGTATGTAGTCAATGGCAGTAAATAACAAGGATTGTGGTTTCCAAAAGAGTGTGTTAAGTGAAAAAAAGCAAAGAGCAAGCTCCCTGCAACTAATACCTGTCTGTAAATACGCTCGGGCTTCCAGTTATACATTTTGTAATTTTGTCCTTATTTATATCCTATAAAAGCACACACAATTAAAAGAATTTGTACAGTCGGTCATAGCTAGCCCTGACTTTTCTTTGCCTTCCGTAGGATTCACGAAGCACTGGGCGCACACTGTGCTGAAATCATGACCCAAGGACTCTTTGTTCTATTAATGCTGGATAATGTGGGGTACGGTTCAGGCTTTTTTATTCATTTTCACAACATGAACAAACTAGTCCAAGATGGTGCATGGTTCCTGCAGAAACGTATTTTTAATTTATAATGGTCAATGTAGAAATATTTATAGATTCAGATGTACTTAGGCTCCCTTTTCAATCTGTGATTTCTTGGACTGACAGCAGAAGTTTTCTCCTTTTCTCTATTGCATATCTTTTAAAATATTTTTTGCCTTTTATGCATTTATTTATGCACACACACACATTACAACATAAGAATGGCCCTGCCTGGTCAGAGTAAGGTCCATCAAGCCCAACATCCTGTCTCCAACAGTGGCAGATCCCATCAAATAGATTTAATTCCTCTTATTCTCTCCAAGGGATAGCAATAGATTTCTCTAGTTTACCTGGTAAATATATTATGTACTTTCCTCCAGGAACCTCTTTTAAATTCCACTATGCTACTCGCCTTGATCACATTTTCTGGGGAAAAGAGGCCACAGCTTGATTAGTGCGCGGAGTGAAAAAGCATTTTCTACCATGTGTTTTGAATCTGTTGGTTGTTAGTTTCATGGAGTGTACTCCCCTGTTTTAGTATTATTTGAAAGGGAAATAACCTTTCTTTATTAACCTGTTCCTCCCCACTCATGATTTTATAAAATACTCTCATGTCCCTCTCAGCCGTCTCTTTTCCAAGCTGAAGAGCCCCAGCCTGCGCTGCCTCTCATCCTAGCACAGATGTTGCATCCCCTTTATTATATTTTTCACCCTCCTCTGCACCTTTTCTAGTTCTGCTATGTCTTTCTTGAGATGGGGCAACCAGAACTGCACACTACTCAAGGTGTGGTCTCACCATGGCTGAATACATAGGCAATATAATGTTTTCTGTTTTATTCTCCGTTCCTTTTCACATCATTCTTAACATTCTACTTGCTTTTTTGACTGCCATCATACACTGAGCAGAGGATTTCAACATTTTGTCCACAAGGATTCCAAGATCCTTTTCCTGGGTCGGGATTCTCAATACAGAACTCAGGATCATGTACCTGTAGTTGGGATTATTTTTCCCTGCGTACATCACTTTGCACTTTTCCACATTAAATTTCCTCTGCCATTCAGTTCCCAGTTTTCCAGACTCACAAGATCCTTCTGTACTTCCTCTCAATCCACTGCTTTTTTAAACAACTTTGGATAATTTTGTGCCATCTGCACATTTTATCACCTCACTCGTCATTCTCTTTTCCACATTATTTACGAATATGTTAAACAACACAAGTCCTAGTACCAATCCCTGTGGTACTCCATTAATGATCTTTCTCCATTTGGAAAACTGATGATTTAGTCCTAGCCTCTGTTTCTTGTCTTTTAATCTGTTACCAATCCACAATAAGATATTGCCTTCTGTACTATATGTGTTGTGCACAGGTTCAAAGATCCCTCAGGTTTTGCCCAATTCCATTCACCTATGCTGAGGGTTCGAGTATGAGCTCTTGCAGTCACTAATGTGTTGGCTTATGAGAACTGAGCATGTTATCTGCCCTCCCTCTGTTTCCTGTCTGTTATATTCCTATATAAATAGCAATAATACTCAGAGAGGGTAATTATAGATAAAAAGTGGTTATATTTTTCTTAGCTATATTAAGATAATATACAAAGGAAGGAGAGGGAATGGCCCATCAAAAAATGTCCCGATCTAAAGGGGCACCCATGACCACCAGATGAATCTTAACAGGGTTTACTGCTACTCCTGATTGTAATGGGTAGGCAAGAGCTGCAACTTAGCCTCACCCTGTTTGACAACAGCGTCCACACACTGTTGGGCAGTTTCCTTTACCAGCATGACAGAATCTATTAGTACCTCCTGGTGCCATACCCTAATGTTTATCTCCTTCTCCCACTTCAAAGTGGCCATCTCCTCTTGGAGAGCTGTGACCCACTTGTCAAAGCCTTGACAGACAGCCAAGAAAACCCAATGTGCTCTGTAGACCCATTGGCCCTGACCACCTTCAGGCAGGAGAGGACATCGGCCATAGCAAGGGGAAGTACTTAATGCGATGCAGCCAACTCTGTGTCCCAGGGTTTCTGGATACATTTCATACAGGAGATGATTTTGGCTACAGCAAACCAGGGTTTGTGCCCTGTCCAACCTGGCACTAGGACCTGTGTGTTTTCTTTTCTCTTCTGGAACATTGCCAGTAACATCGCTATGTCCTTAACAGAATGGGCAGTACAGCTTCTTTAATGGGCAGAGCAACCTCCCACATCCTGGAATTGGGCAAAATAACCAAAGGATCCCACTCTGCCACCAAGTGTGTTGTGCACAGATTCGAAGATCTCTCAGGTTATTCCCAGTTCCATACACCTATGCTGAGGGTTTAAGTGTGAGCTCTTGCAGTCACTAATGTGTCGGTTTATGAGAACTAAGCATGCAGTTATCTAAACTCCCCCATTTCCTGTCTGTTATATAGTTAATCTGTTTTTATTGCAAAGCAACATAATTAACACACGGGCTACTATTACATCATCACCCGTATGTCTCTGCTGTCATCTTAACCCACGCCTTCTGGCTTTGTCCCATATCGCAACAGTTCTAGTCAAAGACATTGACATATCTCTCCAGAATTATGCATCATTCAATCATCTAAAAACCGAAGCTATTTTTGATCATCTTTTCTGTCTGTTATAATCCTATATATATTAGCAATGATACTCAGAGAGGGTAATAGGTAAAACGGTTATATTTTTCTTCACATAAAATACAAATGATAAGCAGTTAAGAGGCTAGGCTGAGCTATGTACAAAATCGGTGGCTGTTAGTTCCCTAAGAGATCTCTGAATCTGAATTGATCGTCTGGTCAAGCAGGTTCCCGGTCAGACAGGCAGGTAATCAGGCACATGAAAGCTGACACTGTAGGCAGGATATCTAGGAAGCAGTCACTGCACAGGGATGGGAAAAATGTGGATACAGTGCTGGGAAGCTTCCCGCGCAAGCTTGTCTGTAGCTTGCTGGCTCTCGGGTGTCCAGCTTCTCATCACAGTCTTTTATGCCTAATAAGTGTGTCACTCTTATCCCTAGGACTGCACTTCTTGCATTACAAATTCTTCATGCCACTGTCCCTGGCCTTCCCCTCTTATTGGTTGTGACACTCAATGAAATGCCTCCTTTTCTGCTCACTGTCCTTTCCTTCACACCTGCCTTTCAGCCCCATTCTCTGACTTCACCATTTCACTCTTTTTCAGTTTTACTATTTATTCTATTGTCAACAATATAAACAATTATAAAATTAGTTAAATAAGACTCTCCTATCTGTTTTCTTGCAGTGCTGTTTACATATGCTGCTTGGCCATGAGGTTCACACAGCAGTTTTAATGCAGCAGGAAGCCAAATCACTATCCAGCAGGGAGCTGAGCAGAAATCCAAAGCTTCTGACACAGAAATTCCTGCCTCTGTATTAACCCTTTCACAGCATACTTGCTCTTCTGTGTTGCAATTAAGCATTTAATCCTCTTTGTTCCTCTGTTTTTGATCAAGCAAATACAGATCAAGTTTCCCCATCCTTGCATCAAGCATTTTTAACCCTTTAGGCATTATATCTGCTTCTCTATGAGCTCTGAGCACTATATACTATGACATTGTAATTTCCCAAGGAATCTGTCATGGGGGACTTAGTCAAACACCTTCTAAAAAACCGAATACACTATGGGGTAGATTTTCAAAGGGTTACGCGCGTAAGACACGTGCATAACCCCCGAAAACCTACACTTGCGCATGCCGAGCCTATTTTGCATAGGCTCGGCGGCGCACGCAAGCCCCGGAACGCGCGTATGTCCCAGGGCTTTCAAAAATGGGCGGTTTGGGGGTGGTCCGGGGGCGGGGACGAATCCTCTGGCAAAGCGGCGGGATGGCGAGTTGGCACGCACAAGTTACACCTGCCAGAGGCAGGCCTAACTCTACGAGATAAGGTGGGGGGTGGATTTAGGTAGGGCTGGGGGGTGGGTTAGATAGGGGAAGGGCGGGAAAGGTGGGGGGAGCAAAAAAAGGTTTCCTCCAAGGCCGCTCTGATTTCAGAGTGGCCTTGGAGGGAAAGGGGAAATCCGTTGGGGCTCCCCTTGGGCTCGGCGCTCGGAAGGTGCACCCCCTTGTGCGCGCTGACCCCGGATTTTATAACATGCACGTGGCAGTGTGAACATGCTATAAAATCAGGTGTACATTTGTACGTGCCGGGTACCCTGCACGCTTAAAATTTAAAATTGGCCCCTATTTCAATAGGCTCACCTTTATCTACATGTTTTTTTATGCCTTAAAAAATATGTCTAAAAGATTGATAAGACAAGACTTCCCCTTGCTAAAACCATGTTGATTCTTCTTCATTAAGCCATGTCTGTCTCTATGGCCTGTGATTTTGCTTTTAAGAATGGCTTCTACCATTTTGCCCGGCATCAATGTTAGGTTCACCAGTCTATTGTTCCCCAGGTCACCCCTGGAGCCCTTTTTAAAAATCAGCATCACACTGGCTAACTTCCAGCCTTCAGGAATTGTGCCTGCTTTAAATGATATGTTACAGATTGCTAGTAACAGGTTAGCAATTTCATATTTTAGGTTTTTTAGAATGCTGAAGTGGATGCCATCTGGTCCTGATGATTTGTTACTCTAGTTTATCAATCTGATATGTTACAACCTCCATTGTCACAGATCTTTTTTTAGTGACTCAGAATCTCCATCATTAAAAAATGTTCAGGTGAGGGTATGTTCCCAACATCCTTCTCCACGAGGACTGAGGTCAAGAATTCATTGAGTTTTTCTGCTATTTCCTGATCCTTCCTGAGCACGCCTTTTGCTCTTGGTCATCTTGCAACCCAGCTGACTCCTTCACTGGCTTTTTGATTTAAATGTACTTGAAAAATGTTTATCAGTTTTTACTTCACTGGCAATCTTTTTCTCAAAATCTCTCTTGGTCCGTTTAACATCTAACTAGCCAGTACTTAAGCTCTTGCTGATTTTCTTCATTTGAGTCTGCTTTCCATTTTTTAACGATGTCCTTTTAGCTTTAACTGTCTCCTTTACCCCACCATTAAACCTCACTGGCAGTCATCTGGTTTTCCTTTGACCTTTTTAATGCAAGGAATAAATTTCTTCTTGGCTTCCAAAATGGTATTTTTAAAATGCACTCCTTTATTATAAAATAGAGTTTATAAGGGGTAGAAATTCCATCAACACACTTGGATTTGTAGTTACTTTAGGTATATATGTGATTCTCCTACTGTATACTGGATTATATAGATGTAGGTGAAATGAAGGTTTTGTCACTTTGAGATTCAAGGTGATTTCTTTTTATTTACTTTGAAAATTGTATGCACTTACTCTCACTGTTAAACATCTTGTCTTTTTCTTTGTGGTTTGTTGTTTTAATTTCTAACCACTGCACTTTGAATTTACAAGGACAGATGTTTATATCTGTGGGACCCTAAGCAGACATATGTTTACCGTTACATGCTTAAAAAGTGCTTGGCTCACCAAGGAGGATAATTCACCATTCTTCTAGGGATACATCATTTCTCTGGTATTTTTTACTTATGATTACTAATTGTATAAAATATATATACTACAGATATATTTTAGCTATTCAAAGAACATTTATTTATTTCTATATTGACATTTTAAATTTTTATAGGTTTTAATCCCCTGATGCAGACATAATTTGCCAAAACATGATAATAGATTTTTAGAAAACATTTTGTACAATGTTTGTTATGATGTACATTTTTGTTTGATTTTATTCCACTGTTTGCCATTGTTTATTTACCCTTTGTGTTAGTTTTACATTTATGGGTTTCTGTTGCCACTAATTCTCTCTGACATTCTATGATGGTGCCTCTAGCAAGGAGCAGCAGGCTGCAGTGTTGGTTCCCACTTAATACAGCAGGTGGCATTATTGCATGTATTTCCTAGGTTATGACTTTCAAAACCTTTTTCTGTTGTGTCACCCAAAATTCCTGCAATCACTATTTTTTTAATTTTGTTCTTTTTGATATTCTAATATTGAATCTAGAAATTTTCTTATGGGATTGACAGTTGCTTCATTTTGATTGTAAAAATTACTATCCTTAACTTAAGACTTAGGGGTAACCTGAATGAGGGACAGTTACAACCCTTAACAGACACATGGGGGTAACCTGCATGGAGCAACAGTTACTACCCTTAACAGAAACATGGGGGTAACCTGCACAGAGCGACAGTTACTACCTCTAACAGGAGGCATGGGGTAACCTGCACAGAGCAGCAGTTACTACCCTTAGCAGGAGGCATGGGATAACCTGCAAAGAGCAGCAGCTATTCCTCATATGAGAAGGCATGGTGGTAATGTGCATAGAGTGGCAGCTACTATTCTTAACGGCAATTAATCCCGTAACATGAGGTATGGGGGTAACCTGCACAGAACGGCAGTTAATCCCATGACAGGAGGCGTGGGGTAACCGGCACAGAATGGCAGTTAATCCCGTGACAGAAGGCGTGGGGTAACCTGCACAGAACGGCAGTTAATCCTGTAACAGGAGGCGTGGGGTAACCTGCACAGAACGGCAGTTATTCCTGTGACAGGAGGCGTGGGGTAACCTGCACAGAACGGCAGTTAATCCCGTGACAGCAGGCCTGGAGTAACCTGCACAGAATGGCAGATAATCCCGTGACATGAGGCAGGGGGTAACCTGCACAGAATGGCAGTTAATCCCGTGACAGGAGGCGTGGGGTAACCTGCACAGTTATTCCCTTGACAAGAGGCGTGGGATAACTTGCACAGAACGGCAGTTAATCCTGTGACAGGAGGCGTGGTGTAACTTGCACAGAATGGCAGTTAATCCCGTGATAGGAGGCAGGGGGTAACCTGCACAGAACGGCAGTTAATACCGTGGCAGGGGGTAACCTGCACAGAACGGCAGTTAATCCCGTGACAGGAGGCGTGGGGTAACCAGCACGGAACGGCAGTTAATCCCGTGACAGGAGGCGTGGGGTAACCTGAACACAACGGCAGTTAATCCCGTGACAGGAGGTGTGGGGTAACCTGCACAGAATGGCAGTTAATCCCGTGACAGGAGGCGTGGGGTAACCTGCACAGAAAGGCAGTTAATCCCGTGACAGGAGGCGTGGGGTAACCTGCACAGAACGGCAGTTAATCCCGTGACAGGAGGCGTGGGGTAACCTGCACAGAAAGGCAGTTAATCCCGTGACAGGAGGCGTGGGGTAACCTGCACAGAACAGCAGTTAATCCCGTGACAGGAGGCGTGTTGTAACCTGCACAGAATGGCAGTTAATCCCGTGACAGGAGGCCTGGAGTAACCTGCACAGAATGGCAGTTAATCCCGTGACAGGAGGCGTGGGGTAACCTGCACAGTTATTCCCATGACAAGAGGCGTGGGGTAACTTGCACAGAACGGCAGTTAATCCTGTGACAGGAGGCGTGGTGTAACTTGCACAGAATGGCAGTTAATCCCGTGACAGGAGGCAGTGGGTAACCTGCACAGAACGGCAGTTAATACCGTGACAGGTGGCAGGGGGTAACCTGCACAGAACGGCAGTTAATCCCGTGACAGGTGGCAGGGGGTAACCTGCACAGAATGGCAGTTAATCCCGTGACAGGAGGCGTGATTTATAATCATTTTACATGAAAAAGGACATTCAAACTATAGTCTTCTGAGGTTAAAAAGATCACTTACAACGTGTGTATTATATTTACATGCACTGCTGTGGTGCCAACCAGAAAACCCTGCAAAAAAAAGTAAATAGGGCACTTGGAATTGATATTAGGCCTGTTGTAATGTTTGTTGGGTGTGGGCTTGGCCCTCAGAAAGCCATGAATAAACTGATTTACGTTTATTGTACCAAATCAGCACTAATTACCATCACTCAACCTGTGACACTGCAGGGGGCGCTAGCGAGCAGTAATGGAGGAAGACGCATAGCTGACAAGCTCTGCACTTCCCGGAGCTTATTTACCCCTTTTTCCCTACGACTGAATTACTGGGTATAAAGGTGTCTTTGTTATCCGAAGTGGATTTGCCCCTCTGGTGGAAAGTAGCTGCAGCTGTTAAATGTTTTAAGGACGAGTTCTCGCTGAACTCATAGCGCATTGGAGAGGCCTATCATGGATTTTTACTGCAAGGCTGGTGGGAGAGAGAAGAGGGAAAGGCGACACTGGTCAAGCAAGCTCCATTGATGCAACTTCTTAATGCAATAGAAGAACCTGGAGCGGATGTAGTGTGGAACCTGTTCCCTTGTCGACATTAAAACACGTCTGGATGAAATGTGCCCTCGGGTGTTGGCTGTGGAAGACTGAAGATGCTCCCCAGCCAATTCACTGGCAACCCTTTAGAAGCAGGTTAAGGCTCTGAAGGCCAAGCTGGTTGACTTGGAGGATAGATCTCGCTGTGCCAACCTCAGGGTGGTTGGGATCCCTGAGCAGTCTGAGGGCTGCAATGTGAGGGAGGTCTTGGATTAGATGCTTCGGGAGCTGCCTCTGGTGACCCAATCTTGGGGGAATCGTGTCCCAGGGAGAAACCGGGTCGGTAACACTTCCCTACCAGAAGTGGGTACTCTGATGGGCGAGGGAGCTTGGTCATCTCACATTTAAGGGCAGTAGGGCTGCAATGTTCCCCAACTACAGTTATAGAGCACAAAAAAAGTGCGAGGAATATGTGTGGTTGAAGAAGATTCTTCATGAAAAGAAACTGACTGGCTGTATGCATTAATGGTGCTTGGCGGGGTTTTGAGTCTGCGGGGGAAGCGATGGTTTATCTGAATACTCGTAATGAAGACGGACGTTCCCCACTGTCTGCAGAGAGTGTTTGGCACTGGAGGAGAGATAAAGAGGTGGCGAGAGAGAATGTATCCGGTGGAGGGAGCCTGAAACACCAGCAGGGGAGCGGGGAGCTCGAGACTCCCGCATTGAGCAGATCTGAGGCATGGCCTCGTCTGTCACTATCCCTGGGCTCCTTGACTACGCAGTTAGGCTCAGATAAGGGCAAGGCCGGAGAGAAGCCTAACAGAGTGATCGGCAGAGAGACGGCAGTGGAGACATCCAGAGGCCGCAGGCAACAACTGAAGCACTGCAGGAGTTTGCAGCAACGCAGAGAAAATCTGCATGTGTGCGGGGTGCCTGATCTTTTGTACTGTGGGAAGGTCACTACAAAGAAGTTTCCAGTTCAGATGTTACTTTTACCTATAAATATGCATAACATCCCTTTTTTTTTTTCTCTTCTCATTCAAATGGGACACTTAGAGGGTGGGTATTAAAAGTAGGTGGGGGGATATAGGTAGGAAGCCATTAACTTTCTTAAAAGTGGGGGATAGCTCTTGGAAAAGGGTGAAAACATGATCAAGAAGGGTCTTTGGTTATACAGGGGGGAGGGGGAGAGTAATGGGGCAAGGAAGGGAGGGATGGGGATCATCCTGAGATCATTTTTGTGGATTTTCCTTGTTTTATGGCATTATCTCTACTAGTGGAGTCTTTCGATGGGAGGTGTGGAGAGCGGTGACAGGAGAAGTGTCCAGATGGAAGATGTATGCCCCCATGACTCTGCAACGTAGAAGATGGTGGATGGACAGGAAATGTACATGCAATGAAGGCATGGCAGGGAGTGAAATAGCCTTCTGGCTCACATGTTCTACATTTATATGAGACTGTTGTATTGTCCTCTCAAACTGAGGACAAGTCTCCCAGGGCTACTGCCCAGGAGGGAAGGGTTAGGTCTGCCATCATAGTTGGTGATTCGATTATTAGGAATGTAGATAGCTGGATGGCTGGTGGGCGTGAGGATCGCCTGGTAACTTGCCTGCCTGGTGCGAAGGTGGCGGACCTCACGCGTCACCTAGATAGGATTTTAGACAGTGCTGGGGAGGAGCCGGCTGTCGTGGTACATGTGGGCACCAACAACATAGGAAAATGTGGGAGAGAGGTTCTGGAAGCCGAATTTAGGCTCTTAGGTAGAAAACTTAAATCCAGAACCTCCAGGGTAGCATTCTCTGAAATGCTCCCTGTTCCACGCGCAGGTCACCAGAGGCAGGCAGAGCTCCGGAGTCTCAATGCGTGGATGAGACGATGGTGCAAAGAAGAGAGATTCAGTTTTGTTAGGAACTGGGGAACCTTTTGGGGAAGGGGGAGTCTCTTCCGAAGGGATGGGCTCCACCTTAACCAGGGTGGAACCAGACTGCTGGCGCTAACCTTTAAAAAGGAGATAGAGCAGCTTTTAAACTAGAACAAAGGGGAAAGCCGACAGTCGCTCAGCAGTGCATGGTTCACAGGAATAGAAACATAGAAACATAGAAATGACGGCAGAAGAAGACCAAACGGCCCATCCAGTCTGCCCAGCAAGCTTCACATTTTTTTCTCATACTTATCTGTTTCTCTAGCTCTTTGGTTCTATTTCCCTTCCACCCCCACCATTAATGTAGAGAGCAGTGATGGAGCTGCAACCAAGTGAAATATCAAGCTTGATTAGTTATGGGTAGTAGGGAAGTAACCGCCGCAATAAGCAAGCTACACCCATGCTTATTTGTTTTACCCAGACTGTGTTATTCAGCCCTTATTGGTTGTTTTTCTTCTCCCCTGCTGTTGAAGCAGGGAGCTATGCTGGATATGCTTGTAGTATCAGTTTTTCTTCTCCCCTGCCGTTGAAGCAGAGAGCTATGCTGGATATGCGTGAAGTATCAGTTTTTCTTCTCCCCTGCCGTTGAAGCAGGATATGCATTGAAAGTGAAGTATCAGGCTTATTTGGTTTGGGGTAGTAACCGCCGTAACAAGCCAGCTACTCCCGCTTTGTGAGTGCGAATCCTTTTTTCTTCTCCCCTGCCGTTGAAGCAGAGAGCTATGCTGGATATGCTGTGAAGTATCAGTTTTTCTTCTCCCCTGCCGTTGAAGCAGAGAGCTATGCTGGATATGCGTGAAGTATCAGTTTTTCTTCTCCCCTGCCGTTGAAGCAGAGAGCTATGCTGGATATGCGTGAAGTATCAGGTTTTCTTCTCCCCTGCCGTTGAAGCAGGGAGCTATGCTGGATATGCGTGAAGTATCAGTTTTTCTTCTCCCCTGCTGTTGAAGCAGAGAGCTATGCTGGATATGCATTGAAAGTGAATGTATCCTTGAAGGATACTAATTAAACAGGAGAGTTAGGGCATCCCAACAGAGAGGTTCCAATGAAAGCAAATGTAGTCCTTGTGCCTATATGAAAAAATCATCTGAGCTAAAGATTTCCAAATTATCCCTATCAATTGAAAAGCAGGTTGTTAAATACACACAAAAACCACACTTTGAAATGTCTGTATGCCAATGCCAGAAGTGTAAGAAGTAAGATGGGAGACTTAGAGGTTATAGCAGCAAATGATGAGATTGACATAATTATCATCACAGGGACATGGTGGAAGGAGGATAACCAATGGGACAGTGCTATATCAGGGTACAAATTATATCACAATGATAGGGAGGATCAACTTGGTGGGGGTGAGGCACTTTATGTCCAGGAGGGTATAGAGTCCAACAGGATAAAGATCATACAAGAGAGTAAATGCTCAGTAGAATCTATATGGGTAGAAATCCCATGTGTGTTGGGTAAGAGTATAGTGATAGGAGTATACTACCGTCCACCTGGACAAAATGGTCAGACAGATGTTGAAATGCTAAGAGAAATCAGGGAAGCAAATCAATTTGGCAGTGCAATAATGATAGGAGATTTCAATTACCCCAATATTGACTGGGTAAATGTAACATCGGACTTGCTAGAGACATAAGGTTCCTGGATGTAATAAATGATTGCTTCATGGAGCAATTGGTTCAGGAACCAACAAGAGAGGGAGCTATTTTAGATTTAATTCTTAGTGGAACGCAAGATTTGGTGAGAGAAGTAACAGTGGTGGGGCCACTTGGCAACAGTGATCATAACATGATCAAACTTGAACTAATAACTGGAAGGGGGACAATAAGTAAATCTGCAGCTCTAACACTAAATTTTCAAAAGGGAAACTTTAATAAAATGAGGAAAATAGTTAGAAAAAAACTGAAAGGTGCAGCTGCAAAGGTTAAAAGTGTACAACAGGCTTGGACATTGTTTAAACATACAATCCTAGAGGCGCAGTCCATATGTATTCTGCGCATTAAGAAAGGTGGAAGGAAGGCAAAACGATTACCGTCAAGGTTAAAAGGGGAGGTGAAAGAGGCTATTTTAGCCAAAAAAAAATCCTTCAAAAATTGGAAGAAAATTTGAAGAAAATAGGAAAAAGCATAAGCATTGTCAAGAATAAAACACAAGACAGGCGAAGAGAGAATTTGAAATGAAGTTGGCTGTAGAGGCAAAAACTCATAATAAAAACCTTTTAAAATATATCCGAAGCAAGAAACCTGTGAGGGAGTCAGTTGGACCGTTAGATTACCAAGGGGTTAAAGGGGCTCTTAGGGAAGATAAGGCCATTGCAGAAAGACTAAATGAATTCTTTGCCTCCGTGTTTACTAATGAGGATGTTGGGGAGATATCAGTTCCGGAGATGGTTTTCAGGGGTGATGAGCCAGATGAACTGAACCAAATCACTGTGAACCTGGAAGATGTAGTAGACCAGATTGACAAACTAAAGAGTAGTAAATCACATGGACCGGATGGTATGCATCCTAGGGTACTGAAGGAACTAAAAAATGAAATTTCTGATCTATTAGTTAAAATTTGTAACCTATCATTAAAATCATCCATTGTTCCTGAAGACTGGAGGATAGCAAATGTAACCCCAATATTTAAAAAGGGCTCCAGGAGTGATCTGGGAAACTACAGACCAGTGAGCCTGACTTCAGTGCCAGTAAAAATAGTGGAAACTATTCTAAAGATCAAAATCGTAGAGCATATAGAAAGACATGGTTTAATGGAATACAGCCAACATGGATGTACCCAAGGGAAGTCTTGCCTCACAAATCTGCTTCATTTTTTTTTTAAGGGGTTAATAAACATGTGGATAAAGGTGAACCAGTGGATGTAGTATACTTGGATTTTCAGAAGGCGTTTGACAAAGTTCCTCATGAGAGGCTTCTAGGAAAAGTAAAAAGTCATGGGATAGGAGGCGATGTCCTTTCGTGGATTGCAAACTGGTTAAAAGACAGGAAACAGAGAGTAGGATTAAATGGTCAATTTTCTCAGTGGAAGGGAGTGGGCAGTGGAGTTCCTCAGGGATCTGTATTGGGACCCTTACTTTTCAATATATTTATAAATGATCTGGAAAGAAATACGACGAGTGAGATAATCAAATTTGCAGATGATACAAAATTGATCAGAGTAGTTAAATCACAAGCAGATTGTGATAAATTGCAGGAAGACCTTGTGAGACTGGAAAATTGGGCATCCAAATGGCAGATGAAATTTAATGTGGATAAGTGCAAGGTAATGCATATAGGGAAAAATAACCCATGCTATAATTACACAATGTTGGGTTCCATATTAGGTGCTACAACCCAAGAAAGAGATCTAGGTGTCATAGTGGATAACACATTGAAATCGTCGGCTCAGTGTGCTGCAGCAGTCAAAAAAGCAAACAGAATGTTGGGAATTATTAGGAAGGGAATGGTGAATAAACGGAAAATGTCATAATGCCTCTGTATCGCTCCATGGTGAGACCGCACCTTGAATACTGTGTACAATTCTGGTCGCCGCATCTAAAAAAAGATATAATTGCGATGGAGAAGGTACAGAGAAGGGCAACCAAAATGATAAGGGGAATGGAACAACTCCCCTATGAGGAAAGACTAAAGAGGTTATGACTTTTCAGCTTGGAGAAGAGACGGCTGAGGGGGGATATGATAGAGGTCTTTAAGATCATGAGAGGTCTAGAACGGGTAGATGTGAATCGGTTATTTACTCTTTCAGATAATAGAAAGACTAGGGGGCACTCCATGAAGTTAGCATGTGGCACATTTAAAACTAATCGGAGAAAGTTCTTTTTCACTCAACGCACAATTAAACTCTGGAATTTGTTGCCAGAGGATGTGGTTAGTGCAGTTAGTATAGCTGTGTTTAAAAAAGGATTGGATAAGTTCTTGGAGGAGAAGTCCATTACCTGCTATTAAGTTGACTTAGAGAATAGCCACTGCCATTAGCAATGGTAACATGGAATAGACTTAGTGTTTGGGTACTTGCCAGGTTCTTATGGCCTGGATTGGCCACTGTTGGAAACAGGATGCTGGGCTTGATGGACCCTTGGTCTGACCCAGTATGGCATGTTCTGATGTTCTTATCTATGATTGAAGGGGCTTCTTTAGTGCTAAATCTGATGGTGCTTAAGGCTGCTGGATGGTGAAATGCCTGCAGAAAGTGGTGGAAATTTGATTGCTGTGTCGAGGTCCCACCAAGCCACACCCCACCCTCTGACACTCATTGCACTCGATAACTTGTAATGTGGCCCCAGCACAAAAACGTTTGCCCAACTCCATTCTAAGGAATCCCATCCATGAGGGATTGAAAAGGCTGAGAGAGAAAGAGATGTCTGCTATGTGAGTAAAATGCCATCTGGAAACATCTGGGGACACATCTGGAGTCTTCAGCCCTGGGGAGAGAGAGGGTTTGGACTTGGAGAGGATGTTCCTGCCCAACTAAAGGATACCCTGCCCGCCTGGGACCTCCACGTAGCCAAGCCCTGGAGGGTGGGAGACCTGCACAGATTCTGGGGTGCTGAGGACTCAGTATTGTGCCACATTTCATCACTAACCCAGTGGCTGCAGTGTTTTACCTGCCACCCACAGCACGGACGGTGAAGGAATATTGCCCCTCACTCTGAACGTTGTCTCGCCCATAGCAAAGAGATGGAATGGATGCAGCCCCATCACAACCAGGGATAAGCGCTGGCTTCCCCGAGTCTCTCTGGCTAGTACCTTTCCTCCAGAAAAACCCCCGCTATGTTAGTTGCCTTCATCACATCCTCCAGCAACAGATTTCATAGCCGAATTGTGCGCCAAGTGAAAAAATAATTCCTAGGGTTTGTTTTACACTCGCCGGTTGCTATTTTCATGGAACATCCCCTAGTCCTAGTGTTTGAAAGGGTAAATAACCGTTCCCTATTTACCCTACCCATCCCACTCATGATTTCATAAATCTCAATCCTATTCCCTCTCAGTCACCTCTTTTCCAAGCTAAGGAGCCCTAATCTGTTCAGGTTTTCTCCATAAAGGAGCTTTCCCAGTCCCTTTATCTCTTTTATTCTCCTTCTCTGCACTTTTCTATGTCCAGTGTATCTGTTCTGAGCTGAGTGCAGTGCTCTTTACAGCGAGCATGTTCAGAGGCGGATGCGGCCCAGCTGTATCCATTCTCTTAATCCTACCGCCCTCTCCTCAGCCATCAGCTCATTCCTTCACCCTTTTCCCTTTTAAGCTTATACTTGGCACACGGCTTTCTCTCTTGAGTTTCTAACTTCAGGGCATGCCCAGATGGTTTACTTCAATAAGGGTGAGCAGGAAAGGGCAAAAATCAAAAGGGCTTCAATAAAAGAGCGTCGAGATCAAAGGCGTGGCTTAATAAAAGCGATCAAAGGCGCGGCTTAATAAAAGCGAGGATGAAGAACGGCGAAGCTCATGACGGCAATGCAATTAAAGGCCCGTGCTAATAAAGGCGGTGATGAATATGGGCACCCCTAATGGTGCTCCCGGCACCCAGGAGGGCCCCCCCGCTAGGGCTGCAAAGACATAGGCAAGAATGGAAACTGAAGAAGCTCAATTCCCCACTCCCCCTCCCGCACATGCCAGGACCCTGCCCGGAAGAGCCCAAGTCCCAAACAGGGCCGCGCACTCGCCGTCACGTGACCGGCTGCCTCGCACGAGAAAGGGCGCAGACTGAGCCTTTGGAGCTTTCACAGAGAGCTGGCGGGGGCAGGGGGTGAAGGTATGGAGGGAGGGGCCCGGGCCCCAGACCTTTTCCATTCAATGTCACGGGAGACACGGTACCGAAACTGCAGGGCTTAGGATTCTTGCATCGATTATTTTGCCGTGTACATCAACGATGTTAAATGTACCACTTTTGATGTCATTTTCTGATAAACGATGAAGAACGGCAAACCTCATAATCACCATTATTCACCATTACAGATGTCCATATTCATCACTGCCTTTATTAGCACGGGCCTTTAATCTCATCGCCGTTATGAGCTTCGTCGTTCTTCATCCTCGCTTTTACTTAGACACGCCTTTGTTTACAGCTCTTTTATTGAAGCCCTTTTGATCTTTGGCCTTTCCTGCTGACCTTTATCGGAGGATTCCAGCCCAGATCTACTCTAATTTTTGCCAGTAGGGATGTTCACAAACACAGACAAACAACACTGCAGGGGCCTCTAACCAAGGCCATCATGCAGGAATAGTGCCTGGGATATCAGGCACTACTGACACAGTCTCAGAAGTGGAGAAAAGAGAGCAATCATACATTAAATGAGAGAGAATGGGTAAGATGGGTTTTCTTCTAATACTCCTGTCATGTCTGAGATAAGCTACATCAACCATTCCCATCAACATGAACCTCTGCTCTGGTTCCTGACTGCATGTCACATAGGACTACAGCATGGACATAAGAACATAAGAACATAAGAAAATGCCATACTGGGTCAGACCAAGGGTCCATCAAGCCCAGCATCCTGTTTCCAACAGTGGCCAATCCAGGCCATAAGAACCTGGCAAGTACCCAAAAACTAAGTCTATTCCATGTAACCATTGCTAATGGCAGTGGCTATTCTCTAAGTGAACTTAATAGCAGGTAATGGACTTCTCCTCCAAGAACTTATCCAATCCTTTTTTAAACACAGCTATACTAACTGCACTAACCACATTCTCTTCTGGCAACAAATTCCAGAGTTTAATTGTGCGTTGAGTAAAAAAGAACTTTCTCAGATTAGTTTTCAATGTGCAACAATGGAATCTCAGTAAGAAGAGGATCTGTTGGAGTGTTAGGGCTAAGAGATAAGAGGATTGTGTTGAGTGCTAGGACGGAGAGATAAGAGGATGTGTTGAGTGCTAGGACTGAGAGATAAGAGGATGTGTTGAGTACTAGGACTGAGAGATAAGAGGATGTTTTGGAGTGTTAGGACTGAGAGATAAGAATATGTCTTGAATGCTAGGACTGTGAGGTAAGAGGATGTGTTGGAGTGCTAGGACGGAGAGATAAGAGGATTGTGTTGAATGCTAGGACTGAGAGATAAGAGGATGTGTTGGAGTGCTAGGCCTGAGAGATAAGAGGATGTGTTGAGTGCTAGGACTGAGAGATAAGAGGATTGTGTTGAGTGCTAGGAATGAGATATAAGAGGGTGTGTTGAGTGCTAGGACTGAGAGATAAGAGGGTGTGTTGAGTGCTAGGACTGAGATATAGGAGGATGAGTTGGCGTGCTAGGACTGAGAGATGTGTTGGAGTGTTAGAACTGAGACATAAGAGGATGGGTTGGAGTGCTAGGACTGAGAGATAAGATGATGTGTTGGAGTGTTAGGACTGAGAGATAACAGGATGTGTTGGGTGCTAGGACTGAGAGATAAGAGGATGTGTTGAGTGCTAGCACTAAGAGATAAGAGGATGTGTTGAGTGTTAGGACTGAGATATAGGAGGATGTGTTGAGTGCTAGGACTGAGAGATGAGAGGATTTTGTTGAGTGTTAGGACTGAGAGATAAGAGGATTGTGTTGAGTGTTGGGACTGAGAGATACGAGGATATGTTGAGTGCTAGGACTCAGAGATAAGAGGATGGGGTGTTGCAGTGTTAAGACAGAGAGATAAGAGGATGTGTTGGCGTGCTAGGACTGAGAGATGTGTTGGAGTGTTAGAACTGAGACATAAGAGGATGGGTTGGAGTGCTAGGACTGAGAGATAAGATGATGTGTTGGAGTGTTAGGACTGAGAGATAACAGGATGTGTTGAGTGCTAGGACTGAGAGATAAGAGGATGCGTTGAGTGCTAGGACTGAGAGATAAGAGGATTCGTTGGAGTGTTAGGACTGAGACATAAGAGGATGTGTTGGAGTGTTAGAACTGAGAGATAAGAGGATGTGTTGAGTGCTAGGACTGAGAGATAACAGGGTGTGTTGGAGTGTTAGGACTGAGAGATAAGAGGATGTGTTGAGTACTAGGACTGAGAGATAAGAGGATGTGTTGGAGTGTTAGGCTTGAGAGATAAGAGGATGTGTTAGGACTGAGAGATAAGAGGATGTGTTGAGTGTTAGGACTCAGAGATAAGAGGATGTGTTGTAGTGTTAGGCTTGAGAGATAAGAGGATGTGTTGAGTGCTAGGACTGAGAGATAAGAGGATGTGTTTTATGCTAGGACTGAGAGATAAGAGGATGTGTTTTATGCTAGGACTGAGATATAAGAGGGTGTGTTGAGTGCTAGGACTGAGATATAAGAGGGTGTGTTGAGTGCTAGGACTGAGATATAAGAGGTTGTGTTGAGTGCTAGGACTGAGAGATAAGAGGATGTGTTGAATGTTAGGACTCAGAGATAAGAGGATGTGTTATAGTGTTAGGCTTGAGAGATAAGAGGATGTGTTGAGTGCTAGGACTGAGAGATAAAAGGATGTGTTTTATGCTAGGACTGAGATATAAGAGGGTGTGTTGAGTGCTAGGACTGAGATATAAGAGGTTGTGTTGAGTGCTAGGACTGAGAGATAAGAGGATGTGTTGAGTGCTAGGACTGACAGATAAGAGGATGTGTTGAGTGCTAGGACTGAGAGATAAGAGGGTGTGTTGAGTGTTAGGACTCAGAGATAAGAGGATGTGTTGTAGTGTTAGGTTGAGAGATAAGAGGATGTGTTGAGTGCTAGGACTGAGAGATAAGAGGATGTGTTGAGTGCTAGGACTGAGAGATAAGAGGATGTGTTGAGTGCTAGGACTGAGAGATAAGAGGATGTGTTGAGTGTTACGACAGAGATAAGAAGATGTGCTGAGTGTTAGGACTGAGAGATAAGAGGATTGTGTTGAGTGCTAGGACTGAGAGATAACATGGTGTGTTGAGTGCTAGGACTGAGAGATAAGAGGATTGTGTTGAGTGCTAGGACTGAGAGATAAGAGGATGTGTTGAGTGCTAGGACTGAGAGATAAGAGGATGTGTTGAGTGCTAGGACTGAGAGATAAGAGGATTGTGTTGAGTGCTAGGACTGAGAGATAAGAGGATTGTGTTGTGTGTTAGGACTAAGAGATAAGAGGATGTGTTGAGTGTTAGGACTCAGAGATAAGATAATGTGTTGGAGTATTAGGCTTGAGAGATAAGAGGATGTGTTGAGTGCTAGGACTGAGAGATAAAAGGATATGTTTTGTGCTAGGACTGAGAGATAAGAGGATGTGTTGAGTGCAAGGACTGAGAGATAACATGGTGTGTTGAGTGCTAGGACTGAGAGATAAGAGGATTGTGTTGAGTGCTAGGACTGAGAGATAAGAGGATTGTGTTGAGTGCTAGGACTGAGAGATAACATGGTGTGTTGAGTGCTAGGACTGAGAGATAAGAGGATGTGTTGAGTGCTAGGACTGAGAGATAACATGGTGTGTTGAGTGCTAGGACTGAGAGATAAGAGGTTTGTGTTGAGTGCTAGGACTGAAAGATAAGAGGATGTGTTGAGTGCTAGGACTGAGAGATAAGAGGATTGTGTTGAGTGCTAGGACTGAGAGATAAGAGGATTGTGTTGAGTGCTAGGACTGAGAGATAACATGGTGTGTTGAGTGCTAGGACTGAGAGATAAGAGGATGTGTTGAGTGCTAGGACTGAGAGATAACATGGTGTGTTGAGTGCTAGGACTGAGAGATAAGAGGATTGTGTTGAGTGCTAGGACTGAGAGATAAAAGGATATGTTTTGTGCTAGGACTGAGAGATAAGAGGATTGTGTTGTGTGTTAGGACTAAGAGATAAGAGGATGTGTTGAGTGTTAGGACTCAGAGATAAGATAATGTGTTGGAGTGTTAGGCTTGAGAGATAAGAGGATGTGTTGAGTGCTAGGACTGAGAGATAAAAGGATATGTTTTGTGCTAGGACTGAGAGATAAGAGGATGTGTTGAGTGCTAGGACTGAGAGATAACATGGTGTGTTGAGTGCTGGGACTGAGAGATAAGAGGATTGTGTTGAGTGCTAGGACTGAGAGATAAGAGGATGTGTTGTGTGTTAGGACTAAGAGATAAGAGGATGTGTTGTAGTGTTAGGCTTGAGAGATAAGAGGATGTGTTGAGTGCTAGGACTGAGAGATAAGAGGTTGTGTTGAGTGCTAGGGCTGAGAGATAAGAGGATGTGTTGAGTGCTAGGACTGAGAGATAAGAGGATGTGTTGAGTGCTAGGACTGAGAGATAAGAGGTTGTGTTGAGTGCTATGACTGAGAGATAAGAGGATGTGTTGAGTGCTAGGACTGAGAGATAAGAGGATGTGTTGAGTGCTAAGACAGAGATAAGAGGATGTGTTGAGTGCTAGGACTGAGAGATAAGAGGATTGTGTTGAGTGTTAGGACTGAGAGATAA
Source organism: Rhinatrema bivittatum (assembly GCF_901001135.1). Taxonomy (NCBI): domain Eukaryota; kingdom Metazoa; phylum Chordata; class Amphibia; order Gymnophiona; family Rhinatrematidae; genus Rhinatrema; species Rhinatrema bivittatum. The sequence continues at coordinate 483,719,651 of NC_042618.1, read as the reverse complement.
GAGGTTGTGTTGAGTGCTAGGGCTGAGAGATAAGATGATGTGTTGAGTGCTAGGACTGAGAGATAAGAGGTTGTGTTGAGTGCTAGGGCTGAGAGATAAGAGGATGTGTTGAGTGCTAGGACTGAGAGATAAGAGGATGTGTTGAGTGCTAGGACTGAGAGATAACATGGTGTGTTGAGTGCTAGGACTGAGAGATAAGAGGTTGTGTTGAGTGCTAGGGCTGAAAGATAACATGGTGTGTTGAGTGCTAGGACTGAGAGATAACATGGTGTGTTGAGTGCTAGGACTGAGAGATAAGAGGTTGTGTTGAGTGCTAGGGCTGAGAGATAAGAGGATTGTGTTGAGTGTTAGGACTAAGAGATAAGAGGTTGTGTTGAGTGCTAGGACTGAGAGATAAGATAATGTGTTGAGTGCTAGGACTGAGAGATAAGAGGATGTGTTGAGTGCTAGGACTGAGAGATAACATGGTGTGTTGAGTGCTATGACCTCGGACGTCCAGCTTGGTCGTCCAGCCGGGCGCTCAAGGCAGCGGGAAGGTCCATGAACGGACGCCGCGACCTCCCTGCTAAACTGCTCCGCCGCGCTTGGGGAGGAGAAGAAGGGAAGCTTTCGGGGTCTCCAGCTCCCCTCTCCTCGCAGGGTGAACTTTCCGGAAAGCTGGCGCAACGGGGGGCTGTCGCCTGAGTCTTTAGGGCGTCTCCACGGAGAGGAAAGGGTTAACCCCCCTCCCTGACTCCCCCGGCTGCAGGGCACCGTGGCAGGGCAAGCGGGCCCAGATCGGGCCTTCCCAGAGTGAAAGGAACATGTTTTAAATGACTTTTGTGCAGAGGGAGATCCAGAGGGGGCGAGGATACAGCTCAAGGCAGTGGGAAGCTGACTGAACACCACACTGACGCCAGGGTCAGGGGAGGCGGTAAATCTGCAGGTTAAAGACGCGGCAAAATAGCAGGATAAAAAGGCGATAATCTGGGCGCCCGTTACTGTATGGGAGGGAATAGCTAAATGGATCATTAACATATCATATACATGCGGCGGGCGGAGACGGATACGCGTCCCTTTCAGTAAGCGGTAAGGACGCGTAAAACCGGATACTGAATCGCGGGTTAGCCATACGCGTCCAAAATGTGCGTTCAAAGCGGGTTAGGAACAGGGTAACCGCGGCCGCGCTTTACTGTATCGGCCTGATAGTCTGGGTAAACAGATAAGCGTGGGTGTAGCTTGCTTATTAGGGATGTGAATCGTTTTTGACGATTTAAAAAGCTCGTCAGATATTTTTTAAATCGTCAAAAATCGTTAGAGTCGCCATACAATAGGAATTCCCCCGATTCATCGTGAAAAATCGTAAATCGGGGGAGGGGAGGCGGGAGGGCGGGAAAACCAGCACAACCCCTAAAACCCACCCCGACCCCTTAAAACAAATTCCCCACCCTCCCGAACCCCCCCAAAATGTTTTAAATTACCTGGTGGTCCAGTGGGGGGGTCCCGGCGCGATCTCCCGTTCTCGGGCCATCGGCGCCATTTTGGTTGCCACTAATATAAATGGCGCCGATGGCCCGATAAAAAAAAAACCCACCCGACCCTTTAAAATGACCCCCTGAGCCTCCCCCCCCAAACCTTTTAAAATTACCTGGTGGTCCAGCGGGAGCGCGGGGAGCAATCTCCCGCTCTCAGGCCATCGGCTGCGTTAATAAAAATGGCGCCGATGGCCCTTTGCCCTTACCATGTGACAGGGCAAAGGTAGCGCCGGCGCCATTTTGAATATTGGCAATTCGGCCTGAGTGCAGGAGGTCGCTCCTGGACCCCCGCTGGACCCCCAGGGACTTTTGGCCAGCTTGGGGGGGGGGGCCTCCTGACCCCCACAAGACTTGCCAAAAGTCCAGCGGGGGTCCGGGAGCGACCTCCTGCACTCAGGCCGAATTGCCAATATTCAAAATGGCGCCGGCGCTACCTTTGCCCTGTCACATGGTAAGGGCAAAGGGCCATCGGCGCCATTTTTATTAACGCAGCCGATGGCCTGAGAGCGGGAGATCGCTCCCCGCGCTCCCGCTGGACCACCAGGTAATTTAAAAACCTTTTTTGGGGGTTCGGGAAGGTGGGGGAGGGTTTTTTGATTATCGGATCGGGCGCAGCTGATAATCAGAACTCAAATCGGGCTGGGCGATAAAAAGTTTAAGATTTGGATCGGAACAGATACCGTTCAGATTCCGGTTCCGATTCACATCTCTATTGCTTATTGCGGCGGTTACTACCCCTAACTAATTAAGCTATTTCACTTGGAGGCAGGTCCAACACTGCTCTCTACATTAATGGTGGGGGTGGAAGGGAAATAGAACCAAAGGTTACTAAGAGCCAAGAGAAACAATTAAGTATGTGAGAGAAAAAAAATGTGCGAAACTTGCTGGGCAGACTGGATGGGCCGTCTGGCCTTCTTCTGCCGTCATTTCTGTGTTTCTATGAGATAGATTTACATACAATGTAGGCAGGGCATGCAAATCCATCTCATGCATATTCATTGTGGATAGCCTGAAAACCAGGACTGTATTTGGCTTTCGATGACTGGGATTGGCCACCTCTGGAATCTGCATCTCTCCTTCCACTTCCCTTCCCCTCTCCTTCAGATTTCTGAAATCCACATACCAGCTCCTGCTTCCCTTCCAAAATGCATCTCTCTCTCTCTCTCTCCTTCCTCTCTCTCTGCTTCCCTTCCCTTCTCCTGCACAATCCCTCCCTCTGCTTCCCTCCCCCAGTCCTGCACAATTCTAAAATCCACTTCCCTCCCCTCCCCCTGCAGAATCCAAACATCCGCACCCGTCCCTCTGCTTCCTTCCCCTCTCTTGCGCAATCCCGAGATCTCCAGCCCTCCCTCCCCTTCCCCGTCTTCCTCCTCTCCTGGAGCCACATCATCCACATCTGCTCCTCAGCTTCCCCTCTCCACCATTCAGCACTAAACAGCCCCTGCTTTCCCAGTCCTCTGCTCGGGGCTGCCTCCCTCGCTGTTACACTCCCGGTTACAGACCCAGCCCTCTCCTCCCTCCCTCGCTGTTACACTCCCGGTTACAGACCCAGCCCTCTCCTCCCTCCCTCCTGCCTCTCCCCCTCCCTGTTACACTCCCGGTTACAGACCCAGCCCTCTCCTCCCTCCCTCCTGCCTCTCCCCCTCCCTGTTACACTCCCGGTTACAGACCCAGCCCTCTCCTCCCTCCCTCTCTGTTACACTCCCGGTTCTCTGCAGACCCAGCCCTCTCCTCCCTCCCTCTCTGTTACACTCCCGGTTCTCTGCAGACCCAGCCCTCTCCTCCCTCCCTCTCTGTTACACTCCCGGTTCCCTGCAGACCCAGCCCTCTCCTCCCTCCCTGTTACACTCCCGGTTACAGACCCAGCCCTCTCCTCCCTCCCTCCCTCTCTATTACACTCCCGGTTCCCTGCAGACCCGGCCCTCTCCTCCCTCCCTCTCTGTTACACTCCCGGTTACAGACCCAGCCCTCTCCTCCCTCCCTCCCTGTTACACTCCCGGTTACAGACCCAGCCCTCTCCTCCCTCCCTCCCCTCTCTGTTACACTCCCGGTTACAGACCCAGCCCTCTCCTCCCTCCCTCTCTGTTACACTCCCGGTTCCCTGCAGACCCAGCCCTCTCCTCCCTCCCTGTTACACTCCCGGTTACAGACCCAGCCCTCTCCTTCCTCCCTCCCTTCCTGTTACACTCCCGGTTCCCTGCAGACCCCTCCCTCCTCCCTCCCTGTTACACTCCCGGTTCCCTGCAGACCCAGCCCTCTCCCCCCTCCCTCCCTGTTACACTCCCGGTTCCCTGCAGACCCAGCCCCTCTCCCCCCTCCCTCCCTGTTACACTCCCGGTTCCCTGCAGACCCAGCCCTCTCCTCCCTCCCTCTCTCCCACACTCCCGGTTCCCTGCAGACCCAGCCCTCTCCCCCCTCCCTCCCTCCCTCCCTCCCTCCCTGTTACACTCCCGGTTCCCTGCAGACCCAGCCCTCTCCCCCCCTCCCTCCCTGTTACACTCCCGGTTCCCTGCGGACCCAGCCCTCTCCTCCCTCCCTCCCTGTTACACTCCCGGTTCCCTGCGGACCCAGCCCTCTCCTCCCTCTCTCTCTCTGTTACACTCCCGGTTCCCTGCAGACCCAGCCCTCTCCTCCCTCCCTCCCTGTTACACTCCCGGTTCCCTGCAGACCCAGCCCTCTCCTCCCTCCCTCCCTGTTACACTCCCGGTTCCCTGCAGACCCAGCCCTCTCCTCCCTCCCTCCCTGTTACACTCCCGGTTCCCTGCAGACCCGGCCCTCTCCTCCCTCCCTGTTACACTCCCGGTTCCCTGCAGACCCAGCCCTCTCCCCCCTCCCTCCCTGTTACACTCCCGGTTCCCTGCAGACCCAGCCCTCTCCTCCCTCCCTCTCTGTTACACTCCCGGTTCCCTGCAGACCCAGCCCTCTCCCCCCTCCCTGTTACACTCCCGGTTACAGACCCAGCCCTCCCTCCCTGTTACACTCTCGGTTCCCTGCAGACCCAGCCCTCTCCTCCCTCGCTGTTACACTCCCGGTTCCCTGCAGACCCAGCCCTCTCCTCCCTCCCTCGCTGTTACACTCCCGGTTCCCTGCAGACCCAGCCCTCCCTCCCTGTTACACTCCCGGTTCCCTGCAGACCCAGCCCTCTCCCCCCTCCCTCCCTCCCTCCCTGTTACACTCCCGGTTCCCTGCAGACCCAGCCCTCCCTCCCTGTTATACTCCCGGTTCCCTGCAGACCCAGCCCTCTCCCCCCTCCCTCCCTGTTACACTCCCGGTTCCCTGCAGACCCAGCCCTCTCCCCCCTCCCTCCCTGTTACACTCCCGGTTCCCTGCAGACCCAGACCTCTCCTCCCTCCCTCCCTGTTACAGTCCCGGTTCCCTGCAGACCCAGCTCTCTCCTCCCTCCCTATTACCCTCCTGCGGGTTTTATTCCGCTCGCAGGTTCAGATTCAGGAAGCTTTCTGCCCCTGCATTCCGATGCCCTGTGGTCCGGAAGCGGTGCCAGAAAACGAGTGACCCCAAATCTCCCTCCTTGAGCAGCGCTCCGGCAAAAACACGGACAAACTGTCCGGCTAAAGAAAGCAGTGCGGCTGCCTTCTTAGTTCACTTCAATCCACAAAACAACTTCTATAAGGTGATTTTCTGCTGGACGAATTCCTCTCCGAAGCCCAAACACAGGGAGGCAGGGGAGGCAGAGAGCCGGGCGCCTCCCATTCGGCTGCTCCCCCGGTATTCCGCTTTTCTCTGAGAGAGGCGCCTCTCGCATATCTTGGTACTTCCCAGAGTCCAGGGCTCCAGAGGCCCAGGACGAGCCCTGCCCTCTCCCCTCCTTCTCCGGGGCTGGGTAAGCCCAGGCCTCTCTCCTCCCTCCATGGACGAGCCCTGCCTTCTCTCCACCCCCCTTTCCGAGCTGCACATCCTTCCCTCGCTGCCCCCACTCCTTTCCAGGGCCTCTTTCAGCCTCTTTCCCTCGCACGGTAAGACCTCAGCACTTCTCAGCATTACATTGCCTCCATCTTTTCTTGTCTTTCTCCAGAAGTTTCGGCGTAGTTTTTACATTAAACACTGTGAAAGTGCTGCAAGAGCAGAGATCCAGAGTAATAAGGCTGAATCCTGAGCCGAGAGCTCCTGCTTTCCACTTCTCACACAGCCATAGGTCTCCACCTCCTTACTGAGTCTTCACAGTCAATGAGTTTTATGGCGAGGGGCTGTAAAGCAGAGGTATGCACATCTGGCAGGGGGTAGCTCTTCTTTAGGGGAGAATAAGAAGTATTGGCGTGAGTACACTGTTGGGGGAGGTGTTTGAGGATGCAGTGTTAGTGTGCAGTGTGGAAAGCAGATGCTGGGGTATTTGTGGGGATATATTTTGAGAAGAGTTGGGTGTTATTGAGGATACACTGTTGGGGGAGGTGTTTGTGGATGGGCTGTTAGTGTACAGTGTGGAAAGCAGATGCTGGGGTATTTGTGGGGATATATTTTGAGAAGAGTTGGGTGTTATTGAGGATACACTGTTGGGGGAGGTGTTTGTGGATGCAGTGTTAGTGTGCAGTGTGGAAAGCAGATGCTGGGGTATTTGTGGGGATATATTTTGAGAAGAGTTGGGTGTTATTGAGGATACACTGTTGGGGGAGGTGTTTGTGGATGCAGTGTTAGTGTACAGTGTGGAAAGCAGATGCTGGGGTATTTGTGGGGATATATTTTGAGAAGAGTTGGGTGTTATTGAGGATACACTGTTGGGGGAGGTGTTTGTGGATGGACTGTTAGTGTACAGTGTGGAAAGCAGATGCTGGGGTATTTGTGGGGATATATTTTGAGAAGAGTTGGGTGTTATTGAGGATACACTGTTGGGGGAGGTGTTTGTGGATGCAGTGTTAGTGTACAGTGTGGAAAGCAGATGCTGGGGTATTTGTGGGGATATATTTTGAGAAGAGTTGGGTGTTATTGAGGGTACACTGTTGGGGGAGGTGTTTGAGGATGGACTGTTAGTGTACAGTGTGGAAAGCAGATGCTGGGGTATTTGTGGGGATATATTTTGAGAAGAGTTGGGTGTTATTGAGGATACACTGTTGGGGGAGGTGTTTGTGGATGCAGTGTTAGTGTACAGTGTGGAAAGCAGATGCTGGGGTATTTGTGGGGATATATTTTGAGAAGAGTTGGGTGTTATTGAGGATACACTGTTGGGGGAGGTGTTTGTGGATGCAGTGTTAGTGTACAGTGTGGAAAGCAGATGCTGGGGTATTTGTGGGGATATATTTGAGAAGAGTTGGGTGTTATTGAGGGTACACTGTTGGGGGAGGTTGTTTGAGGATGGACTGTTAGTGTACAGTGTGGAAAGCAGATGCTGGGGTATTTGTGGGGATATATTTTGAGAAAGTTGGGTGTTATTGAGGGTACACTGTTGGGGGAGGGTGTTTGTGGATGGACTGTTAGTGTACAGTGTGGAAAGCAGATGCTGGGGTATTTGTGGGGATATATTTTGAGAAGAGTTGGGTGTTATTGAGGATACACTGTTGGGGGAGGTGTTTGAGGATGGACTGTTAGTGTACAGTGTGGAAAGCAGATGCTGGGGTATTTGTGGGGATATATTTTGAGAAGAGTTGTGTGTTATTGAGGATACACTGTTGGGGGAGGTGTTTGTGGATGGGCTGTTAGTGTACAGTGTGGAAAGCAGATGCTGGGGTATTTGTGGGGATATATTTTGAGAAGAGTTGGGTGTTATTGAGGATACACTGTTGGGGGAGGGTGTTTGTGGATGGGCTGTTAGTGTACAGTGTGGAAAAGCAGATGCTGGGGTATTTGTGGGGATATATTTTGAGAAGAGTTGGGTGTTATTGAGGATACACTGTTGGGGGAGGTGTTTGTGGATGGGCTGTTAGTGTACAGTGTGGAAAGCAGATGCTGGGGTATTTGTGGGGATATATTTTGAGAAGAGTTGGGTGTTATTGAGGATACACTGTTGGGGGAGGTGTTTGTGGATGCAGTGTTAGTGTACAGTGTGGAAAGCAGATGCTGGGGTATTTGTGGGGATATATTTTGAGAAGAGTTGGGTGTTATTGAGGGTACACTGTTGGGGAGGTGTTTGAGGATGGACTGTTAGTGTACAGTGTGGAAAGCAGATGCTGGGGTATTTGTGGGATATATTTTGAGAAGAGTTGGGTGTTATTGAGGGTACACTGTTGGGGGAGGTGTTTGTGGATGGACTGTTAGTGTACAGTGTGGAAAGCAGATGCTGGGGTATTTGTGGGGATATATTTTGAGAAGAGTTGGGTGTTATTGAGGATACACTGTTGGGGGAGGTGTTTGAGGATGGACTGTTAGTGTACAGTGTGGAAAGCAGATGCTGGGGTATTTGTGGGGATATATTTGAGAAGAGTTGGGTGTTATTGAGGATACACTGTTGGGGGAGGTGTTTGTGGATGGGCTGTTAGTGTACAGTGTGGAAAGCAGATGCTGGGTATTTGTGGGGATATATTTTGAGAAGAGTTGGGTGTTATTGAGGATACACTGTTGGGGGAGGTGTTTGTGGATGGGCTGTTAGTGTACAGTGTGGAAAGCAGATGCTGGGGTATTTGTGGGGATATATTTTGAGAAGAGTTGGGTGTTATTGAGGATACACTGTTGGGGGAGGTGTTTGTGGATGCAGTGTTAGTGTACAGTGTGGAAAGCAGATGCTGGGGTATTTGTGGGGATATATTTTGAGAAGAGTTGGGTGTTATTGAGGGTACACTGTTGGGGGAGGTGTTTGAGGATGGACTGTTAGTGTACAGTGTGGAAAGCAGATGCTGGGGTATTTGTGGGGATATATTTTGAGAAGAGTTGGGTGTTATTGAGGGTACACTGTTGGGGGAGGTGTTTGTGGATGGACTGTTAGTGTACAGTGTGGAAAGCAGATGCTGGGGTATTTGTGGGGATATATTTTGAGAAGAGTTGGGTGTTATTGAGGATACACTGTTGGGGGAGGTGTTTGAGGATGGACTGTTAGTGTACAGTGTGGAAAGCAGATGCTGGGGTATTTGTGGGGATATATTTGAGAAGAGTTGGGTGTTATTGAGGATACACTGTTGGGGGAGGTGTTTGTGGATGGACTGTTAGTGTACAGTGTGGAAAGCAGATGCTGGGGTATTTGTGGGGATATATTTTGAGAAGAGTTGGGTGTTATTGAGGATACACTGTTGGGGGAGGTGTTTGTGGATGGGCTGTTAGTGTACAGTGTGGAAAGCAGATGCTGGGGTATTTGTGGGGATATATTTTGAGAAGAGTTGGGTGTTATTGAGGATACACTGTTGGGGGAGGTGTTTGTGGATGGACTGTTAGTGTACAGTGTGGAAAGCAGATGCTGGGGTATTTGTGGGGATATATTTTGAGAAGAGTTGGGTGTTATTGAGGATACACTGTTGGGGGAGGTGTTTGTGGATGGACTGTTAGTGTACAGTGTGGAAAGCAGATGCTGGGGTATTTATGGACATATATTTTGAGAAGAGTTGGGTGTTATTGAGGATACACTGTTGGGGGAGGTGTTTGTGGATGCAGTGTTAGTGTACAGTGTGGAAAGCAGATGCTGGGGTATTTGTGGGGATATATTTTGAGAAGAGTTGGGTGTTATTGAGGATACACTGTTGGGGGAGGTGTTTGTGGATGGGCTGTTAGTGTACAGTGTGGAAAGCAGATGCTGGGGTATTTGTGGGGATATATTTTGAGAAGAGTTGGGTGTTATTGAGGGTACACTGTTGGGGGAGGTGTTTGTGGATGGACTGTTAGTGTACAGTGTGGAAAGCAGATGCTGGGGTATTTGTGGGGATATATTTTGAGAAGAGTTGGGTGTTATTGAGGATACACTGTTGGGGGAGGTGTTTGTGGATGGGCTGTTAGTGTACAGTGTGGAAAGCAGATGCTGGGGTATTGTGGGGATATATTTTGAGAAGAGTTGGGTGTTATTGAGGATACACTGTTGGGGGAGGTGTTTGTGGATGGACTGTTAGTGTACAGTGTGGAAAGCAGATGCTGGGGTATTTGTGGGGATATATTTTGAGAAGAGTTGGGTGTTATTGAGGGTACATTGTTGGGGGAGGTGTTTGTGGATGGGCTGTTAGTGTACAGTGTGGAAAGCAGATGCTGGGGTATTTGTGGGGATATATTTTGAGAAGAGTTGGGTGTTATTGAGGGTACATTATTGGGGGAGGTGTTTGTGGATGGACTGTTAGTGTACAGTGTGGAAAGCAGATGCTGGGGTATTTGTGGGGGATATATTTGAGAAGAGTTGGGTGTTATTGAGGGTACACTGTTGGGGGAGGTGTTTGTGGATGGACTGTTAGTGTACAGTGTGGAAAGCAGATGCTGGGGTATTTGTGGGGATATATTTTGAGAAGAGTTGGGTGTTATTGAGGATACACTGTTGGGGGAGGTGTTTGTGGATGGACTGTTAGTGTACAGTGTGGAAAGCAGATGCTGGGGTATTTGTGGGGATATATTTTGAGAAGAGTTGGGTGTTATTGAGGATACACTGTTGGGGGAGGTGTTTGTGGATGGACTGTTAGTGTACAGTGTGGAAAGCAGATGCTGGGGTAATATTTTGAGAAGAGTTGGGTGTTATTGAGGATACACTGTGGGGGAGGTGTTTGTGGATGGACTGTTAGTGTACAGTGTGGAAAGCAGATGCTGGGGTATTTATGGACATATATTTTGAGAAGAGTTGGGTGTTATTGAGGATACACTGTTGGGGGAGGTGTTTGTGGATGCAGTGTTAGTGTACAGTGTGGAAAGCAGATGCTGGGGTATTTGTGGGGATATATTTTGAGAAGAGTTGGGTGTTATTGAGGATACACTGTTGGGGGAGGTGTTTGTGGATGGGCTGTTAGTGTACAGTGTGGAAAGCAGATGCTGGGGTATTTGTGGGGATATATTTTGAGAAGAGTTGGGTGTTATTGAGGATACACTGTTGGGGGAGGTGTTTGTGGATGGACTGTTAGTGTACAGTGTGGAAAGCAGATGCTGGGGTATTTGTGGGGATATATTTTGAGAAGAGTTGGGTGTTATTGAGGATACACTGTTGGGGGAGGTGTTTGTGGATGGGCTGTTAGTGTACAGTGTGGAAAGCAGATGCTGGGGTATTTGTGGGGATATATTTTGAGAAGAGTTGGGTGTTATTGAGGATACACTGTTGGGGGAGGTGTTTGTGGATGGAGTGTTAGTGTACAGTGTGGAAAGCAGATGCTGGGGTATTTGTGGGGATATATTTTGAGAAGAGTTGGGTGTTATTGAGGGTACCATTGTTGGGGGAGGTGTTTGTGGATGGGCTGTTAGTGTACAGTGTGGAAAGCAGATGCTGGGGTATTTGTGGGGATATATTTTGAGAAGAGTTGGGTGTTATTGAGGGTACATTATTGGGGGAGGTGTTTGTGGATGGACTGTTAGTGTACAGTGTGGAAAGCAGATGCTGGGGTATTTGTGGGGATATATTTTGAGAAGAGTTGGGTGTTATTGAGGGTACACTGTTGGGGGAGGTGTTTGTGGATGGACTGTTAGTGTACAGTGTGGAAAGCAGATGCTGGGGTATTTGTGGGGATATATTTTGAGAAGAGTTGGGTGTTATTGAGGATACACTGTTGGGGGAGGTGTTTGTGGATGGACTGTTAGTGTACAGTGTGGAAAGCAGATGCTGGGGTATTTGTGGGGATATATTTTGAGAAGAGTTGGGTGTTATTGAGGATACACTGTTGGGGGAGGTGTTTGTGGATGGACTGTTAGTGTACAGTGTGGAAAGCAGATGCTGGGGTATTTGTGGGCATATATTTTGAGAAATGTTGGGTGCTAGTGGGGTACATTATTGGGGAAGCTGTTGGGGTGTTAGAAGGAGTACAGTTTGAAGAGGCAGAGTTGAAGGAGCAGATGGAGGTAGATGTAGGGGAGGCAGTATTGAGGGTGTTGGTGCAAGTATATTATGAGGGGAGGAATCGGGTTTTAGTAGAAATGCATTGTGGAAGGGAGGTTTTGAGGTGTTAATGTGCTATGGTGTGGATTCAAAAGTATTTGGGAAGTGTTGGGTTAGTGGGGAACATTGTGGGATGGGGCATTTATTGATAGCCTGCGGGGTACAGGATCACATTCATTGTGTGGAAGCAGTGTTGACCGTGAGAATGGGGGTAACAGTGGGAGATGAGGTGTTGAAGGTGTTGGTGAGAGTACATTGTTGGGGAGGAGCTGGGGGTATTAGTTGGTGTACATCATGAATGGGAGGTGCCGAAGGTGTGGGAAAAAGGAAAGAAAGGGAAGAAAAGCTCTCATGTTCTGGAATTCACTCCTAGAATGTGACAGATGGATTGCGGAAAAACATTCAAATAACTTTTGGAAACATTTTTATTTAAGCAGGCGGATATATAAGAATCCTGTTTTCGGACAGTTGTTTTGCAGTTTCCTGATTTATTAGTCACTGGTTTATATTTGTTAATTTATTATATATGTTTTTATGTTCACTGATTAGATCCTTGGTATAGGCAGTATATAAACACTGTAAATAAAATACATGTTGTAGGGGTGATGTTGGGAGTGTTGGTGTGGATACACTGGATGAAAGATATTGGGGTATTAGTGGAAGAACATTGTGAGGGGAGGTGTTGGAGTGTGTGCATGGGGGTACGTTTGTGGAAGAGATGTTGGGAATGTTGGTGTGGATGTAATGGATGGAAGGGGTTGTGATAATAGTTGAAGAACATTGTAGGGGGAGGTGGAGGGTGTGCATGGGCTACGAATTGTGGAGGAGATAATGGGCGTGCTGGTGTGGATACACTGGATGGGAGAAGTTGGGGTATTAGTAGGAGAGCATTGTGGGGAGAGATGTTGCAGGGTTGCGTGGGGGTTCATGTTGTGAAGGAGATGTTGGGAGTGTTGGTATGGAGACACTGGATGGGAAGAGTTGGGGTATTACTCGAAGAACATTGTAGGAGGAGGAGTTGGAGGGTGTGCATGGGGGTACATGTTGTGGAGCAGATGTTGGGAGTATTGATGTAGATACACTGGATGGGAGTTGCTGAGGTATTAGTGGGAGAACATTATAGTGGGAGGTATTGAACGGTGTGCCCAGAGATACATGTTGTGGAGGAGATGTTGGGAGTGTTGGTGTGGATGCACTGGATTGAAGGTGTTGGGGTATTAGTGGGAGAACATTGTAGAGGGAGGCAGTAGATGGTGTGCATGAGGATACGTGTTGTGGAAGTGGCAGGTGTTGGTGTGGATATGTTGTAGGGGGAGGTATGTGTCAGTCGGAATACATTGTGGAAACACAATATAAGGGGACATATTGGTGGTGTTAGTAGGAATATATTGTGAAAGAGGATGGTGTTATAGTGTTCGACTACTGATGCTGATTTTATTTTATTTTTTTATATTTTGAATTTTTATTTCATTGTTTCATTAGTTTTTTTGTAATGTTTCTTTTACTTATGTATAATTATTTTATTGTAATCTATCTTGATGCTTGTAGTCAAAGTTGGAAAATAAAATATGAATAAATTTATCAGTTGGCAAGATATAACCCTCTTTCACTATTTATGTACTTTAATGTTTTAGATAAATATGACAACCAATAAACATGGAAACAAATTACACTAGTGTTTTAAAAAACCAATAAAATTATTTTAAAAAAATTAAGAGGCATCAAACGTGGAGCTTCACCACATTAATTTTTGTGTGAACTAATCCACCCTATGTCAAAATGTTCCACAGTCTTTTTCAATATGTTTTTTTCAAAGTAAATGGTGCCCTCATAGTGCCTGAAATGTCAAGATCAACTTAAAAAGGATTTTTTTAGAAGATGCCAACATTGTCAGTCACGACGACACTTAACTTATTCAATGAATGGTCTGACTTAGCTGTTGTAAAAGTTAAACAAAATGGCAAGTCCCACATTGATGTTTTGAAGAATCTTCTTCAGGAGACGTGCAGTGAAGACTGACAAAGGATGAATGAATAAATGCTAATTTTTCAACAAAAAGCATCAAAGTGGCAGAGACAATCACATGACAGACAACCAATCAAATGTTTGAAAATGGAGATTTAAAAAAAACATATAAATGGTTCTACAAATACCCTAAATAATAGAAGTCACTAAAATACAGTCCAATCTACATTTTGATTTAATCCATGTGAAACCACTGTTTTTAATCTGAAAATCCATTTTTGTTCAAGATGCAAAAGATGTAAATCTAAGTTTCCCCTTCAAATCGATGGTAATATGGTGTCTAAAATACTCCATGTGAGTCACTTGAATGCTGAAAATAAATGCAATGTTCAACAATTGACACTTCAAATCGTTGTGTATTGACACAATTTCAATGTTCAATCATCCTTTGCTGGAAGGTCTGAACCGTCTTCCCTATATGAAGGAGTGAGCAGGGGCATTGGTCGAAAAATATAACTCCCTTAGAATTACAATTAAAGATATGATGAAGTGTGATGAACGCTCTATTGGGTAAAATCAATGAAGAACCTGTAACTGCTTGACGGCAAGTAATACACATTTTGTCACACCTATTGAAACCACAATCCATCTGTGTCAAATGTCTTCTACGGTCACATAAGAGCGGACCAAAAGGTCTTGTAAATGTTTGGCATGCTCGTATGCAAAAATCGATGGAGTATTAAATACAGAATGAATTGTAAGAACTGGCCAACATTGCAAAATAATGTGCCGAATGGAACTAGCAATCTCTCAAGTGGTTCCTTCTTCTTAAATAGCAAAAGTAAATCACATTTACAAAAAGCCTGCATTTGTATACTTTCTTTAAACAAGGCACAGGGTAACCATGACCCAAGAACTGGTCACCATCACTTGAGTCTGGACTTTACATTCAGATGTAATAGAACAAGGTCTGCGAAGCCGAAAAATTGGCCCATCAGTAAATTAGATTTAAGTAGATGTGGATGACAGCTCGCAAAATGCAGTAACATATTGTGGTCTGTAGGCTTCCTGAAGATGGAAAAAGAAAACTGATCATCAATGAAATTGATATTTAATATGCAAAAAAGACACCTTATGGGAATCTACATGATTTGAAAATTTCAAATTCAAATCACAGTTATTGAGCCAGATGAAAAATTTTCTGAGTGATTCCACCAAACCTCTCCATAACAAAAGCACATCATCAGTGTACCTGGACATAAATAGATGAATTGCTGAAAAGGATGTTCAGATAGAAAACACTTCGAAATTGGCAACATACAGATTAGCGATGACGGGGGCCATTGTAGCCCCCATTGCGGTTACTTTTACTTGTAAGAAAAATTTATCTTGAAAAAGAAAATAATTTCTCGTCAATGCTAAATATATCAATCACATTAAAAAAAATCAGTAGGTATCCATGGAGTCACCTGTGATTCCAAAGTTTCATGAATGATATTAATGCACCGGCCTGAGGTAAATTGGTATACAGTGAAGAATTATCTGCAGTGACTAATAAGATGGTAGAGCGTCAGGATTGTGGAGATCTGTTATTATGAGACTAGAGAATCTCTTACAGAAGATGGTGCACAGGAAACAAAGGAATTCAAACATTTGTCCAACAAGATGGATAAAGACTCCAACACTGATCCATTTAAAGAAATAATAGGACGGTCAGGGGGCTTAGTAAGATTTTTATGAATCTTTGCCAGCAATAAATCACTGGGACGGGATACCTTACAATCAAAAAACCGCGTTCCTTGCTTGTGATGAAATTATGATGAAAGCAGATACCACATGATCACTAATGACGTGCCGTTTTGTAATTGTACAACAGCTAAACCAGACCACCCTCATTGGATAAGTAAGTGCTGGCATCATCTAAAAAATCCTTTAGAAGTTGGTCTTGACATTTTGATCACTATTTGGGTACCATTTACTTTGAGAAAAACATATTTTATTTATTTATTTATTTATTTATTTATTTATTTATTTAGGTTTTTTATATACCGGCATTCATGAACAGGTCACATCATGCCGGTTTATATAGAAACAAGGGGTGCATCGAACAGTAGAAGTAAACTAGTGCAAGGGGGAAGCAGTTACAAAAAACCAGGGGTAGAATAACTGGGAGAGAGAAAAAAGAGGAACAGAGGGGAGTAAAAAGAACTGTATGGGGATATTGGGAACTGTATGGAGATATTGGGAACTGTATGGAGATATTGGGAACTGTATGGGGATATTGGGGACTGTATGGAGATATTGGGAACTGTATGGGGATATTGGGGACTGTATGGAGATATTGGGAACTGTATGGGGATATTGGGGACTGTATGAGGATATTGGGGACTGTATGGGGATATTGGGAACTGTATGGGGATATTGGGGACTGTATGGAGATATTGGGAACTGTATGGGGATATTGGGGACTGTATGGAGATATTGGGGACTGTATGGGGATATTGGAACAGACTGTGGCAAATGATGACATGGGATGGAGTATTTCATGCAAAATTAATGTGGTGAAGCTCTATGTTTGATGCCTCTAGAAATGTTTTAATAATTTTCTTGTTTTTTGAAACAGTGTAATTTGTCTCCACGTTTATTAATTGTGATACATATTATAAGTGATTGAGTCACTCCTTATTACATTGGCAGTTTAGATACATTTAATACAGCTGGTTAGCCTTAGGGCTGGAATTTCAAATGGTTACGCGCGCCAGGCCTATTTTAAAAAGTCCCAGTGGCGCACGTAAAGCCCTGGGATGCGTGTAAGTCCCGGGGCTTTACAAAGGGGGCGGGGCGGTGAGGGGAGGGGCATGGGCAGGGCCAGAGGCCTGCAACACAGTGGTCATTGCCGCTGTGTTGAGGGATCACGTGCCGGCGCTCACAAAAGATAGGATAAAACATTTTTGGGACGTTAGAGTAGGGCTGGGGGGGAAAGGGTAGGGGAAGGGGTGGGAAGGTCAGGCTAGGGGGGAGGGAACGGAGGAAGGCAGCGCAGCTCGGCGCGTGCAAGGTGCACAATTCTGTAGCCCCTTGTGCGTGCTGATCCTGGATTTTAAATCATGTTATAAAATCTATCCCTCAGTGTTTGACTTATTCTTCAATAATTTTACCCAAAAAAGGCACATCATAAGATCATGTGATACTGTGCTAGAACTGACCGATGGTCCTTGAGCCCAGTGTCCTGTCTTTAACAATGAGCAATCTCATTGTTCCTCACAGGAAAGTCGGTTCTCCATTGCTTGCTGCCAGAAGGATAGCATTAGGACACCCAGGTCTATCTGGTTATTTATGGACCTCTCCTCCAAACCGTAGTGGCCTTGACCACATCCTCCAGAAACAAATTCCAGAGCTTAGTTGTTTATTAACAGAAAACAAACCAATATCTGATTTCAGTCTGCTGGTTAGACTGGCATGTCCTGTAGTCCTAGTACTGATAACCGTCATTTCCTACTCATGATTCGATGCATCTCTGTCGTACCCTCCTCTAAGCCCAGGAGCCGGAACGTTTTAGCTTTCCTCATGAATGAAACCTTCCATCCCCTTTACCGTTTTTGTTACCCTTCTTTGACCTTTGTACTTCTCCTAGATTGTTTTGGAGATGGGGCAACCTGCACTGCACACAGTACTGAAGGTGCAGGTGCCTCTGTTTTTTGGCCACTGCACCGAGCCAATGATGTCAGACTGTTGTCCACAATGATTCCGAGTGGTGACGTCTAATCTGGAATCCAGCACTGCGTCTATACATAGTTAGGATTGTTTTCCTTATGTGTGTTATTTTCCCTTTTCCACATTAAATTTCTTCTGCTATTTAGAAGCCTAGATCCCCAGTCTTGCATGGTCCTCCTGCAATTTCTCACATTTTCTGCTTGTTTTAACAATTGTGTCATCTGCAAATTTTCATCATTTCACTCATTGCTCCCTTTTCCAGATCATTTATGAATAAGTTAAATATCACTGGTCCCCACACATCTCCCAAGGGTGCTACTATTCATTCACCATTCTATACTGGGAAAACACCCATTGAGTCCTTCTGTCCCTTTCCTATCTTAGAACCACTTACAGACCCACAACAGATCCAAGAACGTAAGTAGTACCAAGCTGGGTCAGACCAAGGGACCCTCGAGGCCAGCATCCTTATCCAATCTCAAGGAAGTCCTGGCACTTCCATTTCTTGTTTGCCACAGGGCAAAGCAGTGGCTTTCTCCACCTGGATAATAATCGCCTATAGCCTCTTCTTCCAGGAGCTTGTGCAAACCCTATTCAAAGCTCAGCTGTGCTGGACACCTTGACCACATCCTCCCCACTTCAAATTCCAAACCTGCTCTACTTTGTTTTAAATCTGCTCCCTGTTATCTTCACTGACTGTCCCCTAGGCCTTCTACTATCTGGAAAGCTACATAACCATTCCCTACCAACTTATTCCAGCCAACTCTTGATTATGCAAATCTCTATCTTGTCTCCTCTGTCGTCTCTTACCCAAGCTGAACGACTGTACCCTGTTTAGTCTTTCATAAGGAGCCGTTCCACCTCAATTATCTGCACCTTTTCTATGTGTTTGAGATGGGGCGACCAGAACTGCCCGTAATACTCCAGGGGCCATCATACCATACATCTAATCAAAGGCATTAAGAGATTCAGTTTGTTCTCTGTTCTTTTCCAAATTATTCCTAACATTATATTTGCTTTTTTGACCAGCGCTGTGCCCTAAGCTGAAGATTTCAATTTAATGTCCACAATGACCCCACGATCCTCTTCCTGCGTGGTGACTCTTAGTATGGAAGCCAGCATTGTGTACCCAGAGAGGAGAAAATAATCCCGTATCTTTCACGTTGCACTTCTCCACATTAAATTTCACCTGCTATTTGGATGCCCAATTCTCAGGTCCAGCAAGGTTTTTCTGCACTTTATCAGTGTTTTGAGCTTTAGCCACTTTTAATATTTGTCTCATCTGCAAATTTCATCACTTCACGCGTTGTTTGCTTTTCCAGATCATTAATGAATATGTTAAGCACCTGAAGGCACTTCCATTATTTACTTCTTGCCATTAGGAAAGCTGACCTTCAAATCCTACTCTGTTTCCTCTCTCTTATCCACGGTAAGACATAGGGTGGTCAATATTCACAGCTGGCCAGTTCAGTAACTTAGCCTGTTGGAACTTTTCTGGCTAGGGTACAGTGCAAACGTGTAAGTGAGCGCTCAGCTGTATACCTGCTCTGGACAGTACAGCTTATGTGCCTAAGTCCTGATATCGGCGATTAGCCGCATACGTTGTATGGCTCACTCTGTCTGCCCCATCCACCCACTTTATGCCACTTCTTATATGGCTAAGAGGCGGTGGCTGAACATGTGTGCTTATTCAGTGGCTGCTACTTAGGAAGATAAGTCCCGCTTATCCAGCTGAACAGCGCTGAATGCATTTTAAATATCAGGCCCAAGGAACTTCAGAAATGCAATGCTGGGTCAGACCAAGGTGCATCCAGCTCAGATCCTGTCTCCAGCAGTGGCCAGGCCAGGTCTCGCACACCTGCAGAGTCCATAAAGCAGATCTAGTGCCCGACTGTGACTTCCTGCCAGAAACAGTAACACCTTTCTTTATCTACCTGCATAATAATATGTTAAGAACATAAGAACATAAGAAATTGCCATGCTGGGACAGACCAAGGGTCCATCAAGCCCAGCATCCTGTTTCCAACAGAGGCCAAAAACCAGGCCACAAGAACCTGGCAATTACCCAAACACTAAGAAGAACCCATGCTACTGATGCAATTAATAGCAGTGGCTATTCCCTAAGTATAATTGATTAATAGCCATTAATGGACTTCTCCTCCAAGAACTTATCCAAACCTTTTTTGAACCCAGCTACACTAACTGCACTAACCACATCCTCTGGCAACAAATTCCAGAGCTTTATTGTGCATTGAGTGAAAAAGAATTTTCTCCGATTAGTCTTAAATGTGTTACTTGCTAACTTCATGGAATGCCCCCTAGTCCTTCTATTATTCGAAAGTGTAAATAACCGAGTCACATCTACTCGTTCAAGACCTCTCATGATCTTAAAGACCTCTATCATATCCCCCCTCAGCCGTCTCTTCTCCAAGCTGAACAGCCCTAACCTCTTCAGCCTTTCCTCATAGGGAAGCTGTTCCATCCCCTTTATCACTTTGGTTGCCCTTCTCTGTACCTTCTCCATCGCAACTATATCTTTTTTGAGTTGCGGCGACCAGAATTGTACACAGTATTCAAGGTGTGGTCTCACCATGGAGCGATACAGAGGCATTTTGACATTTTCCGTTCTATTAACCATTCCCTTCCTAATAATTCCTAACATTCTATTTGCTTTTTTGACTGCTGCAGCACACTGAGCCGAAGATTTTAAAGTAATATCCACTATGATGCCTAGATCTTTTTCCTGGGTGGTAGCTCCTAACATGGAACCTAACATCGTGTAACTACAGCAAGGGTTATTTTTCCCTATGTGCATCACCTTGCACTTGTCCACATTAAATTTCATCTGCCATTTGGATGCCCAATTTTCCAGTCTTGCAAGGTCCTCCTGTAATGTATCACAGTCTGCCTGTGATTTAACTACTCTGAATAATTTTGTATCATCCGCAAATTTGATAACCTCACTCGTCGTATTCCTTTCCAGATCATTTATATATATATTGAAAAGCACCGGTCCCAATACAGATCCCTGAGGCACTCCACTGTTTACCCTTTTCCACTGAGAATATTGACCATTTAATCCTACTCTCTGTTTCCTGTCTTTTAACCAGTTTGTAATCCACGAAAGGACATCGCCTCCTATCCCATGACTTTTTAGTTTTCGTAGAAGCCTCTCATGAGGGACTTTGTCAAATGCCTTCTGAAAATCCAAATACACTACATCTACTGGTTCACCTTTATCCACATGTTGTTATGCACTTCCTCTCCAGACGCTTCTCCAAATCTTTTTCAAACCCTGCTATGCTGCTCACCTTGACCACTTCCTTTGGCAACAGATTCCACACTTACTTATTCGCTGGAAGGTAGATTTGAGAAGGAGGGCGCGCGTGTCCATGTTCCCGGTGCGCACACATGGACGCGATCATTTTATAACATGCGAGCGCAACTCACGCGTGTAGGTGGGGGGATGTTCTAAAGTACGCGCCTTTGCCCAGTTTCCTCCCAGTCTGCTCCAATTAAGGAGAACCCTATCCCTCCTCCCTCTTCCCCTTTCCTCCCCCACCACTAACCTTCCCCATTTTGTACATTTTTATACTTCCTGCTGCTTGGCAGCCGGCTAATGGCGCTGTCTCATCCCGCCACGTTTGCAGCATAGCGGGGGTTACGTGCATGGCTGTGCCTGCTCTAAAATGCACACGGCGTGCGCAAAGCCCAGCCACGCGCGCAACCCCCGGTTGTTATGCACGCGGCCCATTTAAAACCGAACCTCAAGTGAAAAAGTCCTTTGCATGATTTGTTTTAAATGTGGTGCTTATTTCATGGAGGGTCCCTTGTTTCAGTATCGTTTGTTAGGATAAATAAATAACCGTCCTTTAATTTACCCCACGCATGATTTCATAAACTTCTCTCATGTCCCTTTCCCAAGCCGACGAGCCCTGGCCCGCGCTGCCTCTCATGCTCCATGCTCTGCTCCTTCCTGTTATGGTTCCACTCTCTGCCTTTCTTCAGACGGTACTGAAGGTGCCGTCGCACCATGGCCCCATAGAGACAAGATGATACTCTCCAGGCCTTTTCAGATCATTTGCTGTTCTGACTGCCGCTGCTTACTGAACTGAGGATGCCGACATATTGTTCACAAGGACTTCATCGTGCTGTTCATGCTGCTGATTCCCGACACAGTACTCAGCATTTAGTTCAGATTATTTTTCCCTGCGTGCATCACTTTGCATTTTTCCACATTAAATTTCCTCTGCCATTCAGTTGCCATTTCCCAGACTCACAAGATCCTTCTGTGGTTCCTCACAATCCACTGCTTTTTTAACTTCTTTGAATCATTTTGTGTCATCTGCACATTTGATCTCCTCGCTCGTCCGTCCCTTTTCCATAAGTCCCAGTTACGATCCCTGTGGCACTCCACTAAGGACCCTTCTCCATTTGGAAGACTGACGACTTAGTCCTTAACTCTGCTTCCTGTCTTTTAATTGCTTTCTATCCCAGGACATTAGTTTCCTGAGGAGTCTCATGAAAATGCACATACACAATGTTGACTGGCACACTTTTGTCCATATTCTTATTCACAACTTCAAAGAACTCTAATTAGTTAGGCATGAGCTCCCTTTGCTAAATCCACGCTGGCTCTTCCCCATTAAAACATGTTTATTCATATGTTTAGTAATTTCGTTCTTAGTAATAGCTTCCACCATTTTACCAGGCACCAACATCAGGCCCACTAGTCTGTAGTTACTGAAGGCGTCTGTGAATACCGGCATTGTATTGGCTACCCTCCAGTCCTCAGGTAGATAGGTGGGCTGGAAGGACAAACCACAGATTGCCAGTAGCAGTTACTCGGTCATTTAGAATCCGAAATTGAATGCTATCTGGTCCTGGCAATTTCTTTCTATCTAGTTTGTCAGATTGCTCCGGCATCTCTTCAAGATTCACATTCATTCGCTTCAGTTCCTCTGAATCACCTAGAGAGAATGGTTGCAGTATGGGTATCTAGATTGTAAGCCCTCTGGGGATAGGGAGATACCTACAGTACCTGAATGTAAACCCATGTGATATCCCCGATCGAACGTCGGTATATAAAAATAAATAAATAAATAAATAAATGTCTTCAACGTCCTTCACAGTAAAGACCAAAGCAAGGCATTTCATTTTTCTGCTATGGCCTGTGGGGACGTTTGTTGGCCTGCTTGATGACTGAGAGGTAAAAAAGAGGGCTCAGAAAAATTACATGAATTCTCTGCCTCATTCTTTACTGAGGAGGCTGTTGTGAACATTCCCACGCCAGAAATATTCTTTCATCGTGGTGATTCTTTTTTCTTTTAATATTTATTTATCGAATTTTCAAATTAAACACAAGTGTACCTTGTGTGGAAATACATGGAAATTTTAGCAGCAAAGTAAAAAATAGACAGCAAAGCAAGAATAATAACAATTCTTTGCAGAACCCTTCCCTACTGCCTGTAAGAAATATGGGGCAGACACAAGACAAAAAATGAGTGACAAAAATAGGAAAAATGATAAAAGAGAAATAGGAGAGGAGAAAAAAACATTTTAACATAGCAGATGTTAGAATTACATTAAGCAAGATCAGCATGAGAATTTAAATAAGATCTCAACTGAGAAGGCTAAAACAAACAAACAAATTTAGCATCAGAATGTTTCATAATACATTTACACAGATATTTACAAAATGAACTGTGCACCTAGGGCTAGCACCTCTTGACGCATATCAAGACATTTCTTCCTACGACCCTGCAATGAAGCATTAGAATTAGGGCATCCCGACAGTGAGGTTCCAATAATAAGAAAAGTAGTCCAAGTGCCTATAAATAAAAACTCACCTGAGCTAAAAGATTCCAATGTATCCCTGTCAACTGAAAAGCAGGTTGTTAATACAAAAAACACCCCACACTTTGAAATGTTTGTATGCTAATGCCAGAAGTCTAAGAAGTAAGATGGGAGAATTAGAATGTATAGCAGTAAATGATGACATAGACTTAATTGGCATCTCAGAGACCTGGTGGAAAGAGGATAACCAATGGGACAGTGCTATACCGGGGTACAAATTATGTCGCAATGACAGAGAGGAGCAGTCGGGAGGAGGTGTGGCGCTTTATGTCCGGGATGGCATAGAGTCCAACAGGATAAACATCCTGCATGAGACTAAATGCACAATTGAATCTTTATGGGTGGAAATTCCTTGTGTGTTGGAGAAGACTATAGTGATAGGGGTATACTACCATCCACCTGGTCAAGATGCTGAGACGGACAGTGAAATGCTAAGAGACATTAGGGAAGCTAACCAAATTGGTAGTGCAGTAATAATGGCAGATTTCATTTAACTTAGAATTGAATGGGTAAGTGAAACATCAGGACATGTTAGAGAGATAACGTTCCTGGATGGAATAAATGACAGGTTTATGGAGCAATTGGTTCAGAAACCGACAAGAGAGAGGGAGCAATTTTAGATCTAATTCTCAGTGGAGCACAGGATTTGGTGAGAGAGGTAACGGTGGTGGGGCCGTTTGGCAATAGTAATCATAATATGATCAAATTTGATTTAATGACTGGAAGGGGGACAGTAAATCAATCCATGGCTCTCATGCTAAACTTTCAAAAGGGAAATTTTGATAAAATGAGAAAAATAGTTTAAAAAAAACTTGAAAAGTGCAGCCTCAAAGTTTAAGAGTGTACAGCAGGTGTGGATACTGTTAAAAAATACCATCTTAGAAGCACAGTCCAGATGTATTCTATGCATTAACAAAGGTGGAAGGAACATAAGAATATAAGAAATGCCACACTGGGTCAGATCAAGGGTCCATCAAGCCCAGTATCCTTTTTCCTGCAATGGCCAATCCAAGTCAGAAGTACCTGGCAAGTACCCAAACATTTAACAAATCTCAAGCTACTATTGCTTATTAATTAATAGCAGTTTATGGATTTTTCCTCTAGGAACTTATCCAAACCTTTTTTAAACCCAGTTACACTAATTGCTGTAACCACATCCTCTGGCAATGAATTCCAGAGCTTAACTATGTGCTGAGTGAAAATGAATTTTCCTCAATTTGTTTTAAATGATCTACATGCTCACTTCATGGAGTGCCCCCTAGTCCTTCTGTTATCTGAGAGAGTAAATAACCGATTTACATTAACTTGTTCAAGTCCTTTCATGATTTTGTAGACTTCTGTCATATCCCCCCTCAGCCGTCTCTTCTCCAAGCTGAAAAGTCCTAACCTCTTTAGTCTTTCCTCATAGGGGAGCTGTTCCATTCCCCTTATCATTTTGGTCGCCCTTCTCTGCACTTTCTCCAACAACGCAGTTAAATCCATATCTGGACCTGGGCCTTTTCGTCTAGAGCTTCTCTTGAAAGATAGTAGACTTTGGAAATAGGAGGCATAGGATCAACAGGAAATTTCAAAATCTCAAGCAAATATTTTTTTTAATAATCCAAAGGTAACATTAAAGCCACTGCAGGAAAATGTAACACTCTCAAATTAAGGTAATGAAGGGAATTCTCTAAATTATCTGACTTTTTACCATTAACCAAGTCACTTTGGACCAAATTTCCTTGAACATTTTGTATAGCAACCACCTGTTTATCGAGTTCATCTTTTTCTCCCCTCTGAAGGGAAAGAGTTATTTCAGTTAACTGTATTCAAATGTTAATATCAGACATAGCATCAACAAGAGAGGAAATGGATTTCTCTAAAATTACTAAGGCTGACCAAACAGACTCCAGAGTTACCAAATGTGGTTTCTCAAAAACTGCACAGTAAATAGGTTTTATCGCTCTTTCAAAACTGGAAGCAGTAGATTTAGAATTGTCTCCAGATACCTCCTGTCCACTAGCTGGAGTTGAAGAGACGACCTGCAGGTCCACTGCAGCGGCACTATCCGTTAGGGAGCCGCCACGATCTTGCCTTAAGGACACAGCCCCATCCAGGGATCTCGGAAGAAATCTTCCATCAAGGGAGATCGACACTTCCCCAGACATTGTTGCTTCGGGCTCCAGCAACCACCCACATAGCAGCTAGTGTACGCTTGCAGAAGGCATCCAGTGAGGAGGAAGACGAGTTGGCAAACTGGGGCTCATCGATGACGCGGCATCCAGCAGGGAGTCTGCTCGCTCCACAGATCTTCCCACAATGGAAACTGCGCCTAAAGAAACTTCAGAAGTGCAGGTAAGAAACCCCTCAATTTTAGGATGTGAAGGGTTCACCACTGGAATAGTTTGGGTCCCATCCTGAGTTTTTGCCTTCTGCTTGGTATGAGGCATAGGTATTGAAAAATGAGGAAATTTAGTGAGGAGTTCAAAATACCGCATCCTTTCACCATTTGCCATTTGCCCTGATGCAATGAGAATCACTCTGGCTGTCATGTGGTGAGAAATCAGAGCTATCATGGTGTACGCGCCATCAGGAATACTTTCTCCTGCAGTGACTCTATCCATGCTTTAGTAGATTTCATTCTCTGGCTGGTACTAGATTTGACATCTGGAAATTGAGCAAAAAACTCCAAATTTTGTAGAAGACAGGCCATCTTGTGTAGGGAAAGCCATGCTTTTTCTTGAGAGCTCATTGCAATTAGCCAGTCGTCCTGGTATGGGAAAGAATTTTAATCCCCTTGTGACAGAGACAGGCAGTTACCACTGTAAGGCATAAGGTAAAGCTTTCAGAATTGCCAATAAGGCAAATGGGAGGAGCTTGTACTGGTGGTGGTAAGAATCCACTTTGAAGTAAGCCAGTGAGAAGGATGGATGAGTATATGGGCATATGCATTCTTTAGCTCTTGAAAGCTTATCAATTAATGTTTTAGATGTAAAGAAACAAACTTCTGCAATTCATCTTGAATTCCTATCGGAGTTTATTCAAAGACCTCATATCCAGAATGGGCTCCAATTCTCTGGTTTCTTGGGGATTAGGAAATATGGGGAGTAGAAACTCCGTCCATGCTGGGATGGAGAGATCGGTTCTATCATTTGTTGGTGAGGAAGTGATTGCACTTCTTAGCAAAACTGCATCAAGCGAGACAGATGTGGATCAAGATTTGAGCAGTGTGGAAGAGGATGGTAGCCAGCAAAATGTTTCCAGACTCCACAATTTGGAAGATGTAGAAGACCTTGGTTATTTGGCTCCACTCCTCCAAGAAGATATGGCTCCTGTCCCACTCTGGTCTGTGGTGTAACCTTAGACTTGACAGCGCTCACACTGCCGGGATGTGGCCGGAGGTGGTTCCTTACATTGGGCCGGAAGAGGCAGTAGGTGATACTACTGAAAAGGCTGGAATTAAGTCCTATGAAAGTGTGACGGTTGATAAGTGTGAAAAGTGCTCAGGGCCCCTCGATAGGGTTGGATTGCTACATTCCATTTCTTAGTTTAACACAGAGACCAGGTTCTTCCAGCAACTTCTCATGGACATCATCTTGAATGGTACTCGCCCTGAACCACATCATACATCAAGCTCAAATCGAAACTGATGTGTGAAAAATAATTGAAAAGTTTGTAGGCAGAACAGAGAAGGTGACTAATGCACTCTTCTGCTTTCAAAAGTGTTGGGCAATAAGACCCTCCTAAGGAAACTAAAAAGTCATGGGATAAGAGGCAGTGTCCTTTCGTGGATTACAAACTGGTTAAAAGAGGAAACAGAGAGTAGCATTAAATGGTCAATTTTCTCAGTGGAAGGGAGTGGGCAGTGGAGTGCCTCAGGGATCTGTATTGGGACCCTTACTGTTCAATATATTTATAAATAATCTGGAAAGAAATATGACGAGTGAGGTAATCAAATTTGCAGATGATACAAAATTGTTCAGAGTAGTTAAATCACAAACAGATTGTGATAAATTGCAGGAGGACCTTGTGAGACTGGAAGATTGGGCATCCAAATGGCAGATGAAATGTAATGTGGACAAGTGCAAGGTGATGCATATAGGGAAAAATAACCCATGCTATAGTTACACAATGTTAGGTTCCATATTAGGTGCTACAACTCAAGAAAGAGATCTAGGCGTCACAGTGGATAACACATTGAAATCGTCGGCTCAGTGTGCTGCGGCAGTCAAAAAAGCAAACAGAATGTTGGGAATTATTAGAAAGGGAATGGTTAATAAAACAGAAAATGTCATAATGCCTCTGTATCGCTCCATGGTGAGGCCGCACCTTGAATACTGTGTACAATTCTGGTCGCCGCATCTCAAAAAAGATATAATTGTGATGGAGAAGGTACAGAGAAGGGTGACCAAAATGATAAAGGGGATGGAACAGCTCCCCTATGAGGGGATCCAAAGGAGTGTGGCAACATCATAAACCAATGCCGCATACACTTTGATCTCCAGTCTGCTTTGTTCCCCACTGACTGTCCCAAGGTGACTTATATCTTGTTCTTGCTGGTGGCACTGCCCCAACCTGGGCATCTCTACTGTGGGAGGGGGACGATTCAATTCTCTAGAGCTTCCCAGACTTCCTACTCCAGTTCTGACTTGTTTTTGAGGAACCAGGTCATGTCTCCTCTATGGCAGCAGAACTTCAGAGTTTGCCAAAGGTCAGGGAGTAAGCAATTAAATTCCAAACCCTTGCATTGGAACTCCAGTGAGGAGAGGACAGTCTCACAACCATCTTCTGGCAGAGCCTCTCCAACAGGAAAAAAGATGAGCTAGCTGGTTATGATGTCCCCCACCACATTGGATGCATTAATCACTCTGGCTAAATGCATCAACTGGTGGTTCCAAGAGCAGGCCCAGGAGACAAAGGCCACTTGGCACTCTGTCCAGTTGGCTCCTTGCTTCCAGAATCCTCCAGTGCGGTATCCATCCTCAGAGGAGCCTATGCAGCTGGGCTGGACTAGACTGCCTCCAATGAGAAGCTTCATAGAAGACGGCTAGGCTTATGCCTATACGTGCTGGCTGAGGACTCTTGGCATTCCAATGCCCTGAGAAATCTGGAAATTCTCATGCCTAGGGTTGATCGGGGAGGGAACCTTAAGCTGTACATTCTCCTCTCCGCAACTACTGGTCCCCATCTCTCTCACCAAACTGGACCTGCGAGAACCATACAACCTTATACACACCCGCAAATGATAGGAATGGAAAAGTGCATTCAATGCGAGAGATGGACACTACAAATATTTAGTCATGTCATCCGCCCTGTGCATTGCACCTGCTGCATTCCAGAATATGGTAAATGAGACCTATATTCTCATGTAGTGGTATCTCTTGATGACATTCTCATCTACTCCCAATCTCTGAACCAACACCAGAAGCACATTAAGCAGATGCTGCAAAGGCTATGAGAACATCATCTCTCTGCCAAATTAGAGAAATGTCTCTTTGAACAGGAACAACTTCCCTTCCTGGGCTGTCTCTCGGACTGGCTTCCGCATGGATCCTGTAAAGCAGATGGCCATCCTAGACTGGCCTCAGACAGCCAGTAGGTCTCCAGGAGCTACAATGTTTTCTGGGATTCACAAATTACTATAGGCAACTTGTTTCTGGATACTCAACCCTTGCTGTGTCACTTACTGCCTTAACTAAGAAGGGCATGGATACCCACTGCTGGTCTGCAGAAGCAATGGATCCCTTCCAGGCCTTCAAACAAGCCTTCTCCCGAGGACCTTGCTTACGGCAACTGGACCCTGACTATTCCTTCGTCCTAGAGGTAGTTGCCTCTACCCTTGGGATAGGGGCTGTCCTCAGTCAACACAGCAAACAAGGGCTTCTCCGGCCATGCTCTTTCTTCTCCTGAAAGTTCTTCCCAGCAGAGAAGAATTACACAATCAGGGATCAGGAACACTTTGCGTAAAAATAGCACTGGAAGAATGGTGGCATCTCCTAGAAGGAGCCCAACACCAATCACAAAAACCTGGAGTACTTACAACAGGCTCAACCTAAGAGGTCCGATGGTCCCTCTTCTTCAAAATAGTTAAATTCTGAGCTCCACTACAAGCTGGCAGCCAAGAAACAGAGAGCTGATGCCCTCTCTCACTCCTTCCAGACAGAAGGAACAACAGAGCTCCCGCAAAATATTATAGACCTGGCAAGGATCCTTGTTGCAGTTGCCACTCCACACCATCCGGGAAAGACATTAGTGCCCAAACACCTTCACACAAAAGTGTTAAAATGGGCTCTTGACTCGCACTTTACACCACTTCAAGCATTATTACCTAAATAACACTAGAAGCAACTGGAATTGCATAGAACAGCAATCCCGGCATGGACAAGGGGACTGCTTTTCAAGGTTACGGGTGGGTGGGAGGGTTTCTGGTTGGAAGGGGGTTGAGTGTATGTTTTGGGGGGGAGTAGAAGGGGTAGTATTAAAGTTTCTTTAGTGAGGAGGCCTGGAGGCCCAGGCTGGTGGCGATTGACTGTCATAACTTTAAATGCTATTTTGTACTTAGGGGCCAGGTTTCTGGGTAAGCGGGGAGAGGGGGGTTTAGTGAAATGTGGTGGGGAGATGGGCATTGGGCCAGGAGACCCTCAACTTACTGCTTTGATTTATTTTTAGGTGCGAGTTATCCAGCCACACAAGGCCAAATAGCTTTAGGCCTAACCAGCCATATTCAGTCATTGAGCACTTAGAGTTGAAGATATCTGGCTATATGTAGCTGAATAACTTTAAACAAGTAAATTCAACGGGACGTTTATCCTGCTGAATATATAGGACATGTTACCCACTAAACGGCCTAGTGAATATTGGCCTCATGAGGTTCAGTCACAGCTGGAAGCACTGGAAGGGTACTTCAGTTCATTTTCATGTCTTTTGTTGGTTGGCTTTTAGTACTTTGAAAAAAAAAAAGCTATAAATACTAAGCTCTTTCAGGTACTGATGACAGAAACAAGATTTTACAAGTCAAGAAAATCTCTTGAATTAAATGCAGTTCTCACTGCTGATATTACTGAGCAGGTTAAACAGCTTGGAGACCATTGGCCCAAAAGTCTATAAGAGGCATATCTTATAGCACAAAGCAAGGGAATGAGATAAGAAGCAGAAAAAAATGTCATTATGACAGCTGAGGAATCTTGTTCTGCCATCTCGGAAAACATTTCTGAATCTTTATTCAGAAGGAATGTTTTTGATGCAACTTTGGACAATGTGATCTGTTTAGAGCACAGATTTAAAGCAACCAACATCTGCTTTACATTCCATTCATTCCTAAAATATACGACACTAGAGCCTGAAGAACTAGACACTTCTATCTACTTTGGAAGAATCCCAGCAGATCTCGGTGAGATGTTTCCAAGGGAAATGTTGTATTTGAAAAAAATCTTAAAATCTAGTTTTTGGAAAACAGTTTGAACCAACCACCCTAGTTATTTAATTTCCTGAAATTTCCAAAATCAACTACAATTAATTGTCAGTGAAATGTGCATAGTCCTTTGGATTTTTTGTACACTGCCGGTAACTGTCAGAAGCTGAATAGTATTCAGAAACTGCAGGTTTTATACTATAAGCCTAAGGCAAAAACAGTTAAGCCAATTTCCTATTGACTGAACTTGGCCAAAGAAATTGACTATGGGGAAATAATTCATGATTTTGCAATGACAAAGTTCAGAAAACTGGTCTATTTATAAAATGTTTGTAGCCATGTTGGTCCATTAGGACACAAAAAACCCAAAACCAATTAGATAATGCCTGTATTAGGACCAACAAAAAAAAGTTACAAAATAATCTACAGAAGTCTTAATGCAGCACAGTCTAAATGCATAAGTATTACTGACCATGTGCAATATTATACGCACACACTACAACTGCATTAGAGCAACATTATTAGGAAAAGTGAAATATACAAAAGTAATGACTCCCATGGTTCCTACCTCATCATTCCCTCCTCAACCTCTTCCTTTGTACTGCTTCAAAAATACCAGACCCTGAGGGGCTGATGCAGAAAAACACACGCTGAAAACAGGTGCTAGTATTGAGCACAATTTGTGAATGCGTTAAGAAGGCTGCGTTAAAGGAGAATTGTGTGTTCGTAGGGCTCAACAGTTTATTGCATCAGGTGCTCAATGCGAACATCCATTTTCATCCCAATTCTTACGAACATAAGAACATAAGAAATTGCCATACTGGGTCACACCAAGGGTCCATCAAGCCCCGCATCCTGTTTCCAACAGAGGCCAATCCAGGCCACAAGAACCTGGCAATTACCCAAACACTAAGAAGATCCCATGCTACTGATGCAATTAATAGCAGTGGCTATTCCCTAAGTAAACTTGATTAATAGCCATTAATGGACTTCTCCTCCAAGAACTTATCCAAACCTTTTTTGAACCCAGCTACACTAAATGCACTAACCACATCCTCTGGCAACAAATTCCAGAGCTTTATTGTGTGTTGAGTGAAAAAGAACTTTCTCCGATTAGTCTTAAATGTGCTACTTGCTAACTTCATGGAGTGCCCCCTGGTCCTTCTATTATTCGAAAGTGAAAATAACCGAGTCACATCTACACGTTCAAGACCTCTCATGATCTTAAAGACCTCTATCATATCCCCCCTCAGCCGTCTCTTCTCCAAGCTGAACAGCCCTAACCTCTTCAGCCTTTCCTCATAGGGAAGCTGTTCCATCCCCTTTATCATTTTGGTTGCCCTTCTCTGTACCTTCTCCATCGCAACTATATCTTTTTTGAGATGCGGCGACCAGAATTGTACACAGTATTCAAGGTGCGGTCTCACCATGGAGCGATACAGAGGCATTATGATATTTTCTGTTCTATTAACCATTCCCTTCCTAAAAATTCCTAACATTATTATTATTATTATTATTATTTATTTCTTTTATATACCGACATTCAATCGAGATATCACATCGGTTTCCAGATAACCAAGAGAATAGGGCGTAGTCCGCCCTATTTTACATTATAACATGGTAACCAAAAAAAAACCAATTATAACATATTATAACAGTGGTACATGGAACAAAAGGTTATAGGAAATAACAAAAGGTTATAGAAAATAACATATGTACATGAATGTGTTGTTGATAAAATAAATTTAGGATTAGGGACTTGTTGGTAAGGTAATTTAGGAATAGAGGTGGGGGGGATGAGGGAAGGGAGGGGGGAGGGTGGGGTGGGAGGAAGTAGTGGAGTGAGGGATTCAGGGGGGTGAGAAGACTGAGTATGGGATGAGGTGTGTTGCGTTCGGGCAGGTTAAGGGTCGGGTGGGAAGGCTTTTAAAAACAGCCATGTTTTTAGGTGTTTTTTGAAGGTTTGCACTGGTTCATTTCTGAGACAGGTGGGGAGGGTGTTCCATAGGGTGGGTCCCGCTATTGTTATGGCTCGTTTGCGGGTTGCGTTGAGGTGTGCAGATTTGAGATTGGGGATGGCTAGGAGGCCAGTGTTGGTGGATCTGAGGGTTCTTTGTGTGGGGTGTGGATGTATTGCGTTGTTTAGCCAGTTCATTTTGTTGTTGTGTATTTTTTTGTGCATGAGGGTGAGTGTTTTGTAATGGATTCTTTGTGTGATGGGTAGCCAGTGGAGTTCTTTGAGGGTAGGTGTGATGTGGGAGGATTTTTTGTTGTTGGTGATGATTCTGGCGGCGGCATTTTGTAGAACTTGGAGGGGTCTGATGTGGATTTCTGGTAGGCCGATGAGAAGGGAGTTGCAGTAGTCGAGTTTTGAGAGGATAATTGATTGAAGGACTGTTCGGAAGTCGTGCGCTTGGAGAAGGGGTTTAAGTTTTTTCAGGGTTTGGAGTTTGAAGAATCCATCCTTAATTGTATTGGAGATGTGTCGTTGAAAGTTGAGTTGGCTGTCAATTGTTACTCCTAGGTTTCTTGTGGATGGAGTGAGTGAGATTTGTGAGATCTGTGGCACTCCCGTGTTGATTGAGGTTCCTGGGTGGTTGGAGGGGGTGCACTTGAGGGGATAAGAGGGACGGTCATCGTGGATGTGAAGGATTTCTGTTTTGGCTTGGTTGAGGCATAGTGATAGTTGGGATAGTAATTGGGACAGATTTGAGCTGAGGTTGTTCCATTTTTCCATGGTGAGTTGGATGGACTTGTTTATGGGGAGAAGTATTTGTATGTCGTCTGCATAGACGAAGTAGGTGAGGTTTGCATCTGAAAGGTATTTGCATAGTGGGAGGAGGTAAATGTTAAAGAGGGTTGAGGAAAGGGAAGAACCCTGTGGGACCCCATGTGTGAGGGGCACTTGAGAGGATTCGGATGAGTTTGTCTTGACGATGTAGGATCTGTTTGAGAGGTAGAATTTGAACCATTTGATTGTGGTGTCTTGAAGACCAATTTCTTTAAGTCTGGCGAGGAGTGTTCTGTGATTGATGGTGTCAAAGGCGGCTGATATGTCAAGGAGTATCAGGAGGAACGATTTGCCTTTGTCACGGCCTCTGAGGATGGTATTAGTAAGGGAGAGGAGGAGGGTTTCAGTGCTGAGGAATTTTCTGAAACCGTGCTGTGCTGGCTGAAGAACATTATGGGTTTCAAGGTGGTCTGTAAGTTGGTTGTTGACTGTTTTTTCTATGATTTTTGCTAGGAATGGGAGGTTAGAGACTGGTCTGTAGTTTGCTGGGTCTGATTTGTCGAGTTGAGGTTTTTTGATGATTGGTTTGATGATGGCATTTTTGAGTTTTTCTGGGAAGATTCCTTGTTCGAGGGATAAGTTGATGATGTAGGTTATTGGTTTGACAATGATCTCTCTGATGAGTTTTAGGGTTTTGACGGGGATGGGGTCTAATGGGTGGGATGCAGGGTTGGTTTTTTTGATGATGGGTTCGATTTCTGTAGAAGCAACAGGTGCGAATTGTGACCATATGTGGATGGGGGGGTGGATGGCAGTGGGGTCGTTGTGGGTTTGTGGAATCTTGGCAATAATGTTGTCGACTTTGTCCTTGAAGAATTGAGCTAGTTTTTCGCTGGAGATGTTGCTGGAGTTAGGCGTTGTGTCATTTTGGATGGGGTTGGTTAAATCTTTGACATAGGCGAAGAGGGTCCTTGGGTTAAATTGGTAATCATGAATTCTTGACGTGTAGAAATTGCGCTTTGCTGTGTTGAGATCTGTTGTATAGTTGTGTAGTAGCGTTCTGTATTTGTCTTTCAGGTTTGAGGTGGGGGTTCGTCTCCATTGTTTTTCAGTTTGTCTCAGTGTTCGCTTTGAGGTTTTCAGTTCTTGGGTGTACCATGGGGCTTTTTGCTTTGTAGATTGTTTGATTTCCTTTTTTATCGTGGGACATAATGTGTTGGCTATGTCTGCGTTGATGGATATCCAGGAGTTTGTGGCGGTGTTGGCGTCATTTAGGTTGATTGTTTTTAGTGCCTCCAGTAACAGTTCGGCGATATCTTCACTGGAGCATGGTTTGGTGAATTCGATGATTCGGTTGTCTGTTTTTTGTGGGTTTGATTGGAGTTGAAGCTTGGCTTGTATGAGGCTGTGGTCGGACCATGGGATGGGGGTTGTGGAGGGTGGTCCAGTTGCGGATATTTTGTTGTTTAGGAAGATTAGGTCCAGGGTGTGGCCCGCTTTTTGTGTGGGCGTGTTGATGATTTGGGTGAATCCAATGGTAGACATGGTGGATAGGAGTAGTTCACTGGTTGGAGAAAGTGGATGGGAGTCGATATGGAGATTGAAGTCTCCTAGTATAATGGCTGGCTCTTGTAAGTTGATGTGGGTTGTGATGGATTCGATTAGGGGAGAGAGGTTGTGCTGTAGGCATCCAGGTGGGGCGTAGAGGAGGAGGATTTGGAGATGTTTAGATTTGAATAGGTTGGTTTCGAGTGGAGGTGGTAAGTTAAGGGAGTGGGAGGAGAATTTAAGTTTTTTGTGAGCTAGGAATAGTAGGCCACCTCCTTTTCTTTTGTTTCTGGGTATGGAGAATATGTTGTATGTATTTCTGGGTAGTTGATTGAGTAGGACAGTGTCGGAGTGCTTCAGCCAGGTGTTAGGAGCCGCGCTCGCGACGCGACGCGCCCGAGGGGCGCCACTTACCAGCGCGGCAGACAGCCGCAGTTGCCCTGATGAGGTGCTGAATCGTGGGTCCGGGGCCGCGGACCGCAGCACAACATGGCCGCGGCGTTTCGGCTCCTCTTCCGGGTTGCTGGCTCCGCCTCCCTTCAGGGACCAACATCGTTGCCTCTGATTGGCTGCTGGATGCCTCCTGCAGCGGGATTGGCTCTCCCCTGGTGTGCCAGCTGGAAGGAGCTATTTAAGGCAGGCCCTGCACTTCAGACCTTGCCTTGACTTCATCTTGGCTCCTGGCTTGTTCCTGTTGTGATTCCTGATCTTCGGTTGTGACTTCTGACTGGCGGTGTCTTCTCTCTGGCTCCTGAACCCTGGACTGGCTGTGACGTATTCTCTGGTTCCTGATTCCTGGATCGGCTTTGGCGTATTCTCTGGCATCTGACCCCTGGACTGGCTGCGGCATCTTCTCTGGCTTCTGACCTCTGGACTGGCGTTGGCGTACTCTTTGGCATCTGATCTTTTGGACTGGCTGCGAGGTACACTTTGGCTTCCGATCCCCGGACTGGCTCTGGAACTTCCTTTAAACTCTCATTGCCTGAACTATTCTACCTTTGAATCCACGACCTGCTGGAGGCGCCAGCCCAACTTCACTTTCTCCGACCTGCTGAGGACATTCACCTTTGAGTCCACGACCTGCTGGAGGCGCCAGCTCAGCTCTACCTTCTCCGACCTGCTGAGGACATTCACCTTTGAGTCCACGACCTGCTGGAGGCGCCAGCTCAGCTTTACTTCCCACGACCTGCTGGAGGCGCCAGCTCAGCTTTATACCTCATCCTGCTGGAGGGGTCTTCATCCAGACCTTCAAGTTAGTCCTAGTCGAGGTTTCGCCAATCAGCGACTGAATATTCATTCTTCGCTGAACCAAGGGTTCACACCCCAGAACCATAACACCAGGATTCGGTTATGCAGAATATGTCTGGTTGGTCGTCTGTGAGTATGTCATGGATGATTGGCATTTTTTTTGTGATCGATTGTGCATTGATGAGGAGTAGTGTAATGAGTGTGATTGTGGTATAGGGTATGTTAGGGTTGGTGTGGATTTTGGTGAGGCGTCTAGTGATGGGTGTGGCTTTAGGAGTGTGGTGGTGGTTGTAGCGATGAGGTAGTTTGGGGATGTATTGGGCTAAGGCCATTGTGTGTGTTTTTTGTGTGAGGGGTTATATTGTTGTGAGTTGTGAGATTGCTTTTAGAAGATTCATGGGTTGAGTGCTGGGAGGCAAATATAGGGGATTGGAAGGTTGCTGAGGGTTGTGGTGGGTTGTGGAGGGATTGGTGGGGAGGGTTGTGGAAACAGAAAAGTATGCGGGAGTACACATAGGGAGTGCACGAAGGAGCGCGACAAAGGAGCAGGCTCCTTTGTCGTGCTCCTTCGACGCTCGGCGCGCGGCGCCTGGGAGGTTCTCAGCTTTAAAGGCCAATCAGGGCTGTCCCCTGATTGGCTGGACGTCGGCAGCGTGCAGCGTGTTCCCTCGGCGGCGGAGGAAGGTCGGCAGGATGGCGAGACAGCGGCGGAAGGCAGGGGCTGCCTCGTGGTCGGGGTCGGAGGCGGTCGTGGGTAAGTGTGCAGTTAAGCAGGCCTTACCCCGGCGGGTCTCCGGCGCCGATCGCGCAGGGCTGGCACCGCTCCGAGTCGCCCTCGTCTCGCTGTGGCGTCCGGAAGAAGGCTTTTTTGACTGCTGCAGCACACTGAGCCGATGATTTCAATGTGTTATCCACTATGATGCCTAGATCTCTTTCCTGGGTGGTAGCTCCTAATATGGAACCTAACATCGTGTAACTACAGGAAAAGGTTATTTTTCCCTATATGCAACAGCTTACACTTGTCCAAATTAAATTTCATCTGCCATTTGGATGCCCAATCTTCCAGTCTTGCAAGGTCCTCCTGTAATGTATCACAGTCTGCTTGTGATTTAACTACTCTGAATAATTTTGTATCATCCGCAAATTTGATAACCTCACTCGTCTTATTCCTTTCCAGATCACTTATAAATATATTGAAAAGCACCGATCCAAGAACTCATTGTATTGGCTTCTAAGAAAACTGAAAAGTCATGGGATAGGAGGTGATGTCCTTTCGAGGATTACAAACTGGTTAAAAGACAGGAAACAGAGAGTAGGATTAAATGGACAATTTTCTCAGTGGAAAAGGGTAAACAGTGGAGTGCCTCAGGGATCTGTACTTGGACCGGTGCTTTTCAATATATTTATAAATGATCTGGAAAGGAATACGACAAGTGAGGTTATCAAATTTGCAGATGATACAAAATTATTCAGAGTAGTTAAATCACAAGCAGACTGTGATACATTACAGGAGGACCTTGTGAGACTGGAAGATTGGGCATCCAAATGGCAGATGAAATTTAACGTGGATAAGTGCAAGGTGTTGCATATAGGGAAAAATAACCCATGCTATAGTTACACAATGTTAGGTTCTGTGGACTCCACGCTTTCAGAAAGGGGGAAATGCCGTGATTCACCTATTGACTCTTCTAGTACCAAGACCCTCAGACCAAAGAACTGCAAATCTCATACTTGGGGGGTAGAGCAGAATAATTGTGCCAGAAAAGAAGCGTTTATACTGACAGGGTACATTTAGAGTACTCGATGCAGAGGAAGGCAGGATTACAGTGCTACGCAGGTTTCAGAGGAGGTCAAACGTTTTCCAGGATGTTGAACACTACCCTGACTTGTTTTTCGAAGGAGTAAGTAACAAATACTTTTATATACTGTAAATAAACAACTGCAGTGATCTAGGAAGAGAATGGTTCTGGTGTTATGACTGTGACAGGGGCCTTTTACTGGGTCACTCCTAGGCAGCTGAAAATGTTATACAGAGGGTGTAAAGTCTGGCAGTGTTCATAGCGTATCTAAGCAAGGCTGCGGGTCCAGCATGGCGTGCTCAGCCTGGTCTGAAGTGTTAGCTGCAGGGCAGCCTCCAGGATACAGACGAGTAGAAACACTGCTGCCGTGCAGTACGAGCAGGAACCTGTGTTAAATCTGCCACGTGCAAAGAGATGCCGATGGCAACCCCTGCTCTCAGTTGGTTATTCAAGTCACATACTTTGCAGATGTTCACAGCATCTGGCCTCTCTCCAAACCCCAAATAAGGATAATGAAGTACAGTAACATTTCTAGGCTATCAATTTTCTGTTTGCTTGAATGTAATGGAAAATTGTGTAGTAACGTCACAACTTAGTCCCATAGAACTGTCTTTTCCTTCTCCAGAGGAAGCCCTGTCTTTACGGATTTGAGGGATTTTTGGGTTGGGCTTCAGATGCCAAACTGAGGAGACATGGGACACAGCACCAGAACTGAGAGTCTCAGTGATACAACACATCACATAGGAACATAAGAACATGCCATACTGGGTCAGACCAAGGGTCCATCAAGCCCAGCATCCTGTTTCCAACAGAGGCCAATCCAGGCCATAAGAACCTGGCAAGTACCCAAACATTAGATAAATCACAAGTTACTATTGCTTATTAATTAATAGCAGTTTATACATTTTTCCTCTAGGAACTTATCCAAACCTTTTTTATACCCAGTTACACTAACTGCTGTGATCACATCCTCTGGCAATGAATTCCAGAGCTTAACTATGCACTGAGTGAAAAATAATTTTTTTCGATTTGTTTTAAATTAGCTACTTGCTAACTTCATGGAGTGCCCCCTAGTCCTTCTATTATCAGAGAGAGTAAATAACCAATTTAAATTTATCTGTTCAAGGTCTTTCATGATTTTAAAGACCTCTATCATCTCCCCCCTCAGTCGTCTCTTCTCCAAGCTGAAAAGTCCTAACCTCTTTAGTCTTTCCTCATAGGGGAGTTGTTCCATTCCCCTTATCATTTTGGTAGCCCTTCTCTGTACCTTCTCCATCGCAATTATATCTTTTTTGAGATGCGGCGACCAGAATTGTACACAGTATTCAAGGTGCGGTCTCACCATGGAGCGATACAGAGGCATTCTGACATTTTCTGTTTTATTCACCATTCCCTTTCTAATAATTCCCAACATTCTGTTTGCTTTTTTGACTGCCGCAGCACACTGAACTGACTATTTCAATGTGTTATCCACTATGACGCCTAGATCTCTTTCTTGGGTTGTAGCACCTAATATGGAACCTAACATTGTGTAACTATAGCATGGGTTATTTTTCCCTATATGCATCACCTTGCACTTATCCATATTAAATTTCATCTGCCATTTGGATGCCCAATTTTCCAGTCTCACAAGGTCTTCCTGCAATTTATCACAATCCGCTTGTGATTTAACTACTCTGAACAATTTTGTGTCATCTGCAAATTTGATTATCTCACTCGTATTTCTTTCCAGATCATTTATAAATATATTGAACAGTAAGGGTCCCAATACAGATCCCTGAGGCACTCCACTGTCCACTCCCTTCCACTGAGAAAATTGCCCATTTAATCCTACTCTCTGTTTCCTGTCTTTTAGCCAGTTTGCAATCCACGAAAGGACATCACCTCCTATCCCATGACTTTTTACTTTTCCTAGAAGCCTCTCATGAGGAACAGGGCTGCCTAGGATGCTACAGTTTTATAGGCAGCAGAGCTGTGTCAGGAGTGTGATGATTGTGAATCTTTGTTCTTCCTGCCTGGGTGGGCTCAGCCCAAGTGGAAAGAAGGAGGCACAATCTCTGCAGCCATAAGGAGTAGGAGTAGTGAGGGCATGCGTGGCCAGAAGAAAAGAGCAGGAGCTGCATCAGCCCACACCTCAGGAAGGAGGAATCCCATCGGCCGTGCGGGTGGAAGGTGGAAGCTGCTACTGCTGCTTGTGAGCTCCAGAATGAGTGTGTGTGTGTGTGGGTAAACATCGGAGAGAGTGCGTGTATATGTGAAAATGTACATATGTGTGTAAGAGAGAGACAAAGTGTGTGTGTGCAGCCCCCTTCCTCCACTAACACAACAATCTCGGGGTGACTGGAAATCAAAGTTCCCTGGTACGGAGAGCATAGTATTTTTTCATTCTTATTGGTTTGAATTGTTGGCTGGTGTTTGAAGTGTCTGATGTTTTGAAACATTTTATTGGTCTTTGAGAACTTGTAAAGAAATGTTATGAGTTTATTGAATGATAATCTGTTTGGCAGCTGATTTGAAATTACTATTATTTTTTATTAGTTTGTTTTTTACTGTTATGATTGATGTGTTATATTTCTTGATTTTATTATTCTGTTTTATGAGGAAGGGTATTGCTTCTGTTTTTCCATTGTTGCATTGCATAGAGTCTGTCTTCTTCAGGTTTCAAGTTCAGTTTATGTCTGCACGTGTCTGTCTATACTTTATGATCACTTTATTGTATATTTGGTGAATGTCTGTATTCTGCATGTGTGACTGAGGTGAGGTTTCTGTGCAGTTTCTTTAGGTGTGTGTAGTTTCTGTGTAAGGATCTATAGCAGTTTACCTTATTCTGTTTTCCTAACAGGAGGTGTATTGGGGTTTTAGGGCCTGGTGCAATATTTGCAGATTTGCCTTTTCATAGGTAGGGTTGTTGCTGTGTGCATGCTGGCGGTTAGTACTGTTTTGGTATGGGAGCTTTACTATATTATAATTGCGTTTACTAAGGGCTTTCTGAGGGCCAAGTCCACACCCAGCGTCTTTACAAATTGACAAATACCATGTGCGTTCCAAGTGCCTTTTCTGCATTTACTGCTGTGCCTGGCACCAAGGCAGTGCATGGAAAACTAATATACACATTGTTGTGATATTTTTATTTCATAAAACTGTGCTTTGATGTTCCTTTTCATGTAAAATCTGTTATAAATGATTGTGTGTGTGTGTGTGGTGAGGTCCAGGGGGAGGGGAATTGCAAGACTGTAAGGATCGCTCAGGGCACCTAATAACCCTGGACTGCCCAGAAAGTGCGCCACACACAGACCCGCACCACTCACCCATCTCCTCCAGGGGGAGGCAGGTCTGAGGGCTCCTGGGAACGTGGCAGGGTTACCCGCTCCCGGGCACTCTGCCTGCCACTCCTCTGGGACCCCTGCTTTCCGCCTTCTGCAGCTTTTCAAATCATCAAAAGGGCCAAACTACAGAGACCCCCACCCTTGGCCCTCCATGATTTGAACTGTGCTGTTCCTTTCCTGGGAGGGGAGCGCAGTCTCATCCTTTGCTTGAGGCAGCAGTTTGTCTTGCGCCACCCCTGCCTGTAGCTTCTCCCCAAATATGTTGTTTCCCAGGTAAGGCAAGTCTGCCAGTTTCTCATGGATATCCTCTTAAATAAGCCATGGAGGCAGCAGAGGGTCTTGCAATGGTGTTGAAAGACTCATAGACTGAGATAATAGAAGGACCAGGGGGCACTCCAGGAAGTTAGCAAGTAGCTCATTTAAAACAAAGCGAAGTAAATTATTTTTTACTCAACGCACAATTAAACTCTGGAATTCATTGCCAGAGGATGTGGTTGCAGCAGTTAGTGTAACTGGGTTTAAAAAAGGTTTGGATAATTTTCTAGAGAAAAATCCATAAACTGCTATTAATTAATAAGGAATAGTAGCTTGAGATCTATTTAATGTTTGGGTACCGTACTTGCCAGGTACTTGTGACTTGGATTGGCCACTGTTGGAAACAGGATGCTGGTCTTGATGGACCCTTGGTCTGACCCAGGTTGGCATTTCTTATGAGATCTGCTCAGCAGAGTGATAGCGTATGAACAGCTTGAGGTGTTGGATGCATTCATGGATATACTGAAGTATATAAGATTGGTGCTGTGTAATCCTGGCAGGCTGCATGATACTCTGGAAGACTTTCTTCCTGAAATCATCAGGTATCCTATGGTTTTTGCCAGGTAGGGTCTCCTTGGCCATTTTGAGGGCTGACTCCACGATCACTGACTGGAGTGGGAGCCGTACCCCAGGAATCTCTTCCTCCGGTACTTCAGATTGAGTTTTCAAGCTGCTATTATCCCTGAGTGGGGCATCTCCCACAATTCTGATCTGCACCGCATCGAGGACAACGTGGGTCATCAGCGATGTGCGCTTTGAAGTGATGTCTACAGTTTTCAGAAGTCCCGTAACCTGGCCTCTCGGGTTGGGATTCTTTTTATTTTATAATTAATATTTTATTAAATTTAACAACATATACTGCAATCATGTTAGGATACCAAAAAAGAAACCAACCCATAATACGTACACATTATTATCACAGTATTCGGGATCTTTTCTCATCTCTAGCTTATTTATTTATTTCCAAACATTCGATAATCTGCTTTTATCCAGACCGGACTCAAAGTGGATTGCAATAAATGAGAACATCTTAACAGAGCAGTGTCGGAGCAGAGGCTTGAGCATGACCAACACTACAGAACGTTACTTGGTACAAAGTATGAGTCAAGCTTTGACAGACGGAACCAGAACAAATATAGCCTAACACATAGTAGAGGGCAAAACCAGAAACGGTACCATTCCCATTTTCAAAAACAGGAGTTAAAAAATGAGGAATGCACATCATATAAGTACGACTCAAAAGAGCATTCACATCATGTTTCAAACATTTAAACAAGGCAACAGCGTTAAGGAATGCCTTCAAGGACCATCATAACACCCACTCATCTATACTGAGTCACATATAATCAGCAGCCCTGTCTATTTATTTATTTAGTAAGGTTTATATACCATCATTTGGATCAATTCCTTCACAACGGCTCACATGGCACAAAATATAAATTAATAAAATACAAATAATAA
Source organism: Rhinatrema bivittatum (assembly GCF_901001135.1). Lineage (NCBI taxonomy): Eukaryota > Metazoa > Chordata > Amphibia > Gymnophiona > Rhinatrematidae > Rhinatrema > Rhinatrema bivittatum. Next base: position 483,676,859 of record NC_042618.1, on the reverse strand, counting down.
CATTAGTACATCTAAATAAATACACTATTATATCGTAATCATATTAAAAAAAATAAAAACACTAATATTAATAATTCTAAAAAACATAATCTGTAGCATAAAATAATCATCACTCTTAAAATCCTGTGCACAACATAAAATACACCCGCCAGGTGCTCCAATGCGCCGGGCATGCCGATGCACCATATGTCTATGGTTTTGATGCATTGAGGCTTTCAAATTATCTCAATGTGAGGTACTTCATATCAGGTCTTTTTCTGCATCGATTAGGGCTCCAGATTTTCAGGGCAGGTTGATCCAGTCCTGGTTTTATCCCATTGCACGCTGGGACTTATTCTGATTTCCCTACTGCATTCCCTATCAAAAGCAAGACTATAAATAGCTGTGTGCAGGAGCATAAAACTAGGACTGGATCAACCTGTCCTGAAAATCTGGAGCCACTTGGCAACCATAGTGTAGAAACAGGAAGAGTCAACAGCACTGAACATAAGAACATTTATAAATGATCTGGAAAGAAATACGACGAGTGAGATAATCAAATTTGCAGATGACACAAAATTGTTCAGAGTAGTTAAATCACAAGCAGATTGTGATAAATTGCAGGAAGACCTTGTGAGACTGGAAAATTGGGCATCCAAATGGCAGATGAAATTTAATGTGGATAAGTGCAAGGTGATGCATATAGGGAAAAATAACCCATGCTATAATTACATGATGTTGGGTTCCATATTAGGTGCTACAACCCAAGAAAGAGATCTAGGTGTCATAGTGGATAACACATTGAAATCGTCGGCGCAGTGTGCTGCGGCAGTCAAAAAAGCAAACAGAATGTTGGGAATTATTAGAAAAGGAATGATGAATAAAACGGAAAATGTCAGAATGCCTCTGTATCGCTCCATGGTGAGACCGCACCTTGAATACTGTGTCCAATTCTGGTCGCCGCATCTCAAAAAAGATATAATTGCGATGGAGAAGGTACAGAGAAGGGCAACCAAAATGATAAAGGGGATGGAACAGCTCCCCTATGAGCAAAGGCTGAAGAGGTTAGGACTTTTCAGCTTGGAGAAGAGACAGCTGAGGGGGGATATGATAGAGGTGTTTAAAATCATGAGAGGTCTAGAACGGGTAGATGTGAATTGGTTATTTACTCTTTCGGATAGTAGAAAGACTAGGGGACACTCCATGAAGTTAGCATGGGGCACATTTAAAACTAATCGGAGAAAGTTCTTTTTTACTCAACGCACAATTAAACTCTGGAATTTGTTGCCAGAGAATGTGGTTCGTGCAGTTAGTATAGCTGTGTTTAAAAAAGGATTGGATAAGTTCTTGGAGGAGAAGTCCATTACCTGCTATTAAGTTCACTTAGAGAATAGCCACTGCCATTAGCAATGGTTACATGGAATAGACTTAGTTTTTGGGTACTTGCCAGGTTCTTATGGCCTGGATTGGCCACTGTTGGAAACAGGATGCTGGGCTTGATGGGACCCTTGGTCTGACCCAGTATGGCATTTTCTTATGTTCTTATGTTCTTAAAATGACCCAGTATGGCATTTTCTTATGTTAAGAACATAAGAACATAAGAAAATGCCATACTGGGTCAGACCAAGGGTCCATCAAGCCCAGCATCCTGTTTCCAACAGTGGCCGATCCAGGCCATAAGAACCTGGCAAGTACCCAAAAACTAAGTCTATTCCATGTAACCATTGCTAATGGCAGTGGCTATTCTCTAAGTGAACTTAATAGCAGGTAATGGACTTCTCCTCCAAGAACTTATCCAATCCTTTTTTAAACACAGCTATACTAACTGCACTAACCACATCCTCTGGCAACAAATTCCAGAGTTTAATTGTGCGTTGAGTAAAAAAGAACTTTCTCCGATTAGTTTTAAATGTGCCCCATGCTAACTTCATGGAGTGCCCCTAGTCTTTCTATTATCCGAAAGAGTAAATAACCGATTCACATCTACCCGTTCTAGACCTCTCATGATTTTAAACACCTCTATCATATCCCCCCTCAGTCGTCTCTTCTCCAAGCTGAAAAGTCCTAACCTCTTTAGTCTTTCCTCATAGGGGAGTTGTTCCATTCTCCTTATCATTTTGGTTGCCCTTCTCTGTACCTTCTCCATCGCAATTATATCTTTTTTGAGATGCGGCGACCAGAATTGTACACAGTATTCAAGGTGCGGTCTCACCATGGAGCGATACAGATGCATTATGACATTTTCTGTTTTATTCACCATTCCCTTTCTAATAATTCCCAACATTCTGTTTGCTTTTTTGACTGCCGCAGCACACTGAACCGACGATTTCATTGTGTTATCCACTATGACACCTAGATCTCTTTCTTGGGTTGTAGCACCTAATATGGAACCCAACATTGTGTAACTATAGCATGGGTTATTTTTCCCTATATGCATCACCTTGCACTTATCCACATTAAATTTCATCTGCCATTTGGATGCCCAATTTTCCAGTCTCACAAGGTCTTCCTGCAATTTATTACAATCTGCTTGTGATTTAACTACTCTGAACAATTTTGTGTCATCTGCAAATTTGATTATCTCACTCGTCGTATTTCTTTCCAGATCATTTATAAATATATTGAAAAGTAAGGGTCCCAATACAGATCCCTGAGGCACTCCACTGTCCACTCCCTTCCACTGAGAAAATTGCCCATTTAATCCTACTCTCTGTTTCCTGTCTTTTAGCCAGTTTGTAATCCACGAAAGGACATCTCCACCTATCCCATGACTTTTTACTTTTCCTAGAAGCCTCTCATGAGGAACTTTGTCAAATGCCTTCTGAAAATCCAAGTATACTACATCTACCGGTTCACCTTTATCCACATGTTTATTAACTCCTTCAAAAAAGTGAAGCAGATTTGTGAGGCAAGACTTGCCCTGGGTAAAGCCATGCTGACTTTGTTCCATTAAACCATGTCTTTCTATATGTTCTGTGATTTTGATGTTTAGAACACTTTCCACTATTTTTCCTGGCACTGAAGTCAGGCTAACCGGTCTGTAGTTTCCCGGATCGCCCCTGGAGCCCTTTTTAAATATTGGGGTTACATTTGCTATCCTCCAGTCTTCAGGTACAATGGATGATTTTAATGATAGGTTACAAATTTTTACTAATAGGTCTGAAATTTCATTTTTTAGTTCCTTCAGAACTCTGGGGTGTATACCATCCAGTCCAGGTGATTTACTACTCTTCAGTTTGTCAATCAGGCTTACCACATCTTCTAGGTTCACAGTGATTTGATTCAGTCCATCTGAATCATTACCCATGAAAACCTTCTCCAGTACGGGTACCTCCCCAACATCCTTTTCAGTAAACACCGAAGCAAAGAAATCATTTAATCTTTCTGCGATGGCCTTATCTTCTCTAAGTGCCCCTTTAACCCCTCGATCATCTAACGGTCCAACTGACTCCCTCACAGGCTTTCTGCTTCGGATATATTTTAAAAAGTTTTTACTGTGAGTTTTTGCCTCTACAGCCAACTTCTTTTCAAATTCTCTCTTAGCCTGTCTTATCAATGTCTTATATTTAACTTGCCAACGTTTATGCATTATCCTATTTTCTTCTGTTGGATCCTTCTAGTTTTTGAATGAAGATCTTTTGGCTAAAATAGCTTCTTTCACCTTCCCTCTTAACCATGCTGGTAATCAATTTGCCTTCTTTCCACTTTTTTTAATGTGTGGAATACATCTGGACTGTGCTTCTAGGATGGTATTTTTTAACAATGACCACGCCTCTTGCACACTTTTTACTTTTGTAGCTGCTCCTTTCAGTTTTTTTCTAACAATTTTTCTCATTTTATCAAAGTTTCCCTTTTGAAAGTTTAGCACGAGAGGAGTGGATTTGCTTACTGTCCCCCTTCCAGTCATTAAATCAAATTTGATCATATTATGATCACTATTGCCAAGCTGACCCACCACTGTTACCTCTCTCACCAAATCCTGTTCGCCACTGAGAATTAGATCTAAAATTGCTCCCTCTCTTGTTGGTTCCTGAACCAATTGCTCCATAAAGCTATCATTTATTCCACCCAGGAACTTTATCTCTCTAGCGCGTACCCATGATACATTTACCCAGTCAATATTGGGGTAATTGAAGTCTTCAGAGGTGCAGGTAAAGAAGTAAGATTCCATTCAAAGAATAAAGTTATTTTATTCTTGAAGATCACAACTTATTCAATACGGCAACTCCATTCATGGTGACAGTAAGTAATTTAAAGTCCCCCGACATGGTCCCGTGTTTCGCGGTGGCTGCATCGGGAGGGACCAAATCAAATTCTAATCTGCAATATAATAACATCTATAAGTAATGGAACATAAAGGCTGCGGAATAAAATATAACAATGCAATTACATACCTTTAAAGATAACCTCAGGAGCGCAAGCGCCCTCAGACATTGACAGCCATTTAAAGAACAAAAAGGCGCGAAAGAGAAGCTCTCGCGAGATGCTGTTACTGACAGGACAACACATGTGAAATTAATAACATATCAACAGCGTATCTAGTAGAAAAGATGCCATTCTATGTCTTTGTTAAGACCATTGGGGGAAACTGTATCAAGAGTGAAGATCCATCGTTGTTCTCTCCGACCAAGTATACCGGCGAAATCTCCTCCCCGCTGGGGGCACGAGACCACCTCTAATACTAGGAAGGAGAGAGCAGCGATGGAATGACCAGCCTGGAGCCAATGAGATACCAAAGGCTCATCTATTCTGGAGGATCTAAGATTGGAACAATGTTCAATAATGCGTGTTTTAATCATACGCGAGGTCTTGCCCACATATAACAGTGAGCATGGAGGAATAGCGAGAGGAAGCAGATGACATTGTAGTTGAAGAAGAGTCGGCTGAGATAGGCACGCAGGTACGCTGGGAAGGAACTGAGTGCATAGGGTCTGGAGCGGCAGTAGCGGCAGTAGCGCCGCGGGCTCGGTGAGTTTGGCCACGGGTACGTTGAGCACGGGACTCCTCTCCGGATGAGTCTCCAGATGAGGAACTGTCTGCGAACGTGACTTTCTTTGCAGGTTTCTGTGCCATCCATTTGTACACGTACCCTGTGTTGTAATCGGCTTCGTCCCTTTGGAATTTACTGTACTTGACCACTTTTAAGTCAGACCTGAATTTCTGCAAGTTCTCCTGAAATTCCCCCAGCTGCTGGTCAAACAGTTCTGTCTGGCTGGAGTGTTTAATAAGATCTAATTTCTGTGTGACTTCGTCCTGCAGAAGGTCGTGAAGTTCTCTGTTGGTTTCGATAATCAGGACCATGAGGTCCTGATTATCGAGCCGATTACAACACAGGGTACGTGTACAAATGGATGGCACAGAAACCTGCAAAGAAAGTCACGTTCGCAGACAGTTCCTCCTCTGGAGACTCATCCAGAGAGGAGTCCCGTGCTCAACGTACCCGTGGCCAAATTCGCTGAGCCCGCGGCGCTACTGCCGCTCCAGACCCTATGCACTCAGTTCCTTCCCAGCGTACCCGCGTGCCTATCTCAGCCGACTCTTCTTCAACTACAATGTCAACTGCTTCCTCTCGCTATTCCTCCATGCTCACTGTTATATGTGGGCAAGACCTCGCGTATGATTAAAACACGCATTATTAAACATTGTTCCAATATTAGATCCTCCAGAATAGATGAGCCTTTGGTATCTCATTGGCTCCAGGCTGGTCATTCCATCGCTGCTCTCTCCTTCCTAGTATTAGAGGTGGTCTCGTGCCCCCAGCGGAGAGGAGATTTCGCCGGTATACTTGGTCGGAGAGAACAACGATGGATCTTCACTCTTGATACAGTTTCCCCCAATGGTCTTAACAAAGACATAGAATGGCATCTTTTCTACTAGATACGCTGTTGATATGTTATTAATTTCACATGTGTTGTCCTGTCAGTAACAGCATCTCGCGAGAGCTTCTCTTTCGCGCCTTTTTGTTCTTTAAATGGCTGTCAATGTTTGAGGGCGCTTGCGCTCCTGAGGTTATCTTTAAAGGTATGTAATTGCATTGTTATACTTTATTCCGCAGCCTTTATGTTCCATTACTTATAGATGTTATTATATTGCAGATTAGAATTTGATTTGGTCCCTCCCGATGCAGCCACCGCGAAACACGGGACCGTGTCGGGGGACTTTAAATTACTTACTGTCACCATGAATGGAGTTGCCGTATTGAATAAGTTGTGATCTTCAAGAATAAAATAACTTTATTTTTTGAATGGAATCTTACTTCTTTACCTGCACTAGTGATTCTGAGTACTTGCTTATGTGCAAGGTTTGCTTCTGTGGATTATCGGTAATTGAAGTCTCCCATTATTACTGCACTACCAATTTGGTTAGTTTCCCTAATTTCTCTTAGCATTTCACTGTCCGTCTCACCATCTTGACCAGGTGGACGGTAGTATACCCCTATCACTATAGTCTTCCCCGACACACAAGGGATTTCTACCCATAAAGATTCAATTTTGTATTTAGTCTCATGCAGGATGTTTATCCTGTTGGACTCTATGCCATCCCGGACATAAAGTGCCACACCTCCTCCCGAGTGCTCCTCTCTGTCATTGCGATATAATTTGTACCCCGGTATAGCACTGTCCCATTGGTTATCCTCTTTCCACCATGTCTCTGATGCATCTTGGAGCTCGTTTTGATGCAGTGGCCGACTCCACAGAGTTCCTGCATATGGGCATTGATTTATTTCAGCTCTCCCTGTAAGAGTGCTCGTGATGAGAGGCCCTGGAGGAAGTGTGGCTCCTCTGACTACCGGAGAAGCCCGATGAAACATGACTCCAGGAGAAGAGTTTCCTCCAGCTGCAAACTCAACGCAGGCTATGCAGAGCACTGTAACCAGGCCACCTTCCTTGTCACCAGTAGAACTTAAGATGGCCCCAGGAGAAGACCCTGATTATTTTCTGAAGAACTTTGACCAGACAGTTCGACTGGCAGGATGACCAGAAGAAAGATGGACTACCTATCTGGAGAACCTACTTACAGGGAGTAGACAAACTGCCTTTCAAACTGCCAACCGGAAGGAAGCGCTACATATGCCGGTCAAAACAGCCATCCTAGAGAAAGCGGGTTTCAACCCAGAAGTCTATTGACAGTGATTTCAGTGAGGAGTTCTTCAACCAGAGGAATACACACAGAACCTTTTCCACAGACTTAAGCATGCAGCATGGAAGTGGATGCAGCTGGAAAGGAAGACCAGAATGGAGAGAGCCAAAGCAGTTTTGCTGAAACAATTTCTAGATGGCCTAGAACATCCTATGTAGCAGTGGACCCGGGTCAAACCCACTTTGGGCAATATGATATCATTAAGCCTCCTGGAGTTGTCATGCAATAACAGCCCCATTGGACTCCCAAGGGCACACACTGCACCATTGAGATGGAATGCTCTGGCTCGGAGGTGTAGAGCAATCTAATAGTGACTGGTCCTCACTCATAGTGCTGCTGCCAAAGCCAGGTTTTGCATTGATGTTAAAAAGGTCAATGAGGTCTCTAAACTCGACACATACCCAGTGCCTCAAGTGGACAAGCTGATTGAGTGTCTGAGGTCAGCCCAGTTCATTTCTACCCTGGACCTTAAAAAAGGGTATTGCATGTGTCTCTCACACCAGCAGCGAAGGAGAAGACTGCTGGACTCCATGGCAATGTTTCAGAGCTTGGTGGACTGCCTGTTGCACCCACAGCAGAGTTATGCAGCTGCCTACTTGGATGACATTAAGATATACAGCCCAGATTGGAAGGCACATCTAAGCCAACTCCAGCTATCCTAACAAGTCTGAGGAAGGCAGGACTGAAGGCCAATCCTAAAAGTGCTTATTGGGAGGACAGGAAATCCTCCCAGCAAGCACTTGTTATTTAAAATCACACACAGTAAACATCTAAGCAGAGAGGCAGAATCTTAGCTGGACAGACTGATGGGCCATCACTTATTATGTAACTGGCAACTCTATTATTTTAGTGTCCGCTGGATGGAGGAGCAATTTTTAAAAGGGATTTTTGTGGATGACTGGGAGTTTACCCTCAGAAAAAAAAACCTTTGAAGATTGCCCTCCCATCAGTATGTGGGGAAAGTGGGTAAAGAATCAGGGATGGCATTAGAAGAAGCGTGAATAAAAAAGTCATTGTGAAATCCCCGTGCCGGCTTTCCATCTGCAGAGTGCACAAGGTAAAGACTGCCTGCGGCACCAACCCACACAGAACTGGCGTGCAGGCCTGCAAATCGTGCAGGCAGTCTGAATATTAGCCTCTATACAACTTACAAAAACACTGTGATTGCGATAGCTTTTCTTTAAAAAAAAAAATAAACAAGAACAGTTCTGTTCAACTGAACAAACCCATTACTGCATCCGGATTCTCAGATACTGTTCATTGTTCTCTCGATGTGTTGGCTCACAACTCCTGTCTTTTTTGGCTTTGCACGTTCTGTTTCAGCTTTGTTACTCGCAGTCTTGATGCTTTCATCATACTTGCTGACGTATTTTCTGAGCCTGGTACTACAATGTCTGTCCCATGTGAATCTGCTGCCCTTGTTCTCCGCTCTTTCCTTCTCTGACTTTGGTTTTCATATTCCCACATTAGCCTCCCTCTGTCTCTTACAAATTATCTCTGCCTCCATAAGAAGAATTGCTTACTGTTACAGCCACCAGCCGCGGCCGCCCGCAGCCGGCTCAACTCACCACATGTCATGCCTGGCCATCTACTCCCGCTACTCTCGCAGCCGCAGCTGTTGCACCGGTGGACACTAGGACCGAGGTGGGGTTGATGCTACCCTGTAGGAGGGGTCCCCACCGTCGGCAGGCGGAGTAGGCTGGAGAACGGAGGCTGACTGGCCAACGTACGGAACTCGATTGCATAATCGGTCAAGGAGCGAGTCCCTTGTCTTAGCTGTAACAAGTCGGAGCCCATCGAGGGAAGCTTGCCAGGTTTCTCAAAAATTAGCTTGAAGGCAGAAATAAACTGTAGAAGACTAGAAAGCAGGGGATTGAGCGCTCCCATAACGGGGAGGCCCAGGCTAGGGCCTTGCCATCCAATAGGGATAAAATAAAAGTTGTCTTGACTAAGTCGTTTGGGAAAAGAGCAGATTGCAGAGTGAAATGCATCTGGCATTGATTTAGAAAACCCCAATATTGCTTGGGGTCTCCCAATTAACGGGGCAAAGAAATAACCACCCGTCCAGGGTTGGAAGTCGGCATGGAGGCCACCGGGGATGGTGGTGGTGGGTTAAACTGAGTCAGGGAGTCTTGACGAGCGGCAAGGCGAGTCACATCCGCCACCACCAGTTCTAGGGTTGACTGGAGACTCTGAAGCTTCAGGACTAGTCCAGGAATGGACTTCAATGTGGCTAGGTCTACAGGATGGGAATCCAAGTGGCCATTTAAGTGCTTGATTGAGGCTGCCAATGCTTCCAGGAAACGTTGCTGCTCTTGGATCTTCTGGGCTAAGCCCAGAATGGCCTGGGGAGCTGACAGATCCGCCGAGTCCATGGCCTTTGCAACCTGTTGAGCTGGAGGTGGACCCTTGGACCGAGGTGGGGTTGATGCTACCCTGTAGGAGGGATCCTATGGGTCCCCACTGTTGGCAGGAGGAGTGGGCTTGGGAACAGAGGCCAACTGGTGCTTCACCAATACCAGCCCTCATTCCCCACAGGTTGAGCCTTTGGGTATTTATTTATTTTATATACTGACATTTGATCTGAGATATCACATCAGTTTACATTCAGGTACTGTAGGTATTTCCCTGTCCCCAGAGGGCTTACAATCTAAGTTTGTACCTGAGGCAAGGTCACAAGGAGCAACAGCAGGACTCAAACCCTGGTCTCCTGGTTCGTAGTCCACTGCTCTAACCACTAGGCTATTCCTACTCCCAGGGTACCAGGGCGAGCTGGACTTAGGTGGGCCTCCGTATGTTGTCGTCGATGGAAGAACAGGGAGGTCAGCCCTGAGGCAGCAACAGTGGAATGAAGGAGTCTGCACTGGACGAGGCGGAGTCCCGGAGACAGGGCACCAATAGGAGCAAAGTCGGACAGGAGGCGCCCGAGCAAGAACTGGCCGAAGCCTGAGCAGGCCAAGTCCAGGACGTAGACTGAAGAGGCATCGTAGGATGAACTGGAGTCAGGGCCGGTGCAGAGGTCGTGGCTCGGAAAGGATCAGAAGCGTAGTCAGGCAATGCAGAGGTCGTGGCTCGGAGAGGGTCAGACGCATAGTCAGGCAATGCAGAGGTCGTGGCTCGGAGAGGGTCAGATGCATAGTCAAACAATGCAGAGGTCATGACTCGGAGAGGGTCAGAAGCATAGTCAAGCAATGCAGAGGTCGTGGCTCGGAGAGGGTCAGACACATAGTCAGACAATGCAGAGGTCGTGGCTAGGAGAGGATCAGAAGCATAGTCAAGCAATACAGACAGATCATGACTCGGAGAGGGTCAGAAGCGTAGTCAGGCAATGCAGAGGTCGTGGCTCGGAGAGGGTCAGAAGTGTAGTCAGGCAATGCAGAGGTCGAATCCAGGAGTCAATCGGAGGAAGGGCAGGAAATCGGGAACACAGAAGACAAACAGGAACACAAAGAATCACCAAAGGCAATGAGTAGCAAGGAGACCTCTTGCGAAGGCAACTAACAAAGGCTAGGCCCGGTCGTATATACCAGCCCCAGTGATGTCACTGTGGGAATGGCTGGCAGGCTTAGCATGCCACGGGCCCTTTAAATATTCTAGTAAGGCGCGCACGCGCCTAGGGAGCCAGGCCTGCAAAGGAAGCAGTGGTGGTGGTGTCTCTGCCGCACCGCGAAGCTGCTGATAGCAGACAGGGCCGCTGTAAGGAGGGCAGCGTTGGAGATGCTCTCTCCAAGTTGGGAAGGGCCCGGAGCCTGTCCCCGGGAAGGTGACGAGAGGTGAGGAAGGCCGGTCACAGGTACCGTGGCCGGCCGACGTAACAGCAGCCACCACATTCCTCCTGGCTTCCTGTGCTCCAGGTGGCGGCTGGGACACCGCTGACCAACGTTCCGACCCTGGGCCTCCCCTCCCTTTAAAGGGTCAATGGCGGGAACTTTAGGCTCGTCCCCGGCTGATGTCATCACTGGCCCAGGATATTTAAGGACTACCTCTCTCCACCACTAACTGACTTGGCAACAGGTTCCCTGGTTCCTCGCTGATGCTTGCTCCAGTACTGCGGACCTGTTGTTCCTATGCTACGGATCCTGCTCTACTCCTCAGAATCCCTGTCTCTGCACTCCCGCTCCCCAGGGCCTGCCTCAGTGCTTCTACATCTGGGACCCTGCCTCGGCGCCCCGCTCCTCGGGACCTGGCTCAGCGCTGCTACATCACGAGACCCTGTCTCGGCGCTTCCACCCCTCGGGGCCTGGGTCAGAGATTCTACGTCACGAGATGCTACCTCAGGACCTGTCTCAGCACCTCTACATTACAGGACTGTGTCTCTGTGCCCCCCGCTCCTCGGGGTATCTCTCAGCACTTCTGCTTCACAGATTCCTGCTACTGCGCTGCCGCTTCTCAGGCAGTGCCTCAGCGTTCCTACCCCACTAGAACCTGTCACAGCGGATTCCCTGCTCAGGGCCTGCTTCATCATAACATTGTACAGGCCTCTGCTCCTGCACGTCCTTTCCACGGGGCCTGCCCCACGTGCTCCTGCTCTTCTGTCTCCGGAACTGCTGTAGCATCTCATCCCTTGAGGCCGTCTCTCTCTCTCTCCTCGAGGGTACCTTGATCTTGGACTGCATCGACCTCCCCAACACTCCCTGCTTCCTGCCGCCTGTCTCCTCCGGGATCAGCCACACCGAGGCCCACCTAAGACCAGCCGGCCCCGGCACCCAAGGGCTCCACCTGCGGGGAACGAGGGCTGGTAGTGGTGAAGTTCCTGTTGCCTCTGCTGCCGGCCAGCAGGGGCAAGGGTCCACAATTCCTAACACTTAGTTTGTTTGACCAGTGTAGGAGGGGATGGTAATTTTAAAACGAGTGTGCGTGCGCATATCGGCATGAGAGCAAGGATACGCTAGCATTTTTAATCATGCACAACTTACGCACCTATGTTTTAAAATACACCACCCGCATGTAAGGATGATCCTGATTTTAAGAGGTTACTCGAGCACAGTCTTCAGTAAGACCATGTCAGCTTTCATGCAGGTAAGTAAGCAGATTGTAAAACGTGCTCGCACAAGACATATTCACAGTTTTCCAATTATTCCACCGGTTTATAGAGAGGTCTTTCGGAGCCCTCTGGTTCTTCATCCTGCAGACTGCCCAATTGACCTGGACCTCTCAGCCTGTCTTATGAGCCCTGAAACTTGAGATCTGCAGACTTACTCCTCAACAGGAGCAGCAGTCGAGTTACACGGATATCTCGCATACGCACGTTGTGATTTTTGGTTTTAAAACATGGAGTTATGTGCACAAGTATTGTCCCCACCCTGGAACGCCTATACCCTGCCCATTCCCCACCCTTTTTCCACCCTCTTATTCCTCACATGTGAACGGATATATAATCACGCATAATTAGCGGCTTTTAAACATCTGCGTTGCTCACGCGTGGCCCACATGCACATGTATGTGGGAATTTTTGCATGAGCAACGCTTTTAAAGTCAATCTCTTAAACTTCTGTTCTCTTTTGTTGTGTTTTCCCCAATGACTAGCATCTTTTCTCAAAGCAGAAAGGTCTGTTGCTAGAGGGTAATATGAGGCTTGCCTACATACTCCACGTTTCTGCTTGTCTATCTAGGAAATCCTACACTCAGTATGTTTCCATCACCTGGGAGCAGTGCTACTAGGGCTTTATAGTGATGTATATTGAGAAATTACTACTTACCTGATAATTTCCTTCTCTTTAGGACAGTCAGATGAATCCAGGAGAAGTGGGTTATGCACTCCTACCAGCAGATGGAGACAGAGTAAACTGACATCACAAGATATAAACCCATGTAGTTACATCAGCCTGCCAATATTCTCTTGAAAAACATCAATCAACAGACTAGCAAAAAACTTCATGAAACACAGATAATCATTGCAATGCTCAGCCAACAGGCATCATTGAACTCAGACAAGAATGTAATAACACTAGTTTAGGGACTGTAATAACACTTTCCAGTAAGTAAGCCCTGTAACACTTAGGCACCTAGGAGGATCATTATGCAATCATAAAGCAGCCAAGGGAGGGAAGCTGGATTCATGTGACTGTCCTAAAAAAAAAAAAAGAAATTATCAGGTAAGTAGTAATTTCTCATTTCATAGAGACCAATCAGATGAATCCAGAACAGGTGGGATGTACCCAAGCTACTCCCAAATAGGGTGGTGGGCTACCCGCAGTCCAATCAAAACTGCACATGCAAAGGCTGTATGCTCCCCGGCTTGCACATCCAGACGATAATACCTGGAAAGGTGTATAAGGAGGACCACATCACAACTCGGCAAATGTCGACAGAAGAGAACAATCTAACTTCTGCCCATGACACTGCCTGAGCTAGAGCAGAATGGACCTGAGACCCACTAGGTAACAGCTTCCCAGCATCCATGTATGCAGTCGTGACTACCTCCTAAATCCAGTGAGCTATCGTAGCCCGCGAGACTGGCTCTCCCTGTCTAGTACCACCATGAGGGACAAACAGGCAATCCGACCTACGCAAAGGCCCAGTGACATCCAGATACCAACAATATGCCACTTGACATCCAAGGGGTGCAACAGGTGAGACTCTTCTACATCTCTCTCCCTGACATGAGATGGCAGGGAGATGAACTTGTTCAATTGAAACTCAGAGACCACTTTCAGTAAAAAGAGAAACGGCTCCTGGCAAGACAAGGCCTGCAGCTTGGAAACCCTCTGTGCAGAACAATTTGCCACAAGGAACACTGTTGTAAAGGTCAGAAACTGCAAGGACAGAGTACATGGCGGTCGAAACGTAGGGCCTACCAAAAAATCCACAATCAATTGAGACTCCATAGGGGCACTGGAAACGCAAAGGACAACGAAGGTGTTCCACTCCTTTCAGAAAATGGACCACATCAGAATGAGCCAATAAGGATCCATCATTGATTGGACCCCTGAAACAGACAAGAGCAGTTACTTGTACCCTTAAGGAATAAAGGGCCAAGCCTTTATTCAAGCCATCCTGCAAAAATTGCAAAATGAAGAGTCCCACGATCCTCACACCAGGCTTCAAACACACTCCAGATCCGCACATAGACAGAAGAAATGGAGAACTTCTAGCTCTTAGCAAGGCAGAGATCATTGCAGCAGAGTATCCATGTTTCAGCAAGCAAGCTCTGTCAAGGGCCATGCTGTAAGACAAAATTGAGTCATATCTTCGTGAAGGACAGGCCCCTGCTGCAACAGGTTCCTGTACACCAGAAGTCGAAGAGGCAATTCCACAAGAAGCCTCCGCAGATCTGCATGCCATGGTTTCCTAGGCCAATCTAGAGCAACCAAAACCACCATCCCTCTGTGGCGTTCGATCCTTCGAATCAATCTGACCAACCTGGGCCATGGAAGAAAGGAATACAGCAACTTGTCTTCCAGCCACTCCTGCACTAGGGCATCAATCCCCAATGATCTTATGTTGTTATCTCAGATCTCTTCTGTGGCTGAAGATTTGTGAAACTTACGCACTGCACAAAATCGCCAACAGATCCAGGAATGGAAGACCCCGGTGATCCGGAATCAGCTGAAACTCCTCATCTGACAACACCTACTCTCCTGGATCCAGACTCTCCCTGCTGAGAAAGTCTGCTCTTACATTATCTTAGCCTGTGATGTACGAGGCTGAGGTCATCTGGAGATGCACCTCTGCCCATTCCATAAGATCTTCTATTTCCTGCGACACTTGCTGGCTCTTGGTACCCCCCTGCCAATTGATTTAAGCCACAGTCATTGTATTGTCCGACATTATGCGGACTGAGCAACCCTGCAGCCTGTCACCGAACTGTAAACATGCCAACCAGACTGCCCTGGCCTCCGGGTGATTGATGTCTCTGCACTCCAGCACCCTTGCACCATCAGCTCCTGACAGTGAGCTCCCCAACCAAGGAGTCTCACATCCATTGTCAGGACTAGCGAAACTCTCTTCTGTAGATGATCTGCCTGCAGCCATCACTGCAATTGGGAGAAGGCTTGCATCGGCAGGTGGAGCTGAATCGAATGGTCCTAAGACTGCAGATTCCACCAAGATAGCAGGGAGCGCTGAAGAGGACGCATATTTATTTATTTATTTTATTTATTTATGCTTTTTATATACCATCGTTCCAGAAGTAGATCACAACAGTTTACATTTAGCATTGAGTTACACTGTAAATAAGGTTATAGAAAAATTCCAACAGTATTAGAATAAACGAGAACATAAGAAACATAAGAAGATAAGAAAATGCCATACTGGGTCAGACCAAGGGTCCATCAAGCCCAGCATCCTGTTTCCAACAGTGGCCAATCCAGGCCATAAGAACCTGGCAAGTACCCAAAAACTAAGTCTATTCCATGTAACCATTGCTAATGGCAGTGGCTATTCTCTAAGTGAACTTAATAGCAGGTAATGGACTTCTCCTCCAAGAACTTATCCAATCCTTTTTTAAACACAGCTATACTAACTGCACGAACCACATTCTCTGGCAACAAATTCCAGAGTTTAATTGTGCGTTGAGTAAAAAAGAACTTTCTCCGATTAGTTTTAAATGTGCCCCATGCTAACTTCATGGAGTGTCCCCTAGTCCTTCTACTATCCGAAAGAGTAAATAACCGATTCACATCTACCCGTTCTAGACCTCTCATGATTTTAAACACCTCTATCATATCCCCCCTCAGTCGTCTCTTCTCCAAGCTGAAAAGTCCTAACCTCTTTAGTCTTTCCTCATAGGGGAGTTGTTCCATTCCCCTTATCATTTGGTAGCCCTTCTCTGTACCTTCTCCATCGCAATTACATCAACAACAGATTAAAAAGTTCAGGAGGTAATTCAAATAGGAGTTGAAATAACATTAGAAAAAGGTAAGGGTATGATCTGTTTTCATGAATATACAAATCTGAAGAGATTTTGTCAAAGATTAATTTTAAGTTAGTTCATAGGCTTTTTTAAAGAGCCAAGTTTTAAGATCTTGTTTGAATTTCTTTTTTTCAGTTGAAAGTCTTAGAATACTACCGTGTTTCCCCGATAGTAAGACACCCCTGATAGTAAGACGTAGTGGGAATTTTAGGGGGGTCGGCTAATGTAACACATCCCCCGAAAGTAAGACGTAGTAAAGTAAAAGGTAGCCACGGCATAGCGCGGAGGAGGACGGTGGCGCCGGCTTCATTGAATTGTGTAGCAGAGCAGGAGGTCACATGGGCACAGCCAATGAGAGCTGTCAGAGACATAGCGTCATGTGTCTCCGGCAGCTCTCATTGGATGTGCCCCGCGCGATCTCCCGCACTGATATTGCGCTGTCTGCGAAGACACAGGATAGAGAGGTACGGTAGCTGTTGCAGCGGTGAGATATCGCCATACAGTACTTGTTCTGTGTCCTGTGTGCATAGCAGGGGGTAATATTGCCCCCTGTTGTTCACATAACACACTTTTTTTCCAATATAAGACATACCCTGAAAGTAAGACATAGTGGGACTTTTGGGGGTAAAAAAGAAAGTAAGACGCTGTCTTATTTTCGGGGAAACACGGTAGGTAAAGAGTTCCAAAGTTGAGGTCCAGCAATAGTAAACACACGTTCTCTAATCTGTGATAGGTGTATAATATTATTGGGAGGATTAGAGAGAATGCGTTTATTTTGAGATCCTAAATTTCTTAGTGGATTGTAGAGTTGAATTGAAATTCCTGGAGGGGATGGGTCAATATTGTTGACAATGTTGAAAATAAGTGATAATACTTTGTACTGGATTCTGAAGGATATTGGAAGCCAGTGAAGGTCTATCAGAGTGGGAGTTATATGATCAAATTTTCTTGTTCTGGTAAGAAGTCTGGCTGAAGCATTTTGAAGGAGTTGCAGGAGTTGAATTATGTCTGAATGGAGTCCAAGCAGTAGGGAGTTGCAGTAGACTAGGTTGGAAAAAATCAGAATCTGCAGAGCTGTGCGGAAGTCTTGGAAAGTAAGCAATGGATTCAGGCGGTGTAGCATTCTGAGTTTAGCATAACCAGTTTTGATTATCTTTGTTATATGTTTTTTCATATTGATATTTTCATCAATTTGGATTCCTAGATCACGAACTTCATCTGAAAGTGCAATTTTCGCAATTTCAATGTTAAGAATAGGTGGTTTTGGGGATGTGTTTTCTTAGGCAAATTATTTTGGTCTTATTGGTGTTGAGGGCAAAGATCATCAGCAATTTCATTTATGATTTTATACCAAAAGTCTAATAATGAAGAAGAATTGTCTACATCTAATTCAGATAATTTGTTTTTGATGTATTCTTCAATAATTTTGGGATCTATTTTTTTTTTTTTTTAGTATTTGATGGTTAAGTAATTATTTGTTATTAATTGTTGTGAGGTTTGTAGAGTAATATCAACTTTAATCAGTTGGTAGTCTGACCATGGTATGATTTTGTGAGATAAAGAAATGTGGCATTTGTTTTGATTTGCAAATATTAAGTTGAGAATGTGGCCAGCTTTGTGTGTTGGTTTATTTACAAATTGATTCCAGCTCATAGCAGCCATTGTATCTAGAAAGATTTTGCATGCATTGGATTTTTGTAAGTCATGAACATGGAGGTTGAAGTCACCAACAATTATTGTTGATTCAGGGTTTGGGAATGATTTAGTAAAGAGTTTGAATAATGATGAGCAGTCTTTTTGTAAGGTTCCAGGAGGTCTGCATATCAGACAGATGTTTATTTTTTGTGATTTAAGTATAGCCACTTATTAGGAGGGTTTATTTCCACATTATAAGGCTTAAGTTCTTTTCTGCAAATTGTTTGTAAACCTCCTTTTCTTTTGTGCCTGGGAAAATGAAAAATCTCATAGTTTGGATTGTCAGTTTGGTTTAGGAGAACATTGTCGTATTCTTTCTGTGATGCAAAAAATAGATGTGTTTAGTTCTTCTAAGAGGTCGTATATGAGAGGGATTTTTTTGTTAAGGATTGAACATTAAGTAAAAGTAGTGTTAGTATGAGACTTGAATGGAATTCCCTGAGGGTTTTTTGTTATATTTGTATAGATAAGATTTCTTTTGTTTTCTTTTTTGAGGTCTGTGGTTTCTTAATATCAGAATTTGTTCAGTTGTTGTTAATTTAGAGGTTTTGAGTTTTGAGTATAGGTGGAGTTTCAGTAGGGTTAACGTTATAAGAGCTGCTCATTCATTGTTGAGGCTGAGGAGATAGTTGTAGTCGTCTGAAAGTAGCGTTTATTTATTTACTGCTCAGGCTTCACTGCAGGTTGTGGTGCCCCTTTCTGCATGCGGCAGCTGGCGCTGCTCGGCCATTTAAATGTGGTGGGAGGCGGGCGGGATAATTGGAAGAGGGAGGGATCTTCCTTTGCCTTCTCCCCAACGGTGTTGCTGCACGGGGAGTTCTCACCTCTCTGTTCTTTTGCTGGGCCCTTTTTCTTATTTCTGTAAGGGAATGGATAATGAAATTGGTAGAAAGCAAAGATTTCCTCAGAGCCGCTGCACTCCACTTCCTCTTCCAGGCTGCGGGGATGGGGGGAGCAGGAAGAAGAGACCCTGCTGGTGCCACTGACTCCAGCTCTCCTGCCCTGTTCTGCCCAGGCAGAGGAATAGTTCCCATTTCCCTGGGACAGGGGGAGCAGCAGGGTCAGCGGGGGACCGAGAAGAGTGGCGACACGCCTGCCTGAGCTTGGTGACACACGGGTTGAGAACCGTTGAGATAGGCTATGTAGGTGTAGGTGGCGGAGACAGATTGTAATGGAGTTAAGTGGAGGAGGAGTCCAGTTAGAGCAGCGGGACTGTGAACCAGGGAAATCTGCTGCTGCTGTCCTTGTGACCTTGGGCAGGTCACTTCACCATTGCCTCAGGTACAGCTTAGATTGTGTGCCCACAGTACCTGAACAGCAGAACATAAGAAATAAATAACATAAAAATGCATGGGATAAGCACAGAGGATACATCATGGCAAGAGAATAGATTGAAGTTCATTGAGATAACCTGCCAAGGCAGCACTTACGATCCAAAACAATTGCATCAGGGCGAACAAGAATGGAGTGGCAGATACAACCCTGAACAGCAGTGTTATGAGTTTATCCGGGCTCAAAGAGAACAGGAAGGCCGACACCCATGATGATGAAGAACTTGGCAATGCTTGGAACAGATAGGAAGGCTGAAAAATAAGTGCACGGTGTTGGTGTTGGAAATTGTATATGCACATCTGTCATCATTTGCTAGGTTACAAGGAGCGTCGTCTTCTCTGTAAATATACTTGTGTTATTAGCCTGTAATGTTCAGTGAATGTGATGTGCCCTTTGCACTTATACTCCGGTGAGGGTAACAGTCATTATCGCACACTTTCACAGTTTTACAAGTGCAGCACAAGTTATTATGACTTGATGTCACACCTTTTGCTCTTTGCAATGTTGATATTTTCTCACACAGGTTGGTGGTAACTGAAGCAATAGGAAATATGAATCTGGGATTGAAAGTGATTTGCTCACTCCTTATTCAGGAGTGAGATATCTTCACTACGGTTAGTCAAGGCATCCCCTTGCCATTCTGAGCCTCCTTCCCTCCAGCTTCATCTCATGACCCCTGGTCCTACTGCCATTATCTCGTTTTACTGAGGGTTGACAGAATAAAATCGGATAATGCTTCTGGACCAGCATTTTCACCCAAGTCCTGACTGCTCTTTTAGTTGTCTTGATACGAAGCTCCCTAGTCAAGCCAGGACTTTCATTTTCACTGGGTGCTAACGTCTTGCTTGTCTTTCCTTGAGCTGTGCTCCTATTGCCTGTTACTCTGAGTGGCAGCGAGTTAGTTGAGTGATATTGTAGCCTCATCTTCCCTTGACGCCATCACTATGAAATGACAGTCTTTGAGTTCTTTCACTGGACAGCTGGCCTGGTATCTGAACTTGGTATAACTTCTCAATTCCTGCCTTGTAATCTCTGCATAGTTTAGTATGTGTGTGTGATTGAGAACCTGTATGTGTAAGTGAGAGAGAGAGAGAGCCTGTGTATATAAGAGAAAGAAAGTGAGCACGAGTGTAATTGTGTGATTGAGGCCTATGTAAGTGAGAGAGCGTGTGTATATGTGTGTGATTGAGAACCTGTATGTGTAAGTGAGAGAGAGAGAGAGCCTGTGTATATAAGAGAAAGAAAGTGAGCACGAGTGTAATTGTGTGATTGAGGCCTATGTAAGTGAGAGAGCGTGTGTATATGTGTGTGATTGAGAACCTGTATGTGTAAGTGAGAGAGAGAGAGAGCCTGTGTATATAAGAGAAAGAAAGTGAGCACGAGTGTAATTGTGTGATTGAGGCCTATGTAAGTGAGAGAGCGTGTGTATATGTGTGTGATTGAGAACCTGTATGTGTAAGTGAGAGAGAGAGAGAGCCTGTGTATATAAGAGAAAGAAAGTGAGCACGAGTGTAATTGTGTGATTGAGGCCTATGTAAGTGTGAGCATGTCATCTGCAAATTTGATTACCTCACTCGTCGTATTTCTTTCCAGATCATTTATAAATATATTGAAAAGTAAGGGTCCCCATACAGATCCCTGAGGCACTCCACTGCCTACTCCCTTCCACTGAGAAAATTGACCATTTAATCCTACTCTCTGTTTCCTGTCTTTTAACCAGTTTGTAATCCACGAAAGGACATTGCCACCTATCCCATGACTTTTTACTTTTCCTAGAAGCCTCTCATGAGGAACTTTGTCAAACGCCTTCTGAAAATCCAAGTATACTATATCTACAGGTTCACCTTTATCCACATGTTTATTAACTCCTTCAAAAAAGTGAAGCAGATTTGTGAGGCAAGACTTGCCCTGGGTAAAGCCATGCTGACTTTGTTCCATTAAACCATGTCTTTCTATATGTTCTGTGATTTTGATGTTTAGAACACTTTCCACTATTTTTCCTGGCACTGAAGTCAGGCTAACCGGTCTGTAGTTTCCCGGATCGCCCCTGGAGCCCTTTTTAAATATTGGGGTTACATTTGCTATCCTCCAGTCTTCAGGTACAATGGATGATTTTAATGATAAGGGGATTTATATTCAGACAACAACCAACACAGGCTGGGTAAACAAATAAGCGTGAGAGTAGCTTGCTTATTGCAGCAGTTACTACCCCTAACCAATTAAGCCTGATACTTCACTTAGATGCAGCTCCAGCACTGCTCTCTACATTAGTGGTGGGGGTGGACGGTAACTAGAACCAAAAAGTTACTAATAAGGGCCAAGAGTAACAGATAAGTATGAGAAATAAAATAAGTGTGAAAGCTTGCTGGGCAGACTGGATGGGCCGTTTGGTCTTCTTCTGCCGTCACTTCTCTGTTTCTATGAGCCTTGAAAAGTGCTGCTCCCCTCCAGCTGCTGGGACCTGGTGTTGTCGCAGGTCACTCCCTCGATTGCAGAGAGGCTTCTGCAGAAACACCAGTGGAGTGTCAAACTTGAAAAGCTGTGACAGTGTTTCTACAAGACATCTAGAGATCGTCATTCCAATATCGATTCTTGAATCTGAATCTGTGTTTCTTCCACTAGATGGCAGCTGCTGACCCTCTGAAAATCTCAGTTCTTTATCCACCCAGATCCCCAGTGTCTGAAGACAGATGACTAATAATAAATACATTTCCTGCAGCCTTTTGTTTTATGGGCGCCTGCACCAGCTTGTAAGCTCCACGGAACAGGGACAGCTTTTCAGGTGTAGATATGAGAAGCAGCGCTACTAGCAGAGATGTCTGGTGTTCAGATAGGCACTGCCTGCAAGAATCAGAGCGAGCCTGAGGTGGAACGGGGTCCTCTGCTTCCTGATTACATTATGCAGTGTTAAGGAGAGCTGGCCATGCTGACACCCAGTCTATCACAAGGCCTCAGAGCATTGTGCTGCTGCCTTACTGTGCATCAGCGATACCAGCCTTAATGTTACTGCGCTCACAGAATGAGAAACCTTTTCCTCCTGGTAAATGACAGTGCAGGCAGAACAGGAACTGGATTAGGGTCAGCCAGATAAGACGTGGCCTAGGGTTTTAGTCTCTGCTTTTAATCCACTTCTATCAGAGAGCATTCAGGTTCAAGAGCAATATGCACGCAGCTACCTAGGCCATCTGTAGCATCCAGGAATTACACTGAGAAATCTTTTCTCTATTCCCCTTATAACGTAACTATGATGTGAACTATTAAAATTTTACAAAGAGAAAATATTTTCGACCCAAAACTATGGAGGACAATTTTCAAAGCCCTGTACCGTCCCTCAAGTCACGTGGGGGTCACGGTGCTCGTGCTCCTTTTGCAGGAGTAAAACTATTTCCCTCCCCTCCCCCGCCTTCCCAGCCAGCGCCTAATGTATGGGTGCTTTTAGCAAATCCAGGACATAAACTCCTTCCACTACCAGGTGTCTGTGAAGTAAGACAAAACCCTGGGAAAACACACTCAGCATTTCTGCAGCCAACCTGCCAGACAAATGCAGCACTAACACCTGGAACTTAGCTCAACCCGGCAGAGAGAAAAGCATTTCTGCAACCCGAATACTGCACATCTCTTACTGGAAGAGCAAATCTGAAAGGAGAACAAGCTGCACTGCTACAGATCCCTACACAGAAAACACAGGCTAGCAGAATCGCTCACTTCAGCCAGAAAAGCAGACCCTCACCAAATACAGGATAAGTAACTCCATGCAGACAAAAACTAGACTGGAAACTTCAGGAAGGCAGGTTCTGCATGTAATGCACCACTGGAGGAAAAGAAACTGCTGGAAGAAATAGTCATCACGCCAAATGCTGCTTAATATAGAAACACAGAAATGACAGCAGAAGACGTCCAATGGTCCATGCAGTCTGCCCAGCAAGCCTCCCGTGGTAGTGTCTGCCGCGCCGTGCAGGCTGCCCCCATGTAGCCTGCACGCGGCCCCGAGCCGATCGAGACGCCAACAGCGGACACCACCCCCCGACGCACCTCACCTCCGGCAGGGAGGCCCTTTAAAAGCAAGACACTCTTCTCAGGCATCTCGCGCCGGGCGTCTCGCGACAAAGGAGCGCAACTAGTGCGCTCCTTAGTGTCGCCACATTCCCCCCTCCCGGCAACTGCCTGCTCCCTTCTATTCCCTCACCCCTCTACTGTCCTTCTTCCAACATCTACCCCCTCCCTCTCAAAATAAAGTATCACACTGCTACTCCCCTCCCCTGAAACATTTCCACCGATTACCATCTTACTTTACTTGCGTCTCGCTCTCTACACACTGCCATGCTCTATGCCCTTAACTAGACTTGGACCATAAATTCACTCTAAAACCCTACTGCCCACCCCTGTCACTCACCACCTTTCCCTCCCCCGAACTTCCTACCGGCCAACCCATAACTATACCCCCCTTGTATCCTCCCTCTCTCGCCCCTAGCTTCTCCTGCCCTTCACCCCACTTTCGATAGCCCCCCCGTACCCCCTCACCTTCACCCTCTCTAGTCAGTTCTCCCTTCCACACATTCACCATGCGTTCTTACCCCATCCCCACTCTCAACCATTACACCCCTAATACTCACCCATAGCCCATAACCCCCCAGCAACACCATAGATCTCTGCTCCCCATCATGACCACTCCCTTCACACAACTAATTGGCCTTACCACCTTCACCATCCTCCTCCTAAATGCCCAATTAATCGTCAAAAAACCGGTATTACTTAATGACATCCTCTCAGATGATCATCCGGATATTTGTGCCATCACTGAGACATGGCTAAAAGACTCTGACACAGTCCTGCTCAACCAACTTCCTATTGACCTATACGACATTATCTCTGTGTTCCAAGACCCAGGAAACAAGGTGGCAGCCTCCTGTTAGCCGCAAAAAAGAGCCTAAGATTAAGCCATCAATCGATTCCCTCCCCACAAATTAGAGATTGGATTATTTAAATCACCCAACCTCCAAGTCTGCTTAATTTACGCACCTCCAGGGATCCTTAACAACAACCCATCCCCTATGATTGAATATATCACCAATAATCTTAACATAAATACACCCGCCATCATTCTTGGGGACTTTAATCTCCATTTAGACACCATTCCCTTATCAGCCTCCTGTGATGCACTACTCGGTTCAATGAATGCTCTAGGCTTCAATCGGATAATTACTGATCCTACACATAAGGCAGGCCACACCCTCGACCTTATCTTCACCAACGCCCTTATCCTATCAGACCCACCTAAATGCACCCCGATCCCCTGGTCTGCCCACTTCCGAATCAAAACCACTTGTACTATCAAAAACACTAGTAACCCCACACCCCCCAAAAAAACAATCCACTTCCGTAGACCCTGTAAAACCGATGACCTTATCCCAGCCCTTATTGAAGAACTTACCAACCTTGACCTTACCAATGCTGAGTCCGCTATCTCCTCTTGGTCCCAGCTAACCAGTACAGTTGCCGACAATCTTTGCCCCACCCACACGTGTGAAATCAATACAGCAAATCACAATAAGAAGCCCTGGTACACTTCAGAGCTCAAAACTATGAAACACACCCTTCGTAAAAGAGAAAAAACCTGGCATAAAGATCCCACACCTGCCCAATTAACAAAATTCAGATCCTACCTCCATACCTACCAAGAGGCTATAGACAAAACCAAAAGAGATTTTTACTCTCAAAGAATTCATCAATTCCAATTTAATGCTCGAGCCCTCTTTGAACTTGTGTCTAACTTAACCAAATCAACCCCCACTGCCACCCCCGATTCAGGCAAGAAGGCTAACTGTGAAAACCTCGCCCTATACTTCCACAACAAAATACACAATATCACGTCACGCTTCCCCGCACCTTCTTCACCCGCTAATACCCATGAAACACACAATAAACATGATTCCCCTATCACACCCCCCCAATACTCAAGCATCGAAAACCACTGACAATTCATGTCTTTCAAGATTACCACTGTGATGGAAATTGAATCCATCCCCCAAAAAATCAAACAAGCAGTGCACCCATCTGACACCATTCCCACCAAAACCCTCCTCACCATCCCCAACATCATCGCCAAACCTATTTCCCTCATCATGAATAGATCCATATCACTTGGTACGGTACCAAACCAACTTAAACAAGCCATCATAAAACCCATTCTTAAAAAACCCTCCCTTGACCCTGCTGAACCTGCCAATTTCCTCCCCATCTCTAACCTTCCATTTATATCCAAAATCTTAGAGAAACCCATCAATTGTCAACTCACAGATTACCTTAATGAAAATCACATCCTCTTCCCCACCAATATGGATTCCGTAAACACCACAGCACTGAAACCCTCTTCATCTCCCTTACAGACCACATACTAAAAGCCCTAGACAAAGGTCAATCATACATCCTTGCTCTTCTCGATATTTCATCCGCATTTGACACGGTGAACCACAATATATTAATAAAACGCCTCCAAGAAATCGGCATTTCGAGCATCCCCCTCCGCTGGTTTCAATCTTTCCTCAGCAATAGATAATACAGAGTAAAAATTGGGAACAATGAATCAAAACCATCTAACTTGACACAAGTTGTCCCTCAAGGCTCCTCTCTTTCCTCCACTCTGTTCAACATTTACCTCCTTCCTCTTTGCCATTTCCTATCTGATCTTGGTCTTCCACATTTTATATATGCAGACGACATCCAGATCCTCATACCTATCTCCGACTCACTGCCCAATGCCATCAAGATATGGGAATCAGCCCTCACCTCCATTAGCTCCCTGTTCTCCGACAACTACCTTGCCCTTAACACTGCAAAAACCGAGCTATTAGCCATCTCACCCTGCAACATCAACCTTAACCTACCTCTACCCAACTCGCCCCTCATGTTCGTAGCCTCGGCGTCATCCTAGACAATCAATTCAATCTAAGAAAGTTAATCAACTCAACCCTGAAAGATGGCTTCTTCAAACTTCACATGTTAAAAAAACTCAAACCCCTACTACATCTAAATGATTTTCGCACAATTCTACAATCCATCATCCTGTCCAAAGTTGACTACTGTAATGCCATCCTCCTAGCCTTCCAAAAAATGCTATCCAACCCCTACAGATGCTCCAAAATGCTGCTGCCCGTATGCTCACTAACTAGAAATGATCATATCACCCCCGTACTCAAACATCTGCACTGGTTACTATCCCATCCCGGATACAATACAAATCCCTCACTATCATCCATAAATCTCTCCACACCAAAGACATGCACTGGTTCAATGAGCATCTACACTTCCACAACTCTGGCAGACCCACCAGAAATCAACACCTGGCCACATTACGCACACCCTCCCCCAAACTTTCTAAACTTAAGTCCACCACAAACCGTGCACTTTCTATTGCTGGTCCCACCCTATGGAACAACATGCCCCCTAGTCTTCGTCAGGAACCATGCTACAAGAAATTTAAACCGAACCTTAAGACATGGCTCTTCAAACAAGCCTTCACATGATTGATCCTCTCTCCCTAGTCCTCCCCCTCCCTCTTTCCCCTTCCTCTCACCCTGTAATTGTAACCTCCTGCCCAGATCTTCTTCATGCTCTTGTACTTATGTTTTTTGGACTCTTCATATAATTTTACTTAGGTTTCTTTGTTTGAGCTCCTCATATAGTTCCTGGTTTCTCGTTAGTGTGAATTCCCTGTTTTGCTATTTTCTCTGTAAAGCCTGTTGCTGAATTACTGTTCACTGTAAACCGATTAGATGTTCGAAATGATTGTCGGTATATAAAAGTTCTAAATACATAAATAAATAAATAGATGCATCGGTCAGCGCTGCTTCACGTGCTTTGCGTATGGACTTGGCTGTAGAACCAGTCCTGTGTTTTTTACCCTTAATGTCTGCGCATCAGTGCCCCAGACTGTAAAAAAGTCAAGGCTCGTGTTGGTTGTCTCTGAATCCGAATTCCTCTTTCCTTTCACTCCTCACCCCCTCCTTCCAAGCAGAGAGCGGTGTTGCATTGCATCAAAAGCATCCAGGCCTATTGGTTAAGTGTAGTAATGTTAACTTGTGAAAGTCTGGATCACGGCAGAACTGCGCTGGCAGAAACTGCAACCATGGAAAAGATCAGTTATTTGTTAAAAGACAATGTGGAACGTTATCATCAGATATGGGGACCATATTGGACTTGGTGATGCACAGTTTAAACTTTTCTGTTTTTAATTCAGACGGGCAGTCTTTCAACAATGTTTACTTCTATTTTGTCTGCCACATGCTTCCTCTTCTTATATTTTACTTGTGACAGAAGATTATCTTATTTTGAGCTTTGAGTCAATCTCTCTGTTATTCTTGACTGTGCCTTTCCTTTGAAAGAAAATGCAATAAAATAACAAGTTTAAAGTCCTAATTTTCAAATACCAGCAGTTAGGCGCGTGGTTGGGCCCTGCACACGGCACGTGCGTTTTCTAAAGGGCCTGGCCACACACACAACCCCCGATACGCGCACAAGCGCCAGGCCCTGAAAAGGGGGCGGGGCCTGGGGGCGTAGGGAGGGGCGGGGCGGAGTGGCTGTTCCGGGGAAGTGCACGCCGGCAGCCGCCTGGCGCTCAGAGATTACTCCTGCTGCAGAGAAGCAGTAAGTAATGAAATAAAAAATGTGGGGAAAGGCAGGTTAGGTTTAGGGGGTGGGGAGGAGAGGGGAGGAGGGAGGAAGTTTAGGTAGGGGGTTAGGCAAGTTCCCTTCCAGTTCGCTGCTCAATTGGAGCGGACCGGGA
The DNA here is from genome assembly GCF_901001135.1 of Rhinatrema bivittatum. Classification (NCBI taxonomy): domain Eukaryota; kingdom Metazoa; phylum Chordata; class Amphibia; order Gymnophiona; family Rhinatrematidae; genus Rhinatrema; species Rhinatrema bivittatum. Next base: position 483,649,077 of record NC_042618.1, on the reverse strand, counting down.
GGGAACTGGGGAAGGCCCGATTGCGTCGCCGTGCGTATTTAATGAAAATCCCCTCCCCCCGCACGCGCCACCCGCACACGCTTGTGGCCATCAGATTTTATAACAGGCGCCCGCCGGCGTGCAGATATTATAAAGTCAGCGCGTCCATGTGCCCGCGCTGGGAACCGTGCGCACATGGACGGCCACGCGCTCGTTTTAAAATCGATCCCTAAAAACTAAATTCTTGAGACCGTGTCTGACCTGCGAACTGAAGTGGAGGAAATTGTGAGACGAGTTGAGGCTGCAGAAATAAAGGCAGAGGACCTGCAGAAATCCCTTAGAAAAAATTACTGAAATGCCGAAAGACCTTGAAAATCGGTCCAGGTTGTAATGCGCGCCTCAGAGGGGCGGGAGAGGCTGACGCGTCTGCCGATTGTATGTCCAGGTTGTAATGTGCGCTTCAGAGGGGCAGGAGAGGCTGACGCATCTGCCGATTGTAGGTCCAGGTTGTAATGCGCGCCTCAGAGGGGCAGGAGAGGCCGACGCATCTGCCGATTGTAGGTCCAGGTTGTAATGCGCGCCTCAGAGGGGCGGGAGAGGCCGACGCGTCTGCCGATTGTAGGTCCAGGTTGTAAAGCGCGCCTCAGAGGGGCGGGAGAGGCCGACGCGTCTGCCGATTGTAGGTCCAGGTTGTAATGCGCGCCTCAGAGGGGCGGGAGAGGCCGACGCGTCTGACGATTGTAGGTCCAGGTTGTAATGCGCGCCTCAGAGGGGCGGGAGAGGTCGACGCGTCTGACGATTGTAGGTCCAGGTTGTAATGCGCGCCTCAGAGGGGCGGGAGAGGCTGACGCGTCTGACGATTGTAGGTCCAGGTTGTAATGCGCGCCTCAGAGGGGCGGGAGACTGCTGATTGTAGGTCCAGGTTGTAATGCGCGCCTCAGAGGGGCGGGAGAGGCTGACGCGTCTGCCGATTGTAGGTCCAGGTTGTAATGCGCGCCTCAGAGGGGCGGGAGAGGCTGACGCGTCTGCCGATTGTAGGTCCAGGTTGTAATGCGCGCCTCAGAGGGGCGGGAGAGGCTGACGCGTCTGCCGATTGTAGGTCCAGGTTGTAATGCGCGCCTCAGAGGGGCGGGAGACTGCTGATTGTAGGTCCAGGTTGTAATGCGCGCCTCAGAGGGGCGGGAGAGGCTGACGCGTCTGCCGATTGTAGGTCCAGGTTGTAATGCGCGCCTCAGAGGGGCGGGAGAGGCTGACGCGTCTGCCGATTGTAGGTCCAGGTTGTAATGCGCGCCTCAGAGGGGCGGGAGAGGCTGACGCGTCTGCCGATTGTAGGTCCAGGTTGTAATGCGCGCCTCAGAGGGGCGGGAGAGGCTGACGCGTCTGCCGATTGTAGGTCCAGGTTGTAATGCGCGCCTCAGAGGGGCGGGAGAGGCTGACGCGTCTGCCGATTGTAGGTCCAGGTTGTAATGTGCGCCTCAGAGGGGCGGGAGAGGCTGACGCGTCTGCCGATTGGAGTCACGTGGTATGCAATAGCTGTAATGAAATCCTGTAGTATGGTGAGAGATTGTTATTGAGAAGGCTGCGATGCAGGGCAATCTCCCTTTCCCATAGTTATGCAGTGAAAGAGTGGATTGATGCTCAATCTGGAGAACTGGGAACATTGAAACATAGAAACATAGAAAAATAGAAACGACAGCAGAAGAAGACCAATTGGCCCATCCAGTCTGCCCAGCAAGCTTCACACTTCTTTCCTTTCATACTTATCTGTTTCTCTTAGCTCTTTGGTTCTATTTCCCTTTCACCTCCACCATTAATGCAGAGAGCAGTGATGGAGCTGCATCCAAGTGAAATATCAAGCTTGATTAGTTAGGGGTAGTAACCGCCGCAATAAGCAAGCTACACCCATGCTTATTTGTTTACCCAGACTATGTTATTCAGCCCTTATTGGTTGTTTTTCTTCTCCCCTGCCGTTGAAGCAGGGAGCTATGCTGGATATGCGTGAAGTATCAGTTTTTCTTCTCCCCTGCCGTTGAAGCAGGGAGCTATGCTGGATATGCGTGAAGTATTAGTTTTTCTTCTCCCCTGCCGTTGAAGCAGAGAGCTATGCTGGATATGCGTGAAGTATTAGTTTTACTTCTCCCTTGCCATTAAAGCAGAGAGCTATGCTGGATATGCGTGAAGTATTAGTTTTACTTCTCCCCTGCCGTTGAAGCAGAGAGCTATGCTGGATATGCGTGAAGTATTAGTTTTTCTTCTCCCCTGCAGTTGAAGCAGAGAGTGATGCTGGATAAGCGTGAAGTATCAGTTTTTCTTCTCCCCTGCCGTTGAAGCAGAGAGCTATGCTGGATATGCGTGAAGTATTAATTTTTCTTCTCCCCTGCTGTTGAAGCAGAGAGCTATGCTGGATATGCATTGAAAGTGAAGTATGCATTGAAAGCCACATTAACTATCAACAAATATTGAATAAGCCTAATAATTGGTAATACCCATAGCCTATGAACTCTCCGTTAATTTTACACACTCTTACCCACCCCTGTTTTTTTTTGTTTGTTTTTTAATTTGGAGATGGCAGCCCTCCATCCTTCTGCTCCGTGAAGGTGGAACACCAACCACTGGTCACTGGCATCCCGCTCCGTGAATACCTCTGTGGCTACTGCCACTCCGTGCAGTGTTTTGCTGCCTCCTCTTTATACACGTCCTCTAGACCTGATGGATCCACAATGTTTATCCCACGCCCCTTTGAAGTCCTTCACAGTTTTGGATTTCACCACTTCCTCCGGAAGGGCATTCCAGGCATCCACCACTCTCTCCGTAAAGAAATACTTCCTGACATTGGTTCTTAGTCTTCCTCCCTGGAGCCTCAGCTCATGACCTCTGGTTCTGCTGATTTTTTTCTGACGGAAAAGGTTTGTCGTTGTCTTTGGATCGTTAAAGTTTTTCAAGTATCTGAAGATCTGAATCGTATCACCCCTGCTCCTCCTTTCCTCCAGGGTGTACATATTTAGATTCTTCAATCTCTCCTCGTATGACATCCGATGAAGACCCTCCACCTTTCTGGTCACCCTTCTCTGTACCGCTTCCATCTTGTCTCTGTCTCTTTGTAGATACGGTCTCCAGAACTGAACACAGTACTCCAGGTGAGGCCTCACCAAGGACCTGTACAAGGGGATAATCACTTCCCTTTTCTTACTCGATATTCCTCTCTCTATGCAGCCCAGCATTCTTCTGGCTTTTGCTATCGCCTTGTCGCATTGTTTCGCAGACTTCATATCATTAGACACTATCACCCCAAGGTCTCTGTCCTGCTCCATGCACATCAGCCTCCCCCCCCCTCATCGAATACAGTTCATTCGGATTTCCACTCCCCATATGCATGACTTTGCACTTCTTGGCATTGAATCTCAGCTGCCATATCTTCGACCACTCTTCCAGTTTCCTTAAATCCCGTCTCATTCTCTCCACTCCTTCCGGCATGTCCACTCTGTTGCAGATCTTAGTGTCGTCCGCAAAAAGACAAATCTTACCTTCTATCCCTTCCGCAATGTCGCTCACAGAGATATTGAACAGGACCGATCCCAACACCGATCCTTGCGGTACACCACTTAAAACCGCTCTCTCTTCAGAGAAAGTTTCATTTACCATCACACATTGTCTTCTGTCCGTCAACCAGTTTGCAATCCAGGTCACCAACTCGGCACTCACTCCTAAGCTTCTCGTTTTATTCACCAGTCTCCTGTGCAGAACCGTATCAAAAGCTTTGCTGAAATCTAAGTAGATGACGTCGAGCGCTCTTCCTTGATCCAATTCCTTGGTTACCCAATCAAAAAAGTCAATCAGATTTGTCTGACAGGATCTTCCCCTGGTGAATCCCTGCTGCCTCTGGTCCAGCAATTCTCCTGACTGTAGATAGTTCTCTATTCTCTCTTTCAACAGTGACTCCATTACTTTTCCCACCACCGAAGTGAGGCTAACCAGTCTGTAGTTACCAGCCTCCTCTCTGTTCCCACTCTTGTGAAGCGGGACCACCACCGCTCTTCTCCAATCACTCGGCACCACTCCCGTTTCTAGGGATCTATTGAACAGGTCACACAGCGGACCCGCCAGCACATCTCTGAGCTCCTTCAGTATCCTTGGATGAATCCCATCAGGTCCCATGGCTTTGCCACTTTCAGATTCTTTAGCTCTTCCCATACATTTTCTACTGTAAATGGATTTTCCTCTGTTTCGCTTCCCTCCAGTTTCTTGTTGTGTAGAGATGGTCCTTCTCCAGGGTCCTCTTTAGTGAACACAGAACTGAAGTATTTGTTTAATATTTCTGCCATTTCTTCGTCTTTCTCCACGCATTGATCATTTCCACCTTTCAATTTCACTATACCACTTTGAACTTTTCTCTTTTCACTGATGTATCTGAAAAATGTTTTGTTACCATTCTTTATCTCCTTGGCAATCCTCTCTTCTGCTTGACTTTTGAACTGGGAAGGATATAATGTGGGATTCATTTGCTGCTCTCTCTGACATTACGACGACTCTTTGTAAGGAAGACATTAAGTACGGATGGCTTTTTCCTTTTGGATTCTCATTCACCACTAGTGGCATCACCTGCAAGATTATAATGTCAGAGGTGGCCACAATAGTGCGTGTCAGAAGCTCCCACAAGGATCCACAGGAGCTTCGGCTTTGCACGAGAAAGGGAGGAAGGACCCTGGGCACTAGCTCTGCGTGGCTTTCTTTTTCTGTAATGTATTCTGCATTAATTTCAGTCTTATACAAACAAAGATCAAACAATACCAAAATGTATTGTGATGTTACACCACAATGCAAGGAAAATTAAATAAATGAACCATAATAAACAATTACACTCCATAGCCCACATTAAGAGGATCCCACTTAATCAGTTAAATTGAAAAACAATAAGAAAAAAAACAGAAGAGAGATGAGAATATATATTTGTATTTCAATTCCTTAATACCTCACAGATCTTCATTAACATTAGCAACTCTGTCAGTCTTTATCATTCAAGGATGTTTCAAGATGCAGTGACTCACAGAAAATACAATTATTATTCTGAAAAGGGAATTTGAGAAAAAAATGTAGCACCAATAGTTTAAACCCTCTGCTTTAATATAAGAAATTGTTTCCTTCTTGACTGCGTCAAGAATGAAACATCAGGGAATATTTGAATTCTTTGTCTACAAAATAGAAATTGCTTAGAGGAAAAATATTTTTGAAACAATTCTTTCTTCCTTGCTAAACCAAAAGACACCAACAGAGTCGCCCTCAATGGAATGTTATCTAGGGAGGACTCAGAAATGCGGAGAGACTAGGATCAGCAAAAGATAAACCATCCCGGTATTCCTGCCAGCTCATTAACGATCCTCCTCTTATTTCATAGAGATGGGCAATCATTTCAAATTTCAAAAATACGACATGGAGTGCCCCCTAGTCCTTCTATTATCCGAAAGAGTAAATAACCGATTCACATTTACCCGTTCTAGACCTCTCATGATCTTAAACACCTCTATCATATCCCCGCTCAGTCGTCTCTTCTCCAAGCTGAAAGTCCTAACCTCTTTAGTCTTTCCTCATAGGGGAGTTGTTCCATTCCCCTTATCATTTTGGTTGCCCTTCTCTGTACCTTCTCCATCGCAATTATATCTTTTTTGAGATGCAGCGACCAGAATTGTACACAGTATTCAAGGTGCGGTCTCACCATGGAGCGATACAGAGGCATTATGACATTTTCCGTTTTATTCACCATTCCCTTTCTAATAATTCCCAACATTCTGTTTGCTTTTTTGACTGCCACAGAACACTGAACAGGCAATTTCAATGTGTTATCCACTATGACACCTAGATCTCTTTCTTGGGTTGTAGCACCTAATATGGAACCTAACATTGTGTAACTATAGCATGGGCTATTTTTCCCTATATGCATCACCTTGCACTTATCCACATTAAATTTCATCTGCCATTTAGATGTCCAATTTTCCAGGTTCACAAGGTCTTCCTGCAATTTATCACAATCTGCTTGTGATTTAACTACTCTGAACAATTTTGTATCATCTGCAAATTTGATTACCTCATTCGTCGTATTTCTTTCCAGATCATTTATAAATATATTGAAAAGTAAGGGTCCCAATACAGATCCCTGAGGCACACCACTGTCCACTCCCTTCCACTGAGAAAATTGTCCATTTAATCCTACTCTCTGTTTCCTGTCTTTTAGCCAGTTTGCAATCCACGAAAGGACATCGCCACCTATCCCATGACTTTTTACTTTTCCTAGAAGCCTCTCATGAGGAACTTTGTCAAACGCCTTCTGAAAACCCAAATTCACTACATCTATCGGTTCACCTTTATCCACATGTTTATTATCCCCTTCAAAAAATGAAGCAGATTTGTGAGGCAAGACTTCCCTTGGGTAAATCCATGTTCACTGTGTTCCATTAAGCCATATCTTTCTATATGTTCTGTGATTTTGATCTTTAAAATAGTTTACACTATTTTTCCCGGCATTGAAGTCAGATTCACTGATCTATAGTTTCTTGGATTGCCCCAGGAGCCCTTTTTAAATATTGGTATTACATTGGCCACCCTCCAGTCTTCAGGTACAATGGATGATTTTAATGATAGGTTACAAATTTTAACTAGTTGATCTGAAATTTCATTTTTTAGTTCCTTCAGAACCCTAGGATGCATACCATCCGGTCCAGGTGATTTGCTACTCTTTAGTTTGTCAATCTGGCCTACTACATCTTCCATGTTCATAGTGATATGGTTCAGTTCATCTGACTTATCACCCTTGAAAACCATCTCCAGAATGTTGCATCTGTCGGTCCGAGGCGGCTTCACCCCGTTTGCCTCACCTTATTCACAGCTCCTCTCGCTTACCTGGGAAAGATGGCTACCGCCGCGTCTACAAGCCGACCTCTCTGGTGTCCCCGGAACAGCTATAGTGCAGCCTCTCGCCATTGCTCCTCCCAGGTACCTACTAGGGTGCATGCACACGCGCAACCCACGTCTTTGTACCACCCTTGGCGCGAACCTCAAGGGCGTTCCCTCATGCTGACATCATGCCATCCGGGTATATTACCTTCACTAATTTGCTAGCTGTTTGAGTTAGCAAGGACTCAAATCCGTTCTTGTCTACGCTACTCTCCGCTTCCGTGCTGCTGCAGGAAGCTCTCTCTCTGCCCTTCGGGGTAACTGCTAACCTGGGTACCCACTCCTCAGGAGCCCTCTGCTTTATTTCAGGTGCCTTACAGGGAACAGGTACTCGCTGCTCGAGGGCCTGCTCTCCCTGCCTCGGTGCCTGTACCTTCTACAATATACCTGGTGGAATCGCATATCTACAGCAAACACCTAGTGAGTACTTTAACTCTCAGTCTGTCTCATCCACAGTATCTCCTCACTGGGAGACCTGCTGCAGAACTTCCTGACGTCATCTAGGAGAGAAGGGCTCCCTCTGCCGAGGTCTCTGAGACTGCAACTACGGACTGCCTCACTACTGCCACCTGGTGGTTCTCTTCAAGCTGTCTAATAAAGAACTATTTGTGTTTTTGTGTAGTACGAGTCTAGCCCAGTACTATGGCTCCTCACGGGGCTCCTCCCCATGGGCGTGGTCATCTCCATAGCACCCAAGGATCCACCAAAACACACATATCCACAACACAGAACTGGAATCTCCCCAACATCCTCATTAGTAAACACTGAAGCAAAGAATTAATTTAGACTTTCTCAATGGCCTTATCTTCCCTAAGAGCCCCTTTAACCCCTTGGTCATCTAACGGTCCAATCAACTCCCTCACAGGTTTCTTGCTTCGTATATATTTTTAAAAGTTTTTATTATGAGTTTTTGCCTCTATGGCCAACTTTATTTCAAATTTCCTCTTCGCCTGTCTTATCAGTGTTTTACACTTAAGTTGACAATGCTTATGCTTTTACCTATTTTCTTCAGATGGATCCTTCTTCCAATTTTTGAAGGATGTTTTTTGGCTAAAATAGCCTCTTTCACCTCACCTTTTAGCCATGCCGGTAATCGTTTTGCCTTCTTTCCACCTTTCTTAATGCGTGGAATACATCTGGACTGTGCATCTAGGATTGTATTTTTAAACAATATCCATGCTTTTTTTTTTGCTCTACTTGTCTAATAATGTGCCGTGGACTTTTCCTCCAGGGACCTGTGCAAACCTCTTTTAAACCGCGCTGTGCTCGTCACTCAACCACGTTCCTTGGCAGCAGACTCCACAGCTTGATAGTGCGCAGAGTGAAAAAGTGCTTTCTACGATTTGTTTTTAATCTGCTGGCTGTTAGTTTGATGGAGTGTCTCCTTGTTTTAGGGTAAATACCCTTCCTTTATTTACCCGATCAACCCCACTCATGATTTTATAAGCTTCTATACTGTCCCTCTCAGCCGTCTCTTTTCCAAGCTGAAGAGCCCTACCTGTGTTGCCTCTCATCGTAGGAGAGATCTGCCATCCCCTCTGCACCTTTTCCCACATGGAGTTTCCTCACAGCTTTTATGTTATGATGAGTTGAGTTTCCATCTAGTTCTGTCCATAGGTTTGGCCTTTTCAGCTTCCTCAGCCATGCGCCTCTCTTTAGAACACGGGTGGTCAACCTTTCATCCACCAAGAGCCATGGAATCAGAGTTCACATGCCCCTTTGTACGCCCCTTCATACAGCCCCTCGTACACCCTGAGAGAATACTAATGGACAAAGACCACCACTTACCTAACAACAGGACCATACCAATGACCACAAACTCTACATTCACCATCCAAGTATGCACAGGAAAGGGTAAATATGCAAATAACACAAAGAAACTACAATACAAAAACCATCACAGCAAAAAAGAAAATAGCGATTCAACTACAAATAACCTAATTCCAGTAAAACGTACCAACAGTACCAAATTAAACAACCTACTAATGATCTCTTTTCTTCTAGTTAATGCACAATCAGTGACAAAAAAATTTCCCATCATCACGGACCTGCTATATGACACAAAACCTAATTTTATAACAATAATAGAATCATGGCTAAAAAAAATCAGATGTAGTTTTAAAGAATCAGCTACCAAACAAAAACTATGAGGTCTTCTCGATCCCTAGAATAAATAAAAGAGGGGCGGATTAATATTAATTATTGAAAACATATTTAAAACTAAATTACTCTCAATCACAATGCCAATGAATCATGAAATTGCCCTTTTTGACACTAACCATTTTCAAATCTGCCTGTTCTACTGCCCATCCAGTCTCCTCGAACTAAACATCTCCCCACTAATAGAATTTTTTAAAACTTATCTAAACCCACCATAATATTAGGTGACTTTAATCTTCACATGGATGTTCACCCCCTATCAAATACCTGCCAAACACTAATTGACATAATGACTGCATTAGGTTTCAAACTTATCACAGATAAACCAACACACAAAGCGGGCCACTCATTAGATCTAACCTTCATTAACAGTAGTCTCCTTGAAAACATAAAAACCGAAAACACACAAATCCCATGGTCAGACCACTTCCTCATTAACTCCCAGATCAAACATAGAAACATAGAAATGACGGCAGAAGATGACCAAATGGCCCATCCTGTCTGCCCAGCAAGTTTCGCATTTTTTTTCTTTTTGTTTTTACTCATATTTATCTGTTACTCTTGGCTCTTAGTAACCTTTTGGTTGTATTTCCCTTCCACCCCCACCATTAATGTAGAGAGCAGTGTTGGAGCTGCATCTAAGTGAAATATCTAGCTTAATTAGTTAGGGTAGTAACTGCTGCAATAAGCAAGCTACACCCATGCTTATTTGTTTACCCAGACTATGTAATTTAGTCCTTGTTGGTTGTTGTCTGTATATAGATCCACTTATTTATTTATTTTTATTTATTTAAAAGTATTTATATACCGTTTTTCAAAGCAAGGTTTTTTTATCAAAACGGTTTTCTTCATTCCCCCTGCCTTGAAGCACAGAGTTATACTGGATATGCATTGAAAGTGAAGTATCAGACTTTCTTCCCTGCCGTTGAAGCAGAGTAAATGGATGCATTGGCCAGGAATTGAACCCAGGTCAACTGCTTGGAAGGCAGCCATCCTCACCACTATACCACCAATGCTGGTAAAAAGCTTACTAGTACTGACTTCTTGTCTATCTTCACAGTAGGAACAAGTGAAGGGTTGGGAGGGATTCAAACCTGCTGCTTCCATATGGTAGAGGAAGCCCTCTATGTACTGTGCTACATGGTCTAGAACACAAGTGGTCAACCTTTCATCCAACAAGAGCCATGGAATCAGAGTTCGCATGCCCCTTTGTACACCTCTTCAACCAATAAAGAAACAAAACATGGAACCAGCTGAATTCTCATACCGCCCCCCCCCCCCCTTTCAACACAGATATTCTTAAAGACAAATTAAATGAAGAATTAACACACATCAATTACACAAATAGCCACAATGCAATGACCGACTGGTTAAACAGAACCACTACTTTAGCTAATGAATTAAACCCCTAAAAATGGCCACATTAAAGAACCAAAGTTAAATAATCCATGGTATAGTGAACAAATCAAAGAAGTAAAACGGATCCTTAGAAAGAAATAAAAAGAATGGAAAAATAACAAAACAACTGAGAATTTAACAAAGTACAGGAAACAACTAGCTTACTACAGAAAAACAATTTTAGACACCAAAAAGAAATAATACAGCTCAAAAATAGAAAAATATGCTAATAACGCCAGAACCCTATTTAACATAGTAAAGAACCTAACAAGCGTCAATACAAACAATCACTCAACTCTACAAGAGAACCAATGCAACGATGTAGCTCAATTCTTTAAAGATAAAATTGAGAACCTAAGAAACAAATCCCTAACACTACAAAACAAGAGATTAAGATGCCCACTAGAGACGTCAGTAACTGTTCAGAATTTGAGGAGATATCACACATTGAAGTCGAGAAAATGATAAATCAAATGAACCCTGCTACACACGTAATTGACACCATACCCTTTACAGAACTAAAAAAACTAGCCAATACAATAACCCCAACGTTAACTAAAATCATCAACCTCTCACTAGACGAAGGAGTAACGCCGGATACCTTGAAAGGAGCCATAATCAAACCAATTATTAAGAAAAAGAACCTCGACCCCCTAAATCTTAGCAACTATAGACCAGTCTCCAACTTACCCCTTATAGCCAAACCTATTGAAAAAACAGTACAAAAACAACTATCAAACCACCTTGAAAGTAACAACATATTATACCCAGCACAACATGGATTTCGTAAACACTACAGTACAGAGACTTTACTATTAGCTCTATCAGATAATATCTTAAGAGGCTTCAATATAGGAACACACTACATTCTGGTTCTAATAGATCTCTCCGCAGCATTTGACACTGTAAATCACAAAATACTAATCAATAGACTGAAAGAAATAAAACAATAAAATGGTTTGAGTCATACTTAAACAATAGATGTTTCCAAGTACAATTCAAAAATACACTTTCAGACAAAGTCACACTGCTAACAGGTGTCCCACAGGGATCAGCCCTGTCTGCAACACTCTTTAAAATTTACCTCCTCCCAGTATGTCACCTACTAGCAGGACTTGGAATCATACATTACATATATGCAGATGATATACAACTACTGTTACCCAGTGTAAACACCATTGAAGAAACAATGAAACTAGTCAATATGTAAGAACATAAGAACAGCTCCTAAACCAGATGGAACTAGTAATTAACATCGACAAAACTGAATTCCTACACCTTGAGCGAAAAAACATACACCCTATACAACTTACAATCACAATCAAAAATAATCAAGCCGTTGAGTTAGCAATAAAAGTACGGAATCTAGGGGTAATAATTGACCCTGAGTTAAGCATGAAACAGCACATCTCACAGAAATTAAAAGAAGGATATGGTAAACTAAAGACCCTGAGAAGACTAAAACCCCTGCTAATGCTAAACAATTTTCGCAGTTCTACAGGCAATGATATTCGCAAGCACAGACTATTGTAACTCCCTGCTATTAGGACTACCTCAATCTATGATTAGGCCACTGCAAATATTGCAAAATTTCGCTGCTAGAATTTTGACTGGCAAAAAAAAAAGTGACCACATTACAGGAACACTTGCCGAATTACACTGGCTTCCAATTGAACAAATACAATATAAGGCCCTATGTATAATTCATAAACTAATCCACGATGAAATAGCTGATTGGCTTAACACAGCACTGCACGTTCATGTCCCGCACAGAAACCTTAGATCTGCTAATAAGGCTCTACTAACTGTCCCCTCTGTTAAATCAGCACATCTCACGCACGTAAGGGAAAGAGCACTGTCACTGGTTGGCCCCGTGCTATGGAACTCCATGCCACTCGAAATAAGGATGCAGAGAAATCTGAAATTATTCAAAACTAATCTGAAAACCTGGTTCTTTAAACAAGCTTTTGATAAAGATAAAGAAAAGGAGAAAAACAGTTGATTGATAAGGGCGCACCAAGCAAGCAGTTGTTGCTTTTAACCTACAAATGCATATTAATGTTAAATTTGAATCACTTAACAATTTCCTAACAAACAGATAGAACTTAAACACATACGGGCGGATTTTAAAAGCCCTGCTCGCGTAAATCCGGGCGGATTTACGCGAGCAGGGCCTTGCGTGCCGGCGCGCCTATTTTCCATAGGCCGCCGGCGTGCGCAGGTCCCGGGGTTTTTGGAAGGGGGCGTGTTGGGGGCGTGTCGGGGGCGGGACCCGATGATGTGGCGTTTTGGGGGCGGGGCGCGGCGTTTCGGAGCGGGACCGGGGGCGTGGCACCGGCCCGGGGGCATGGTCCAGGCCTTCGCACCAGCCCCCGGGTCGGAGCACGACATGCCAGCAGTCCGATGGCGCCCCTTCACCATCCCTGGCTCTGTCATTTGTTGCCACTTCAAGCTCTTCTCACACAGCCTCTCTGCCCCATACTCATCCTGACACCATTGCTGGTTCTATCACCCCCCATCACGAACTCTGCCTTTTTCCCCCACACACTGTCCCCCTCTGGGTGTCTCACATTTCTCTACTGGCATTCCCCCAATTGTTTTAAACCTCTTCTACCCCCATTCCTGGTTCTCTCATGCCCTGACCTCTCCCCTCCCCCTCCTCCACGGCTCTCACGTGACCCTGTGTCCTGCCCTTCCCGCTCTCACCCTGGCACTTCCTGCAGAAGACGTGATGGCGTGGATCCTGGAGAGGAATAAGGTGCCAGGCAGAGCAATCCGCAGTCATTGCTTCACATTCATCCCCTCCTCACCTTTCTCACGGCATTCAGGCCCTCCTTCTGCTCTTCTCTAGCATCCAGTCCCCTTCTCACCTCCTCCCAGCATTCATCCTCATTTCTCCAGACCTCTTTGTGAGTGACAGTGCAAAGGGCTTAATAGGAAAAGTTTGTCTTTTTGCAAATGACACCAAGATCTGCAACAGAGTGGACATCCCTGAAGGAGCAGCGAGAAGGAGCAGAGAGCAGAGAAGCAGAGAGAAGGAGCAGGTTTGGCAGCTGGGATTCAATGCCAGGAAGGGCAGAGTCCTGGATCTGGGTGCTGTGTGTGATGGAGGGTGAGATACTGCTGTGCAGGAAGGGCAGAGTCCTGGATCTGGGTGCTGTGTGTGATGGAGGGTGAGATACTGCTGTGCAGGAAGGGCAGAGTCATGGATCTGGGTGCTGTGTGTGATGGCGGGTGAGATAGTGCTGTGCAGGAAGGGCAGAGTCCTGGATTTGGGTGCTGTGTGTGATGGAGGGTGAGATACTGCTGTGCAGGAAGGGCAGAGTCATGGATCTGGGTGCTGTGTGTGATGGAGGGTGAGATACTGCTGTGCAGGAAGGGCAGAGTCCTGGATCTGGGTGCTGTGTGTGATGGAGGGTGAGATACTGCTGTGCAGGAAGGGCAGAGTCCTGGATCTGGGTGCTGTGTGTGATGGAGGGTGAGATACTGCTGTGCAGGAAGGGCAGAGTCCTGGATCTGGGTGCTGTGTGTGATGGAGGGTGAGATACTGCTGTGCAGGAAGAGCAGAGTCATGGATCTGGGTGCTGTGTGTGATGGAGGGTGAGATAGTGCTGTGCAGGAAGGGCAGAGTCCTGGATCTGGGTGCTGTGTGTGATGGAGGGTGAGATACTGCTGTGCAGGAAGGGCAGAGTGGTGGATCTGGGTGCTGTGTGTGATGGAGGGTGAGATACTGCTGTGCAGGAAGGGCAGAGTCATGGATCTGGGTGCTGTGTGTGATGGAGGGTGAGATACTGCTGTGCAGGAAGGGCAGAGTCGTGGATCTGGGTGCTGTGTGTGATGGAGGGTGAGATACTGCTGTGCAGGAAGAGCAGAGTCATGGATCTGGGTGCTGTGTGTGATGGAGGGTGAGATACTGCTGTGCAGGAAGGGCAGAGTCATGGATCTGGGTGCTGTGTGTGATGGAGGGTGAGATACTGCTGTGCAGGAAGGGCAGAGTCCTGGATCTGGGTGCTGTGTGTGATGGAGGGTGAGATAGTGCTGTGCAGGAAGGGCAGAGTCCTGGATCTGGGTGCTGTGTGTGATGGAGGGTGAGATACTGCTGTGCAGGAAGGGCAGAGTCCTGGATCTGGGTGCTATGTGTGATGGAGGGTGAGATAGTGCTGTGCAGGAAGGGCAGAGTGGTGGATCTGGGTGCTGTGTGTGATGGAGGGTGAGATACTGCTGTGCAGGAAGGGCAGAGTCCTGGATCTGGGTGCTGTGTGTGATGGAGGGTGAGATAGTGCTGTGCAGGAAGGGCAGAGTGGTGGATCTGGGTGCTGTGTGTGATGGAGGGTAAGATACTGCTGTGCAGGAAGGGCAGAGTCCTGGATCTGGGGGCTGTGTGTGATGGAGGGTGAGATACTTCTGTGCAGGAAGGGCAGAGTCCTGGATCTGGGTGCTGTGTGTGTTGGAGGGTGAGATACTGCTGTGCAGGAAGGGCAGAGTCGTGGATCTGGGTGCTGTGTGTGATGGAGGGTGAGATACTGCTGTGCAGGAAGGGCAGAGTGGTGGATCTGGGTGCTGTGTGTGATGGAGGGTGAGATACTGCTGTGCAGGAAGGGCAGAGTCATGGATCTGGGTGCTGTGTGTGATGGAGGGTGAGATACTGCTGTGCAGGAAGGGCAGAGTCCTGGATCTGGGTGCTGTGTGTGATGGAGGGTGAGATAGTGCTGTGCAGGAAGGGCAGAGTCATGGATCTGGGTGCTGTGTGTGATGGAGGGTGAGATACTGCTGTGCAGGAAGGGCAGAGTCCTGGATCTGGGTGCTGTGTGTGATGGAGGGTGAGATACTGCTGTGCAGGAAGGGCAGAGTCCTGGATCTGGGTGCTGTGTGTGATGGAGGGTGAGATACTGCTGTGCAGGAAGGGCAGAGTCCTGGATCTGGGTGCTGTGTGTGATGGAGGGTGAGATACTGCTGTGCAGGAAGGGCAGAGTCATGGATCTGGGTGCTGTGTGTGATGGAGGGTGAGATACTGCTGTGCAGGAAGGGCAGAGTCATGGATCTGGGTGCTGTGTGTGATGGAGGGTGAGATACTGCTGTGCAGGAAGGGCAGAGTGGTGGATCTGGGTGCTGTGTGTGATGGAGGGTGAGATACTGCTGTGCAGGAAGGGCAGAGTGGTGGATCTGGGTGCTGTGTGTGATGGAGGGTGAGATAGTGCTGTGCAGGAAGGGCAGAGTCCTGGATCTGGGTGCTGTGTGTGATGGAGGGTGAGATAGTGCTGTGCAGGAAGGGCAGAGTCCTGGATCTGGGTGCTGTGTGTGATGGAGGGTGAGATAGTGCTGTGCAGGAAGGGCAGAGTCCTGGGTCTGGGTGCTGTGTGTGATGGAGGGTGAGATAGTGCTGTGCAGGAAGGGCAGAGTCGTGGATCTGGGTGCTGTGTGTGATGGAGGGTGAGATAGTGCTGTGCAGGAAGGGCAGAGTCATGGATCTGGGTGCTGTGTGAGATGGAGGATGAGATAGTGCTGTGCAGGAAGGGCAGAGTCATGGATCTGGGTGCTGTGTGTGATGGAGGGTGAGATAGTGCTGTGCAGGAAGGGCAGAGTCCTGGATCTGGGTGCTGTGTGTGATGGAGGGTGAGATAGTGCTGTGCAGGAAGGGCAGAGTCCTGGATCTGGGTGCTGTGTGTGATGGAGGGTGAGATAGTGCTGTGCAGGAAGGGCAGAGTCCTGGATCTGGGTGCTGTGTGTGATGGAGGGTGAGATACTGCTGTGCAGGAAGGGCAGAGTCCTGGATCTGGGTGCTGTGTGTGATGGAGGGTGAGATACTGCTGTGCAGGAAGGGCAGAGTGGTGGATCTGGGTGCTGTGTGTGATGGAGGGTGAGATACTGCTGTGCAGGAAGGGCAGAGTCATGGATCTGGGTGCTGTGTGTGATGGAGGGTGAGATACTGCTGTGCAGGAAGGGCAGAGTCATGGATCTGGGTGCTGGGTGTGATGGAGGGTGAGATAGTGCTGTGCAGGAAGGGCAGAGTGGTGGATCTGGGTGCTGTGTGTGATGGAGGGTAAGATACTGCTGTGCAGGAAGGGCAGAGTCCTGGATCTGGGTGCTGTGTGTGATGGAGGGTGAGATACTTCTGTGCAGGAAGGGCAGAGTCCTGGATCTGGGTGCTGTGTGTGATGGAGGGTGAGATACTGCTGTGCAGGAAGGGCAGAGTCGTGGATCTGGGTGCTGTGTGTGATGGAGGGTGAGATACTGCTGTGCAGGAAGGGCAGAGTGGTGGATCTGGGTGCTGTGTGTGATGGAGGGTGAGATACTGCTGTGCAGGAAGGGCAGAGTCATGGATCTGGGTGCTGTGTGTGATGGAGGGTGAGATACTGCTGTGCAGGAAGGGCAGAGTGGTGGATCTGGGTGCTGTGTGTGATGGAGGGTGAGATACTGCTGTGCAGGAAGGGCAGAGTGGTGGATCTGGGTGCTGTGTGTGATGGAGGGTGAGATAGTGCTGTGCAGGAAGGGCAGAGTCCTGGATCTGGGTGCTGTGTGTGATGGAGGGTGAGATAGTGCTGTGCAGGAAGGGCAGAGTCCTGGATCTGGGTGCTGTGTGTGATGGAGGATGAGATACTGCTGTGCAGGAAGGGCAGAGTCCTGGATCTGGGTGCTGTGTGTGATGGAGGGTGAGATACTGCTGTGCAGGAAGGGCAGAGTCGTGGATCTGGGTGCTGTGTGTGATGGAGGGTGAGATACTGCTGTGCAGGAAGGGCAGAGTGGTGGATCTGGGTGCTGTGTGTGATGGAGGGTGAGATACTGCTGTGCAGGAAGGGCAGAGTCATGGATCTGGGTGCTATGTGTGATGGAGGGTGAGATACTGCTGTGCAGGAAGGGCAGAGTCCTGGATCTGGGTGCTGTGTGTGATGGAGGGTGAGATAGTGCTGTGCAGGTAGGGCAGAGTCATGGATCTGGGTGCTGTGTGTGATGGAGGGTGAGATACTGCTGTGCAGGAAGGGCAGAGTCCTGGATCTGGGTGCTGTGTGTGATGGAGGGTGAGATACTGCTGTGCAGGAAGGGCAGAGTGGTGGATCTGGGTGCTGTGTGTGATGGAGGGTGAGATACTGCTGTGCAGGAAGGGCAGAGTGGTGGATCTGGGTGCTGTGTGTGATGGAGGGTGAGATACTGCTGTGCAGGAAGGGCAGAGTGGTGGATCTGGGTGCTGTGTGTGATGGAGGGTGAGATACTGCTGTGCAGGAAGGGCAGAGTGGTGGATCTGGGTGCTGTGTGTGATGGAGGGTGAGATACTGCTGTGCAGGAAGGGCAGAGTCATGGATCTGGGTGCTGTGTGTGATGGAGGGTGAGATAGTGCTGTGCAGGAAGGGCAGAGTCATGGATCTGGGTGCTGTGTGTGATGGAGGGTGAGATACTGCTGTGCAGGAAGGGCAGAGTCCTGGATCTGGGTGCTGTGTGTGATGGAGGGTGAGATTCTGCTGTGCAGGAAGGGCAGAGTCCTGGATCTGGGTGCTGTGTGTGATGGAGGGTGAGATACTGCTGTGCAGGAAGGGCAGAGTGGTGGATCTGGGTGCTGTGTGTGATGGAGGGTGAGATACTGCTGTGCAGGAAGGGCAGAGTGGTGGATCTGGGTGCTGTGTGTGATGGAGGGTGAGATACTGCTGTGCAGGAAGGGCAGAGTCCTGGATCTGGGTGCTGTGTGTGATGGAGGGTGAGATACTGCTGTGCAGGAAGGGCAGAGTGGTGGATCTGGGTGCTGTGTGTGATGGAGGGTGAGATACTGCTGTGCAGGAAGGGCAGAGTGGTGGATCTGGGTGCTGTGTGTGATGGAGGGTGAGATAGTGCTGTGCAGGAAAGGCAGAGTCATGGATCTGGGTGCTGTGTGTGATGGAGGGTGAGATAGTGCTGTGCATGGACTGGGAGACAGTCCTCAGGGTGAGAGTGTCTAAGCATCTAGAAGTGGTGGAGCACCCCCAGAGGGATGCTGGGCTGCGTAGAGAGGCAGATCCAGCAGGAAAGGGAAGTCATGCTGCCCCTGTATGGGTGCTTGGTGACTGTGTTAAGTTCTGGAGACCGTATCTCAAAAGGGACAGAGACCGGATGGAGGCGGTCAGAGGAGGGCGACCAGAATGGTGTGGGGTCTGCAGAATTTGTATGTCCTAGAGGAGAGGGGGAGAAGGGATATGGTAGAGACTTCTAAATACCTGAAAGGTATTAATGATGCACAGGAATCAAGCATCAAATCTTTTCCAACAGAAACTAGGGTCATGATATGAAGCTCCAAAGGGGGTAAGTATCAGGAAACATTTCTTCACAGAGAGGGTGGTGGATGCCTTGAATGCCCTCCTGGAAGAGGTGGTGAAGATAACACAGATGATCCCTAGTGGTGGAGGATGGAAAGCTGCAGTAACTTTTGCTGTAACGTTTCTGCATTCCAGCTTCTTCCTTCTTGACAGCCCTGAGCTCAAAGCAGCAGATAGGACAGGGAGGGTGGAGCAGGAGCTGAGTCCTCTCCTTTACTATCTTCTCAGCTCTAGCTTGCTGCAATCTTCAGCACTGTGAGGCAGGAGAGGAGGGGTCGGAGCAGGGAGCAGAGGCAATCTTCCTTACTCTCCTCTCAGCTCTAGCTTGCTGCAATCTTCAGCACTGTGAGGCAGGAGAGGAGGGGTCGGAGCAGGGAGCAGAGGCACTCTTCCTTACTGTCCTCTCAGCTCTAGCTTGCTGCAATCTTCAGCACTGTGAGGCAGGAGAGGAGGGGTCGGAGCAGGGAGCAGAGGCACTCTTCCTTACTGTCCTCTCAGCTCTAGCTTGCTGCAATCTTCAGCATGTGAGGCAGGAGAGGAGGGGTCGGAGCAGGGAGCAGACACACTCTTCCTTACTGTCCTCTCAGCTCTAGCTTGCTGCAATCTTCAGCATGTGAGGCAGGAGAGGAGGGGTCGGAGCAGGGAGCAGAGGCACTCTTCCTTACTGTCCTCTCAGCTCTAGCTTGCTGCAATCTTCAGCATGTGAGGCAGGAGAGGAGGGGTCGGAGCAGGGAGCAGACACACTCTTCCTTACTGTCCTCTCAGCTCTAGCTTGCTGCAATCTTCAGCACTGTGAGGCAGGAGAGGAGGGGTCGGAGCAGGGAGCAGAGGCAATCTTCCTTACTGTCCTCTCAGCTCTAGCTTGCTGCAATCTTCAGCACTGTGAGGCAGGAGAGGAGGGGTCGGAGCAGGGAGCAGAGGCACTCTTCCTTACTGTCCTCTCAGCTCTAGCTTGCTGCAATCTTCAGCATGTGAGGCAGGAGAGGAGGGGTCGGAGCAGGGAGCAGACACACTCTTCCTTACTGTCCTCTCAGCTCTAGCTTGCTGCAATCTTCAGCATGTGAGGCAGGAGAGGAGGGGTCGGAGCAGGGAGCAGAGGCACTCTTCCTTACTGTCCTCTCAGCTCTAGCTTGCTGCAATCTTCAGCATGTGAGGCAGGAGAGGAGGGGTCGGAGCAGGGAGCAGACACACTCTTCCTTACTGTCCTCTCAGCTCTAGCTTGCTGCAATCTTCAGCACTGTGAGGCAGGAGAGGAGGGGTCGGAGCAGGGAGCACAGCCACTCTTCCTTACTGTCCTCTCAGCTCTAGCTTGCTGCAATCTTCAGCACTGTAAGGCAGGAGAGGAGGGGTCGGAGCAGGGAGCACAGCCACCCTTCCTTACTGTCCTCTCAGCTCTAGCTTGCTGCAAGCCTTCCCTCCTGTTTCTGCTGCAATCTTCAGCATGTGAGGCAGGAGAGGAGGGGTCGGAGCAGGGAGCACAGCCACTCTTCCTTACTGTCCTCTCAGCTCTAGCTTGCTGCAAGCCTTCCCTCCTGTTTCTGCTGCAATCTTCAGCACTGTGAGGCAGGAGAGGAGGGGTTGGAGCAGGGAGCACAGCCACTCTTCCTTACTGTCCTCTCAGCTCTAGCTTGCTGCAAGCCTTCCCTCCTGTTTCTGCTGCAATCTTCAGCACTGTGAGGCAGGAGAGGAGGGGTTGGAGCAGGGAGCACAGCCACTCTTCCTTACTGTGTGTACCTCCCTTCCTATCTCTGCAGTAGCACAAGAGCCGTATTTGGCGCAGGTTGTGGCCACCCCTGCTGTAGACTCTGTTTCTCAGGAATAGGCCCTTAGAAGATAAACTTCTCGCTCTTCAAAGCTGTGGGGCAGACGAGATAGACAGGCAGCCATTGTCAGAACAGCTGTCCAGCTGCAAGGCCCTGCGCCGCTCCCTGTAACAGCCCTGACTCTGAGCACTTTCCTGCAGGAGCTCTGCTGACCATCAGAAACCACTTCTGCACCCTGCGCGGCCTGTGCGGGCGCTACCAGCTCTGGGTAAAGGCGCTAAGTGTTACAAATGAACAGGATGGGCTTTTTGCACTAATTATCTTGATTTAACTTAGCTCGGTCTGATTCTTAGGGCCTAGTTTTTATACTGGAGAGCTGTTTAATGTGTTTTCATGGATGCTTTTTGTAATACCTACGAGTACTGATGGTGCGCACAATAAATATCAGCGGAATGTAAAGTATTTAAATGAATAAAACATGTTAAAAAAGTTTTAAAGAAATAAATAGATGCAGGTTCAGTTTGGCTCCCCTTCCTGAAGTTGAGGTAATTCTGTTCTCTCCTGATTCTTTTCCACTTTATAGAGAGAGAGAGAGGGGCCTGCAGGGCTGGGCAATGGAGGGGAAGGGAGAGGGAACATTCAGGCTTCTCCTTTACACTCCTATCCCACGGGCGGAGAGGGGGCTCTTCATTCACAAGGTCACAGCTGTTCTGCTTTGTCTGTTCTGTCAGACCTGGAGACCCTGCTCCTGCTTGTATCAGAAAAGCCTCCCTGTGTTGCGTGACTTAGGCTGCTCTGACTCTTATTAGAATGGGTTTGGATTTATCTCAAGGCTTTCCATTAGCAGCCGTACGGTGCCCGGGTCATTCAAAAGCAGACTGTGAGAGGTGGCAGGGCCTAACCGGCAGGCACCCCGCTGGCCCGGATTGCAAGTTATGTACCTTGCAGCAGCGAGGGACGGTGCGATCCAGCCTTCTGTCCCTGCCTCATCATGGAGGTGAGGGGCTGAGGTCACACAGAGATGGAATGGGATATCTGAATCCCTACCCCATACACAGCCACCCTCGCAGTAACAAAAATAACCATGAAATAAAAAGGCAAGCGTCCTTCCTGGCAGCGTTTACACAGAATAAAGTGGCTGCTTATTCTCCAGCCTGGCTGGCTTTATGTATGTATGTATGTATGTATGTATTTATGTATGTATGTATGTATGTATGTACGTATTTATTTATGTATGTATGTATTTATGTATGTATGTATGTATGTACGTATTTATTTATTTATGTATGTATGTATTTATGTATGTATGTATGTATGTATGTATGTATGTATGTATGTATGTATGTATGTATTTATTTATTTATGTATGTATTTATGTATGTATGTATGTATGTATGTATGTATTTATGTATGTATGTATTTATGTATGTATGTATGTATGTATGTATGTATGTATGTATGTATGTATGTATGTGAAGGTTTTCTATATGCCGCAGCAGGTCCGAAAACGTCACGTCGGTTTACAGTATAATATAATGCAGCAACAAGCTTTACAAAGAAATAAGATGTACAACAAGGCTTTAACATTTGTGGGTTAAATGTACAAGAAAGAATGTAAGGTACACAGCAAGTGTATTCAACGAGTGGTAATAATAATAATAAGCACATTGCAGATCATCATTAAGGGCTCACCTGGGGAATGGGTGAGGAGGAGATTCCCATGACTTACACGACTGGAGAAAAGTGGGATAAATTTGGGAGACTTCATATGGGGGGAGGGGGGGAGAGGTTAGAGGATTGATGGGGTAAGAGGGATACGAGAGGAAACGTTGTTTCAGTGGGAAGTCCTGGGTCAGCAGAGATATTGCCTGTAAGTCGGAGGAACTAAATTACTTATGGCAATGCTTGTTTGAACAGCCAGCTGTTAAGGTTTTGCTTGAATTTCTTGTGGCAGGAGATAAGGGGGCATTTTATTCCATAGGGAAGTTCCTGCTATGATAAACGAGCGCTCCCTAGTGGATCCATGCTTGGTTAGTTTGGGGGATGGGGGCAGGAGTTCGGCCTGATGTTGAGTTCTAGTTTACACGCAGCTGCCTAGGGTGGCAAAGCTTGGTGGGGTAGTAAACTCCCTGCCCCTGACAATCCTGCGCTGGACCCTGGTAGGCACCCTCCCACCCCTGCGGTCATGGCCTCCTCCCTGCCCCCCCCCCCAGATCTCGGCTCCAGCAGGGACTCACAGGCCCCCCCTCTCCCCTCTGAGTGCATTTCACCTCCTGTCAGCTCTGTGGCTCCCGAGTCCTCCGTCCACCCCGCGCCATGGGCTTCATGTTCTGAGCTGAAAGGAAATAACCTGCCCTGACGGCAATGCCAGCACCAGGCTTGTCTGCTCCCAGAGCATGTTTACCGGCTCTGCTTGCCAGGTCTTGCTGGCTTCTTGCTATGTGTGGCCTTGTATTGTAAATACGCACATGCTAAGCACACATTTAAGTCAGGGAAGGAGAGGCACGTGATTTGTGCGCAGAACTCCTGCTTCAGCTCCATACACCAAGAGCCGGCCCAGAAACTGCTTTCCACCTTTCACCAGCAAATGCATTTTGAGCATTAAGAAGAGGTGGGTTAAGCCTATGCACCTGTCCGGGGATGGGGGTGGGGCAGGGAATAGCTGACCCATCATTCGCATGGCATTTACACGGAGGTCCTCTAATTTGGCCGCACATAGTGGTGGATGGTTTTTTGTAGGCAAAATGCTTTATTAAACCAGGAGTAAAGTTCTGCACCAAATATTTAGCAGGAAAGCAAAAACTAGCAGGTGGGTAGAGCTCAGCATACCCGAGGCAAGAGAGGGTGAAGTGGCTTCCCCAAGGTCACAAGGACAGGTGGTGGGATTTGAATCCCAGCTTCTCCAGTTCACTCCTGCACTTTTCAGTGCTGATGGTAAAGAATTCAGAGACAGGAAGGTGAAGGTGCCTGAACATTTTTAGATGGCGCTAAAGCTGGCAGCAGCCAATAGCCGAAGTATCCAGGAGGGTGGCAGGTGCTCAGTGTTTCCTCCATGGTCCTGAGGCTGCCCTGCTGGCGCAGTGAGTGCAGGTCACCCACCCAGGGTATCAGCCAGGCTGGGAAGGGAGCTGCAGAGGGCAGAGCTGGGCAGAGCTGGGCAGCAGCCACATTGCCAGTGTAGCTTTTAAATGATTTCCAAAGATGAACTGATGTGCTATAACCTTTCTTTTCTAGACTTCCGTAGAGGTGTTGGAGCTTCTCTATGTCACAGATCAGCAGCTGAATCTGAAAACTTCAGAGTAAGTTATCAAGTCTTGCCGGGTTTAGAGGGCTCCTGCGCTGCTGAAAGTGGATCGTTTCAGCCTCCTCTGTCATCCTCTTCCTCTGCTTGCCCTGTGAGAGTCTCTGCTGCTTGCCGCCCTCTGTCCTGCTGTGGGGGAGGGGGGGGGGTTCTTGCTGCTCTCATGGATAAGCCCAGCTCTCCTCCTGTTTTCTGACTCCTCCACCACGTGGGCAGTGCTGATCCGGGGAGAAGGATAACTGCCCCGTGGCCGCTGCCCTGTCCTCTCTGCCCTGCTCTCTCCCACACATAACCGTGGAAGGAAAGCTTGGGGACGGGACTCTCCGTGCACACCGAGCAGGGTGCAGTATACGCCTCATCCTGCACCAGACAGGAGCCAACCTGCAAAGCAAAGCTATTTCTAATTTATCAAGTGAGCCATAAAGCATGGGCTTGGGCTCCTCTGGGAGTCGTGCAGGAGAGAAGGATGCGGAGAACCATCCTGTGACTTGCACTGGGCAACAGCAAATACTGGAGCTAGGATGCCTGCATCTGAAAGGCACCTAAGGCAGGCCTCTGAACCCCACTACACCGCAGCGAGGCCAAGGGCACAGAGCCTGCCTCACACCAGAACCACAGCCATGGGGCAAGGCAGAGCATGAGGTCAGCTGGGGGCCAGGCCGGTCCTAAATATCCAGAGCCCTCTTCAGGGGAAGCAGCTCTGGCCAGGCCGCCACTGGTCCTCTAAGGAGGGTCAGGAAGGGGACCAGCATTAGAGCGATCTTGAGATGCAGTTAACCTTTCGGATTTACCACAGATAAAGTGGCTTAACATGATTTGCAGTCAGTGATGTAAATATTAATGAGCTGCTTTGCACTGAGAACATCTCCTAACTGCTGACTCCGGCATTTAACTTCTGCCCAGGTGAAGTCTGCTCACTCTCACCTTACTGGCCCCACTCTGCACTCAGCAGTTTTTCCACTCCCTCGCTGATCCCCCTCATTCTCGCTGCCCTAGTTGATGAATGTCTTGTAGCCTGAGCCTCTGGTAGCCCTGACCCTGCCCCTCCTCTGCCAGGTGCACCTGTGCTTGTGGAGGCTCTAAACCTGCCCCCTCCTCTGCCAGGTGCACCTGTGCTTGTGGAGGCTCTAAACCTGCCCCCTCCTCTGCCAGGTGCACCTGTGCTTGTGGAGGCTCTAAACCTGCCCCCTCCTCTGCCAGGTGCACCTGTGCTTGTGGAGGCTCTAAACCTGCCTCTCCTCTGCCAGGTGCACCTGTGCTTGTGGAGGCTCTAAACCTGCCCCCTCCTCTGCCAGGTGCACCTGTGCTTGTGGAGGCTCTAAACCTGCCCCTCCTCTGCCAGGTGCACCTGTGCTTGTGGAGGCTCTAAACCTGCCCCTCCTCTGCCAGGTGCACCTGTGCTTGTGGAGGCTCTAAACCTGCCTCTCCTCTGCCAGGTGCACCTGTGCTTGTGGAGGCTCTAAACCTGCCCCCCCCTCTGCCAGGTGCACCTGTGCTTGTGGAGGCTCTAAACCTGCCCCCTCCTCTGCCAGGTGCACCTGTGCTTGTGGAGGCTCTAAACCTGCCCCCTCCTCTGCCAGGTGCACCTGTGCTTGTGGAGGCTCTAAACCTGCCCCCTCCTCTGCCAGGTGCACCTGTGCTTGTGGAGGCTCTAAACCTGCCTCTCCTCTGCCAGGTGCACCTGTGCTTGTGGAGGCTCTAAACCTGCCCCTCCTCTGCCAGGTGTATCTGTGCTTGTGGAGGCTCTAAACCTGCCCCTCCTCTGCCAGGTGCACCTGTGCTTGTGGAGGCTCTAAACCTGCCCCTCCTCTGCCAGGTGCACCTGTGCTTGTGGAGGCTCTAAACCTGCCTCTCCTCTGCCAGGTGCACCTGTGCTTGTGGAGGCTCTAAACCTGCCCCCTCCTCTGCCAGGTGTACCTGTGCTTGTGGAGGCTCTAAACCTGCCTCTCCTCTGCCAGGTGCACCTGTGCTTGTGGAGGCTCTAAACCTGCCCCTCCTCTGCCAGGTGCACCTGTGCTTGTGGAGGCTCTAAACCTGCCCCTCCTCTGCCAGGTGCACCTGTGCTTGTGGAGGCTCTAAACCTGCCCCTCCTCTGCCAGGTGCACCTGTGCTTGTGGAGGCTCTAAACCTGCCCCCTCTGCCAGGTGCACCTGTGCTTGTGGAGGCTCTAAACCTGCCTCTCCTCTGCCAGGTGCACCTGTGCTTGTGGAGGCTCTAAACCTGCCCCCTCCTCTGCCAGGTGCACCTGTGCTTGTGGAGGCTCTAAACCTGCCCCTCCTCTGCCAGGTGTACCTGTGCTTGTGGAGGCTCTAAACCTGCTCCTCCTCTGCCAGGTGCACCTGTGCTTGTGGAGGCTCTAAACCTGCCCCTCCTCTGCCAGGTGCACCTGTGCTTGTGGAGGCTCTAAACCTGCCTCTCCTCTGCCAGGTGTACCTGTGCTTGTGGAGGCTCTAAACCTGCCCCTCCTCTGCCAGGTGTATCTGTGCTTGTGGAGGCTCTAAACCTGCCCCTCCTCTGCCAGGTGTATCTGTGCTTGTGGAGGCTCTAAACCTGCCCCTCCTCTGCCAGGTGCACCTGTGCTTGTGGAGGCTCTAAACCTGCCTCTCCTCTGCCAGGTGTACCTGTGCTTGTGGAGGCTCTAAACCTGCCCCTCCTCTGCCAGGTGCACCTGTGCTTGTGGAGGCTCTAAACCTGCCCCTCCTCTGCTAGGTGTACCTGTGCTTGTGGAGGCTCTAAACCTGCCCCTCCTCTGCCAGGTGCACCTGTGCTTGTGGAGGCTCTAAACCTGCGTCTCCTCTGCCAGGTGTACCTGTGCTTGTGGAGGCTCTAAACCTGCCCCTCCTCTGCCAGGTGTACCTGTGCTTGTGACAGCTCTAAACCTGCCCCTCCTCTGCCAGGTGCACCTGTGCTTGTGGAGGCTCTAAACCTGCCCCTCCTCTGCCAGGTGTACCTGTGCTTGTGGAGGCTCTAAACCTGCTCCTCCTCTGCCAGGTGTACCTGTGCTTGTGACAGCTCTGAGCCTGCCCCCTCCTCTGCCAGGTGTACCTGTGCTTGCGGAGGCTCTAAACCTGCCCCTCCTCTGCCAGGTGTACCTGTCCTTGTGGAGGCTCTAAACCTGCCCCTCCTCTGCCAGGTGTACCTGTGCTTGTGGAGGCTCTAAACCTGCCCCTCCTCTGCCAGGTATACCTGTGCTTGTGGAGGCTCTAAACCTGCCCCTCCTCTGCCAGGTGTATCTGTGCTTGTGGAGGCTCTAAACCTGCCCCTCCTCTGCCAGGTGTATCTGTGCTTGTGGAGGCTCTAAACCTGCCCCTCCTCTGCCAGGTGTATCTGTGCTTGTGGAGGCTCTAAACCGGCCCCTCCTCTGCCAGGTGCACCTGTGCTTGTGGAGGCTCTAAACCTGCCCCTCCTCTGCCAGGTGCACCTGTGCTTGTGGAGGCTCTAAACCTGCCCCTCCTCTGCCAGGTGTACCTGTGCTTATGGAGGCTCGAAACCTGCCCCTCCTCTGCCAGGTGTACCTGTGCTTGTGGAGGCTCTAAACCTGCCCCTCCTCTGCCAGGTGTACCTGTGCTTATGGAGGCTCGAAACCTGCCTCTCCTCTGCCAGGTGTACCTGTGCTTGTGGAGGCTCTAAACCTGCCCCTCCTCTGCCAGGTGTACCTGTGCTTGTGGAGGCTCTAAACCTGCCCCTCCTCTGCCAGGTGTACCTGTGCTTGTGGAGGCTCTAAACCTGCCCTTCCTCTGCCAAGCGTACCTGTGCTTGTGGAGGCTCTAAACCTGCTCCTCCTCTGCCAGGTGTACCTGTGCTTGTGACAGCTCTGAGCCTGCCCCCTCCTCTGCCAGGTGTACCTATGCTTGTGGAGGCTCTAAACCTGCCCCTCCTCTGCCAGGTGTACCTGTGCTTGTGGAGGCTCTAAACCTGCCTCTCCTCTGCCAGGTGTACCTATGCTTGTGGAGGCTCTAAACCTGCCTCTCCTCTGCCAGGTGTACCTGTGCTTGCGGAGGCTCTAAACCTGCCCCTCCTCTGCCAGGTGTACCTGTCCTTGTGGAGGCTCTAAACCTGCCCCTCCTCTGCCAGGTGTACCTGTGCTTGTGGAGGCTCTAAACCTGCCCCTCCTCTGCCAGGTGTACCTGTGCTTGTGGAGGCTCTAAACCTGCCCCTCCTCTGCCAGGTGTACCTGTCCTTGTGGAGGCTCTAAACCTGCCCCTCCTCTGCCAGGTGTACCTGTGCTTGTGGAGGCTCTAAACCTGCCCCTCCTCTGCCAGGTGTACCTGTGCTTGTGGAGGCTCTAAACCTGCCCCTCCTCTGCCAGGTGCACCTGTGCTTGTGACAGCTCTAAACCTGCCCGTCCTCTGCCAGGTGTACCTGTGCTTGTGGAGGCTCTAAACCTGCCTCTCCTCTGCCAGGTGTACCTGTGCTTGTGACAGCTCTAAACCTGCCCGTCCTCTGCCAGGTGTACCTGTGCTTGTGACAGCTCTAAACCTGCCCCTCCTCTGCCAGGTGTACCTGTGCTTGTGACAGCTCTAAACCTGCCCCTCCTCTGCCAGGTGTACCTGTGCTTGTGACAGCTCTAAACCTGCCCCTCCTCTGCCAGGTGTACCTGTGCTTGTGGAGGCTCTAAACCTGCCCCTCCTCTGCCAGGTGTACCTGTGCTTCTGACAGCTCTAAACCTGCCCCCTCCTCTGCCAGGTGTACCTGTGCTTGTGACAGCTCTAAACCTGCCCGTCCTCTGCCAGGTGTACCTGTGCTTGTGGAGGCTCTAAACCTGCCTCTCCTCTGCCAGGCGTACCTGTGCTTGTGACAGCTCTAAACCTGCCCCTCCTCTGCCAGGTGTACCTGTGCTTGTGACAGCTCTAAATCTGCCCGTCCTCTGCCAGGTGTATCTGTGCTTGTGACAGCTCTAAACCTGCCCGTCCTCTGCCAGGTGTACCTGTGCTTGTGGAGGCTCTAAACCTGCCCCTCCTCTGCCAGGTGTACCTGTGCTTGTGACAGCTTTAAACCTGCCCCTCCTCTGCCAGGTGTACCTGTGCTTGTGATAGCTCTAAACCTGCCCCCTCCTCTGCCAGGTGTATCTGTGCTTGTGACAGCTCTAAACCTGCCCGTCCTCTGCCAGGTGTACCTGTGCTTGTGACAGCTCTAAACCTGCCCCTCCTCTGCCAGGTGTACCTGTGCTTGTGGAGGCTCTGAACCTGCCTCTCCTCTGCCAGGTGTACCTGTGCTTGTGGAGGCTCTAAACCTGCCCCCTCTGCCAGGTGCACCTGTGCTTGTGACAGCTCTAAACCTGCCCCTCCTCTGCCAGGAGTACCTGTGCTTGTGGAGGCTCTAAACCTGCCCCTCCTCTGCCAGGTGTACCTGTGCTTGTGACAGCTCTAAACCTGCCCCTCCTCTGCCAGGTGTACCTGTGCTTGTGACAGCTCTAAACCTGCCCCTCCTCTGCCAGGTGTACCTGTGCTTGTGGAGGCTCTAAACCTGCCCCTCCTCTGCCAGGTGTACCTGTGCTTGTGGAGGCTCTAAACCTGCCCCCTCCTCTGCCAGGTGCACCTGTGCTTGTGGAGGCTCTAAACCTGCCCCTCCTCTGCCAGGTGTATCTGTGCTTGTGACAGCTCTAAACCTGCCCCTCCTCTGCCAGGTGTATCTGTGCTTGTGACAGCTCTAAACCTGCCCCCTCCTCTGCCAGGTGTACCTGTGCTTGTGACAGCTCTAAACCTGCCCGTCCTCTGCCAGGTGTACCTGTGCTTGTGGAGGCTCTAAACCTGCCCCTCCTCTGCCAGGTGCACCTGTGCTTGTGGAGGCTCTAAACCTGCCCCTCCTCTGCCAGGTGCACCTGTGCTTGTGACAGCTCTAAACCTGCCCCCTCCTCTGCCAGGTGTACCTGTGCTTGTGGAGGCTCTAAACCTGCCCCTCCTCTACCAGGTGTACCTGTGCTTGTGGAGGCTCTAAACCTGCCCCTCCTCTGCCAGGTGTACCTGTGCTTGTCACAGCTCTAAACCTGCCCCTCCTCTGCCAGGTGTACCTGTGCTTGTGGAGGCTCTAAACCTGCCCCTCCTCTGCCAGGTGTATCTGTGCTTGTGGAGGCTCTAAACCTGCCCCTCCTCTGCCAGGTGTATCTGTGCTTCTGGAGGCTCTAAACCTGCCCGTCCTCTGCCAGGTGTACCTGTGCTTGTGGAGGCTCTAAACCTGCCCCTCCTCTGCCAGGTGTATCTGTGCTTGTGGAGGCTCTAAACCTGCTCCTCCTCTGCCAGCTGTACCTGTGCTTGTGACAGCTCTAAACCTGCCCCTCCTCTGCCAGGTGTACCTGTGCTTGTGACAGCTCTAAACCTGCCCCTCCTCTGCCAGGTGTACCTGTGCTTGTGACAGCTCTAAACCTGCCCCTCCTCTGCCAGGTGTACCTGTGCTTGTGACAGCTCTAAACCTGCTCCTCCTCTGCCAGGTGTACCTGTGCTTGTGGAGGCTCTAAACCTGCTCCTCCTCTGCCAGGTGTACCTGCGCTTGTGACAGCTCTAAACCTGCCCCTCCTCTGCCAGGTGCACCTGTGCTTGTGGAGGCTCTAAACCTGCCCCTCCTCTGCCAGGTGCACCTGTGCTTGTGGAGGCTCTAAACCTGCTCCTCCTCTGCCAGCTGTACCTGTGCTTGTGGAGGCTCTAAACCTGCTCCTCCTCTGCCAGGTGTACCTGTGCTTGTGACAGCTCTAAACCTGCCCCTCCTCTGCCAGGTGTACCTGTGCTTGTGACAGCTCTAAACCTGCCCCTCCTCTGCCAGGTGTACCTGTGCTTGTGGAGGCTCTAAACCTGCCCCTCCTCTGCCAGGTGTACCTGTGCTTGTGACTGCTCTAAACCTGCTCCTCCTCTGCCAGGTGTACCTGTGCTTGTGGAGGCTCTAAACCTGCTCCTCCTCTGCCAGGTGCACCTGTGCTTGTGACTGCTCTAAACCTGCTCCTCCTCTGCCAGGTGTACCTGTGCTTGTGGAGGCTCTAAACCTGCCCCTCCTCTGCCAGGTGTACCTGTGCTTGTGGAGGCTCTAAACCTGCCCCCTCTGCCAGGTGTACCTGTGCTTGTGGAGGCTCTAAACCTGCTCCTCCTCTGCCAGGTGCACCTGTGCTTGTGGAGGCTCTAAACCTGCTCCTCCTCTGCCAGGTGTACCTGTGCTTGTGGAGGCTCTAAACCTGCTCCTCCTCTGCCAGGTGTACCTGTGCTTGTGGAGGCTCTAAACCTGCCCCTCCTCTGCCAGGTGTACCTGTGCTTGTGACTGCTCTAAACCTGCTCCTCCTCTGCCAGGTGCACCTGCGCTTGTGACAGCTCTAAACCTGCCCCTCCTCTGCCAGGTGCACTTGTGCTTGTGGAGGCTCTAAACCTGCCCCTCCTCTGCCAGGTGTACCTGTGCTTGTGGAGGCTCTAAACCTGCCCATCCTCTGCCAGGTGTACCTGTGCTTGTGGAGGCTCTAAACCTGCTCCTCCTCTGCCAGGTGTACCTGTGCTTGTGGAGGCTCTAAACCTGCTCCTCCTCTGCCAGGTGTACCTGTGCTTGTGGAGGCTCTAAACCTGCCCCTCCTCTGCCAGGTGTACCTGTGCTTGTGACTGCTCTAAACCTGCTCCTCCTCTGCCAGGTGTACCTGTGCTTGTGACTGCTCTAAACCTGCTCCTCCTCTGCCAGGTGTACCTGTGCTTGTGGAGGCTCTAAACCTGCTCCTCCTCTGCCAGGTGTACCTGTGCTTGTGACTGCTCTAAACCTGCTCCTCCTCTGCCAGGTGTACCTGTGCTTGTGACTGCTCTAAACCTGCTCCTCCTCTGCCAGGTGCACCTGTGCTTGTGGAGGCTCTAACCTGCTCCTCCCTCTGCCAGGTGTACCTGTGCTTGTGACTGCTCTAAACCTGCTCCTCCTCTGCCAGGTGTACCTGTGCTTGTGACTGCTCTAAACCTGCTCCTCCTCTGCCAGGTGCACCTGCGCTTGTGACAGCTCTAAACCTGCCCCTCCTCTGCCAGGTGCACCTGTGCTTGAGGAGGCTCTAAACCTGCTCCTCCTCTGCCAGGTGCACCTGCGCTTGTGACAGCTCTAAACCTGCCCCTCCTCTGCCAGGTGCACCTGTGCTTGAGGAGGCTCTAAACCTGCCCCCTCTGCCAGGTGCACCTGTGCTTGTGGAGGCTCTAAACCTGCCCCCTCCTCTGCCAGGTGCACCTGTGCTTGTGGAGGCTCTAAACCTGCCCCCTCCTCTGCCAGGTGTACCTGTGCTTGTGGAGGCTCTAAACCTGCCCCTCCTCTGCCAGGTGCACCTGTGCTTGTGGAGGCTCTAAACCTGCCCCCTCCTCTGCCAGGTGCACCTGTGCTTGTGGAGGCTCTAAACCTGCCCCCTCCTCTGCCAGGTGCACTTGTGCTTGTGGAGGCTCTAAACCTGCCCCCTCCTCTGCCAGGTGTACCTGTGCTTGTGGAGGCTCTAAACCTGCCCCTCCTCTGCCAGGTGCACCTGCGCTTGTGACAGCTCTAAACCTGCCCCTCCTCTGCCAGGTGTACCTGTGCTTATGGAGGCTCTAAACCTGCCCCTCCTCTGCCAGGTGCACCTGCGCTTGTGGAGGCTCTAAACCTGCCCCCTCCTCTGCCAGGTGCACCTGTGCTTGTGGAGGCTCTAAACCTGCCTCTCCTCTGCCAGGTGCACCTGTGCTTGTGGAGGCTCTAAACCTGCCCCCTCTGCCAGGTGCACTCCCACCTCTGGCAGTCCTGAGCCTGCTCTTCCCCTGCTAGGTTTGTCCGTACATTTGCCCCCCTGCACTTCCAGGTGGATCTTTGTGCGATTGCTCGTGCTAGGGGTTTTTTTTTTTAGCTTTTCAGACCATGAGGCAAAATTGTGCCAAGGCTCTGCACACACTGCAGTGCGTTATTTGCCCGTGTGCGCGCTATTCTACGATTTACTTTGCAGCTCTCTCTCTTCTTCTCCCCTAGTTTTCCACTTGGCAGCTTTTCCTTACAGTCACAGATGCCAAATGATGAGCCGAGCCGCTCACTGACGCTGGCAGCAGCGCTGAATGAGCGACCTGGGGGAAATTCTGCAGCGCTGCAGCGCGCTCCCCCCTCCCCTCGCGGCCGGGGAGGAGGGGGCGGGGAGAGGGAGGGAGCCCCGCTGCAGGCAGGCAGGCAGGAGGCTCCGGGAGCCGGCAGGCACCGGGCGGGGATGCTGTAGGGAGCCGGGGCGCCCGGACATGCGAAGGGCATGGAGAAGTCAAGCAGCGAGGAGTCGGACCTCCAGGATCCCAGCCCCCGCCCCCGCCCCCGCCCCCGCTCCGGCGGCCGCCGCTTCCCGGCCGCCTTCAGCTCCGCTGCCTTCTACGGCACCCGCAGCACTGCCCCGGCCGGAGGGAAATTCCTGCTCCTTTACCTCGACCTCTCCTTTGTTTTCCTCCTAGAATTTCAGAAGTGCAGCATGGCCAGGGGCTGCCTGTGCTGCCTGAAGTACCTCATGTTCCTCTTCAACTTAATCTTCTGGGTGAGTACTGCCTGCTCGTCGGCACTGCAGTCGCTGTCCCGGGGAATTGCTGTCTGCCTTGCACAGTCACGGGGTGATCCGGTCCCCAGGAGCCATGCACAGTCACAATGTCATACAGGCACCATGTGTCCTGCACAGTCACTGAGTGATACAGTCCCTGTGTCATACAGGCACCATGTGTCCTGCACAGTCACTGAGTGATACAGTCCCTGTGTCATACAGGCACCATGTGCCATGCAGAGTCACTGAGTGATACAGTCACAATGTCATACAGTCACCATGTGCCATGCAGAGTCACTGAGTGATACAGTCACAATGTCATACAAGCACCATGTGTCCTGCACAGTCACTGAGTGATACAGTCCCTGTGTCATACAGGCACCATGTGCCATGCACAGTCACTGAGTGATACAGTCCCTGTGTCATACAGGCACCATGTGCCATGCACAGTCACTGAGTGATACAGTCCCTGTGTCATACAGGCACCATGTGCCATGCAGAGTCACAATGTCATACAGGCACCATGTGTCCTGCACAGTCACTGAGTGATACAGTCCCTGTGTCATACAGTCACCATGTGCCATGCAGAGTCACTGAGTGATACAGTCACTGTGTCATACAGACACCATGTGCCATGCACAGTGACTGAGTGATACAGTCCCTGTGTCATACAGTCACCATGTGCCATGCAGAGTCACTGAGTGATACAGTCACTGTGTCATACAGTCACCATGTGCCATGCACAGTGACTGAGTGATACAGTCACTGTGTCATACAGGCACCATGTGCCATGCACAGTGACTGAGTGATACAGTCACTGTGTCATACAGTCACCATGTGCCATGCAGAGTCACTGGGTGATACAGTAACTGTGTCATACAGTCACCATGTGCCATGCACAGTGACTGAGTGATACAGTCACTGTGTCATACAGGCACCATGTGCCATGCAGAGTCACTGAGTGATACAGTCACTGTGTCATACAGGCACCATGTGTCCTGCACAGTCACTGACTGATACAGTCCCTGTGTCATACAGGCACCATGTGCCATGCAGAGTCACTGAGTGATACAGTCACTGTGTCATACAGGCACCATGTGCCATGCAGAGTCACTGAGTGATACAGTCCCTGTGTCATACAGGCACCATGTGCCATGCAGAGTCACTGAGTGATACAGTCACTGTGTCATACAGGCACCATGTGCCATGCAGAGTCACTGAGTGATACAGTCCCTGTGTCATACAGGCACCATGTGCCATGCAGAGTCACTGAGTGATACAGTCACTGTGTCATATAGTCACCATGTGCTATGCAGAGTCACAATATCATACAGTCACCATGTGCCATGCAGAGTCACTGAGTGATACAGCCACTGTGTCATACAGGCACCATGTGCCATGCAGAGTCACAATGTCATACAGGCACCATGTGTCCTGCACAGTCACTGAGTGATACAGTCCCTGTGTCATACAGGCACCATGTGTCATGCAGAGTCACTGAGTGATACAGTCACTGTGTCATACAGGCACCATGTGTCATGCAGAGTCACTGAGTGATACAGTCACTGTGTCATACAGGCACCATGTGCCATGCAGAGTCACTGGGTGATACAGTAACTGTGTCATACAGGCACCATGTTCCATGCAGAGCCAATGAGTGATACAGTCACTGTGTCATACAGTCACCATGTGCCATGCAGTCACTGAGTGATACAGTCCCTGTGTCATACAGGCACCATGTGCCATGCAGAGTCACTGGGTGATACAGTAACTGTGTCATACAGTCACCATGTGCCATGCAGAGTCACAATGTCATACAGGCACCATGTGTCATGCAGAGTCACTGAGTGATACAGTCACTGTGTCATACAGTCACCATGTGCCATGCAGAGTCACTAGGTGATACAGTCACTGGGTGATACAGTCGCCATGTGCCATGCAGAGTCACTGGGTGATACAGTCAATGAATGATACAGTCACCATGTGCCTTGCAGAGTCACTGGGTGATACAGTCACTGAATGATACAGTCGCCATGCGCCATGCAGAGTCGCAGTATCACACAGGCACCATGTGCCATGCACAGTCACCGAGTGATACAGTCACTGTGTCATACAGTCACCATGTGCCATGCAGAGTCACTGAGTGATACAGTCCCTGTGTCATACAGGCAATATGTGCCATGCAGAGTCACTGAGTCATACAGTAACTGTGTCATACAGTCACCATGTGCCATGCAGAGTCACTGAGTGATACAGTCACTGTGTCATACAGTCACCATGTGCTATGCAGAGTCACAATGTCATACAGGCACCATGTGCCATGCAGAGTCACTGAGTGATACAGTCTCTGGGTCATACAGGCACCATGTGCCATGCAGAGTCACTGAGTGATACAGTCTCTGTGTCATACAGGCACCATGTGCCATGCAGAGTCACTGAGTGATACAGTCCCTGTGTCATACAGGCACCATGTGCCATGCAGAGTCACTGAGTCATACAGTAACTGTGTCATACAGTCACCATGTGCCATGCAGAGTCACTGAGTGATACAGTCACTGTGTCATACAGTCACCATGTGCTATGCAGAGTCACAATGTCATACAGGCACCATGTGCCATGCAGAGTCACTGAGTGATACAGTCTCTGTGTCATACAGTCACCATGTGCCATGCAGAGTCACTGAGTGATACAGTCACTGTGTCATACAGTCACCATGTGCTATGCAGAGTCACAATGTCATACAGGCACCATGTGCCATGCAGAGTCACTGAGTGATACAGTCTCTGGGTCATACAGGCACCATGTGCCATGCAGAGTCACTGAGTGATACAGTCCCTGTGTCATACAGGCACCATGTGCCATGCAGAGTCACTGAGTCATACAGTAACTGTGTCATACAGTCACCATGTGCCATGCAGAGTCACTGAGTGATACAGTCACTGTGTCATACAGTCACCATGTGCTATGCAGAGTCACAATGTCATACAGGCACCATGTGCCATGCAGAGTCACTGAGTGATACAGTCTCTGGGTCATACAGGCACCATGTGCCATGCAGAGTCACTGAGTGATACAGTCCCTGTGTCATACAGGCACCATGTGCCATGCAGAGTCACTGAGTCATACAGTAACTGTGTCATACAGTCACCATGTGCCATGCAGAGTCACAATGTCATACAGGCACCATGTGCCATGCAGAGTCACTGAGTGATACAGTCTCTGTGTCATACAGTCACCATGTGCCATGCAGAGTCACTGAGTGATACAGTCACTGTGTCATACAGTCACCATGTGCTATGCAGAGTCACAATGTCATACAGGCACCATGTGCCATGCAGAGTCACTGAGTGATACAGTCTCTGTGTCATACAGGCACCATGTGCCATGCAGAGTCACTGAGTGATACAGTAACTGTGTCATTTATTTATTTATTTATTTATTTATTTAACAGCTTTTAATATACCGGTGTTCGTGCAAGCACATCACACCGGTTTACAATAAACTTGAGAAAGGAGGAAATTACAAAAAACAGGGAGTGGGGGATGGAGCAGGAGCGAAAAAAAAAAGGGGGGGGGAGAGAGAGGGAGGAAGGTAAGAAGGAAAGAGAGCAGCTGAGAAGGTAAAAGGAACGTAGCAGTATTTACAAGAGAGGTTGCTTAACGGGGTTATACATTGTTGTTTAATTACAGCGGTTAAGAGGGGGGTAAAAAGATTATATAGGGGAGAAAAATGGATGCTTACTTACAACAGTTATGGGATATAATGAAAACTTATTTGAACATTTAAACACAAAGATGTAAAATATTAGCTTATTTACAACAGTTATGGTTATAGCAGGTACTAAAAGGGAGCTTGATTTAAGGTTTTTGGCGCAGGTTAAATGTTTTAAAATTTGATAATACAGCGGAGGACGGTAATGGGTAGCGCAGGAGTGAGGTGGGCTGGGGGGATATAGGAATGGGTGAGGGGAGGGAGGAGGCTGGGGTGGATTAAGGGAGGCTGGGGTGGAATAAGGGAGGAGAGACTAGGGAGAGACTAGAGGGGGGGAGACTGGGTGGACTAGGGGGGAAGGCTACGAGGGGCTGGAGTTGGGGTAAGCTTGCCTGAAGAGCCAGGTCTTAATGCCTTTTTTGAAGATGGGTAGGGAGGGTTCAAGACGGAGGTGTGTAGGGAGGGAATTCCAGAGGACGGGGCCTGCGATGGTGAAGGCTCTTTCTCTGGTGGTGGATAAGCGGGCTGTTTTGAGGGGGGGGGGGTGTGAAGGGTGCCTGTGGAGGTGGATCTTGTCTGGCGGGTTGAGAGGTGGAAGTGGGGCATTTCTTTAAGCCAAGGGGGGTTGTTTTTGTAGAGGGTGTTATGAAGGATGGTGAGGGTTTTGTATTGGGAGCGGAAATGGATGGGCAGGCAGTGTAGGTCTATTTGGATGGGTGTGATATGCTCTCTTTTACGTGTATTGGTAAGGATTCGAGCCATGGCGTTTTGGAGGGTTTGGAGAGGTTTGATGGTGGAGAAAGGGAGGCCTAGTAGCAGGGCGTTACAGTAGTCCACTTTGGAGAAGATGGTGGACTGTAGGACTAGTCTGAAGTCTTGAGTGTGGAGTAGAGGCTTGAGTTTTTTGAGGATCTGAAGTTTGTAGAAACCTGCTTTAAGGAGGGACTTGATGTGAGGTTTGAAATTGAGGTGTTGGTCAAGGGTGACTCCCAGGTCTCTTACGGCGGGGGGTAGAGTGGGGGAGATGTTAGGGGGCGGTGGTGTGGTGGAGGAATCATGCTCAGATTGCTTGGATATAAAGAGTAGTTCGGTTTTAGTTGCATTGAGAGCAAGGTGAAGGTCGGTTTGTAGGGCGTTGATGGTGACTAGGCAAGATTCCCAGAAAAGGATGGTTTCATTGAGGGTTTTTTGAATAGGTATGAGTATTTGTACGTCATCGGCGTATAGGAAGAAGTTCAGGCCTAGGTTTGAGAGTAGGTTGCAGAGGGGGAGGAGGTATATATTGAAGAGGGTGGAGGAAAGGGAAGATCCTTGGGGAACGCCTTGTCTGAGGGGGACGTGGCCGGATTCAAAGTTTTCGAGTTTTATAAGGTATTCTCTGTTAGTGAGGTAAGAGGTGAGCCAGTCCAGTGCTGTGTCGGTGACTCCTATCTCTGTCAAGCGTGTGATAAGGATTTGATGATTGACAGTGTCGAAGGCTGCCGATATGTCTAGTAGGGCCAGTAGGTAGGATTTTCCTTGGTCAAGTCCGATGAGTATGGCATCAGTGATGGCTAAGAGGAGATTCTCGGTACTTCGGCCTTTCCGAAAACCAAATTGTGAAGGGTGTAGGAGGTTGTGGTCCTCGAGATAGTCGGTGAGCTGGGTATTGACTACTTTCTCGAGGACTTTCGCAAGGAAGGGTAGGTTGGAGATGGGCCGATAGCTTGCAGGGTCAGAGGGGTCATACAGTCACCATGTTCCATGCAGAGTCAATGAGTGATACAGTCACTGTGTCATACAGTCACCATGTGCCATGCAGAGTCACTGAGTGATACAGTAACTGTGTCATACAGTCACCATGTGCCATGCAGAGTCACTGAGTGATACAGTCACTGTGTCATACAGTCACCATGTGCCATGCAGAGTCACTAGGTGATACAGTCACTGGGTGATACAGTCGCCATGTGCCATGCAGAGTCACTGGGTGATACAGTCAATGAATGATACAGTCGCCATGTGCCATGCAGAGTCGCAGTATCACACAGGCACCATGTGCCATGCACAGTCACCGAGTGATACAGTCACTGTGTCATACAGTCACCATGTGCCATGCAGAGTCACTGAGTGATACAGTCCCTGTGTCATACAGGCACCATGTGCCATGCAGAGTCACTGAGTGATACAGTAACTGTGTCATACAGTCACCATGTGCCATGCAGAGTCACTGGGTGATACAGTCACTGAGTGATACAGTCACCATGTGCCATGCAGAGTCGCAATATCATACAGGCACCATGTGCCATGCACAGTCACTGAGTGATGCAGTCACTGTGTCATACAGTCACAATGTGCCATGCACAGTCACTGAGTGATACAGTCACTGTGTCATACAGTCACCATGTGCGATGCACAGTCACTGGGTGATTTCTGTCACTCTGTGATTCAGTCACTATGTGTGATGTACAATAACTGAGTGATACAGTCACAGTGTGGGATGCACAGTCACTGAGTAATACAGTCAAAAGGTACAATGCACATTCTGTGTGTGATGCAGTCACCATTGGGATGAACAGACACTGTGTGATACTGTCACTGTGTGTGATGCATAATCACTGAGTGATACAATCACCATGTAGGCTGCACAGTCACTGTTTGATACAGTCATCATGTGGCATGCACAATCACTGCGGGTCTGATGCAATATCGTGTGCTCAGGCTATCACACGTTTTAACCAGCGACTGGATGTGTGTTTTAAATGTGCTGGGCTAATTCCCAATGCAATGAGGGGATTAGCATGTCCAAAACATGCGTCCAAACTCATGCATAGCTAGTAGTGCTCATCACATGTAAATGCCATGAGTCTATTGTCTATTCCCCTCCCCCCCCCATGCAAAAAAATTGCTGTGCGTCTGACGCACACGTTTTAACACGGCAAATTTAACTCCAGTCCCCGAGCTGCTGTTAAGTCTTGCCATGCATCAAGGGCTCACTAAAACACAAAAATATTCTGTTTTCTGTGGTTCTTCCTACTTTTAGTATCGTCATGATACTAAGGAGGAGGAATCACAGAAAGCTGCAACATTAAAATAAAGTCTTAATGGATGGTCAATTTATCAGCATCCGACTGTTTTCCTAACCTATGACTTTGTGCACAGTCGTGTCTCCTGAACACCCAATGCCAAGCACACGCTATAGATGCACAATTGATTCGTAGCAGTCCTTTTTAGTATGGCAACTCATTACCCTACTGCATCAGGTGCCCCAGAGATGTTACTGTGTGGGTGTTAAAGAAATGGGTGCCCAGTTTGGATGCATGTTTTTATACGTGGCTTATTGCCTCGGCCCCACAATGATTCAGTCACTGAGTGATACAGTCACCATGTATGATGCACTGTCATTGAGTGATACAGTCACAAGTTGAAATGCTCAGTCTGAGTGTGATACAGTCACAACTAGGATGCACAGTCACTGTTCAATACAGTCACAAAGTGCAATGCACAATCACTGTGTGATACGGTCACAAAGTGCAATGCACATTCACTGTGTGATACGGTCACAAAGTGCAATGCACAGTCACTGTGTGATACAGTCAGCGTGAGATACAGTCACAAGGTGTTAAGGCACAGTTAGTGTGTGATACAATAACAAGGAGTGATTCAGTCACTGTGTGATGCAGTCGCCACATGCAATATACTGTCACCATGTGCAAGGCACTATCACTGTGTGTGATACACAGTCACTGTGTTTGTGCATTGCATATGGCGACTGTGTATCAATCACTGTATGTGATACAGGATTGCAACATACATGTACTCTCTAAATAATAATGCAATGCATTGTGCTTCATGTGGTGTACTCTTGCTGCATGAGATGGACGGTCACCAACTGGGATGCCTTGTCTTTGGGGGGGGGGGATGGGAAGTCAGCATCTAATGCTTTATAAAAACAGAAGATGGGGAATTTCTTGTTGTGATTTCCTGTGACAGGGATGGATGGGGAATCATTGTGTATGATAGCAATCTCCAAGAGGGATGCTGTGCTACAGATGGGGAAGCAGAGTTATGGGATGGGCAGTTCCAGGAGGGGATGCTCTGTTACAGTGGG
Organism: Rhinatrema bivittatum; assembly: GCF_901001135.1. Lineage (NCBI taxonomy): Eukaryota > Metazoa > Chordata > Amphibia > Gymnophiona > Rhinatrematidae > Rhinatrema > Rhinatrema bivittatum. Next base: position 483,607,985 of record NC_042618.1, on the reverse strand, counting down.
GAAGGGGAGTTTGGGAGATGAGGAATCACTGTGGGGGATGGGCAGTCAGTGGGTGGAATGCTCTGAAACAATAGGGGAGGGGAGTTAGGGGATGGGCAGTCACTGGGGGGGGGGGGGTTGCTCTATTGCTGCATGGGACAGGAAGTTACCACTTGCCATGTCTCATGCACATGCATTGTGCTCATGGCACATGTAGCTCTTTGATCTAGCTTATTGGTTGCAGACCATTTGAAGACTTGTTTCTCAGGTGTGATTTCTTGTACCTGCTGGTTAGAGAACGTGCTAGTTATCTGTTTAGCACTTTCACTGGCTTACTGCTCTTGAGGTGGATGGGTTAAACAAGCTGTGCTGCATTGCCTGCCAAGAACATATGTACCCTGGTAAATGATTGTTTTGTGTATATATATGGGTTGCTTCCTAATAATTTCCACATTACATTTGAACTTTTTGATAAATAATTGCATAATAACCATATATGTTTAATTGTAAGTATCCTTGCTCAGTCAGGGAGCAGGTAAGAAGAAACTCTGTCCTTCCTCCCTTTGCTTTGCTCCGTAGTCTCTGTAGTTAGAGCACTGCTGAGTTTGCTGTACATATGGACTTAGGGACAGGACCAGCTGTCGAATATTAGGTGAAAATGTTCTGGAGATGGCAGCAGCATGGAACTGTGCATAAATGAAAGAGGTGGAGAGGTGAGGTAAGGAGCATGGACAAGCCAGGTTAGGAAGAGACTTCAGGGGATGCACCAGAGACGGCAGCAACGTTGCATCATGGGACTGTGCATGAATGAAAGGGACGGGGGGATGAGGTATGGAAGGGGGACAAGCCAGGTTAGGAAGAGACTTCAGGGGATGCACCAGAGACGGCAGCAACGTTGCATCATGGAACTGTGCATAAATGAAAGAGGTGGAGAGGTGAGGTAAGGAGCATGGACAAGCCAGGTCAGGAAGAGACTTCAGGGGATGCACCAGAGACGGCAGCAACGTTGCATCATGGGACTGTGCATGAATGAAAGGGATGGGGGGATGAGGTATGGAAGGGGGACAAGCCAGGTTAGGAAGAGACTTCAGGGGATGCACCAGAGACGGCAGCAACGTTGCATCATGGGACTGTGCATAAATGAAAGGGACGGGGGGATGAGGTATGGAAGGGGGACAAGCCAGGTCAGGAAGAGACTTCAGGGGATGCACCAGAGACGGCAGCAACGTTGCATCATGGGACTGTGCATAAATGAAAGGGACGGGGGGATGAGGTATGGAAGGGGGACAAGCCAGGTCAGGAAGAGACTTCAGGGGATGCACCAGAGACGGCAGCAACGTTGCATCATGGGACTGTGTATAAATGAAAGGGACGGGGGATGAGGTATGGAAGGGGGACAAGCCAGGTCAGGAAGAGACTTCAGGGGATGCACCAGAGACGGCAGCAACGTTGCATCATGGGACTGTGCATAAATGAAAGGGACGGGGGGATGAGGTATGGAAGGGGGACAAGCCAGGTCAGGAAGAGACTTCAGGGGATGCACCAGAGACGGCAGCAACGTTGCATCATGGGACTGTGCATAAATGAAAGGGGCGGGGGGATGAGGTATGGAAGGGGGACAAGCCAGGTCAGGAAGAGACTTCAGGGGATGCACCAGAGACGGCAGGACCGTTGCATCATGGGACTGTGCATAAATGAAAGGGATGGGGGGATGAGGTATGGAAGGAGGACAAGCCAGGTCAGGAAGAGACTTCGGGGGATTTTATTTATTTATTTATTTAACATATTTCATGAAGGGATTCATATCAGACCGGTTTACATGGAACTTAGGGATTAACTAGTTAACCAAACAAGAAGGCCGAAGCAGAGTTACATATAACAAGGGGATTGAACTTGGGGACTATAGTAGCCAAGAGGTAGACAGAAAGCAATTAACTAGAAGTAAATAACATGTGAAGGGTTCTGGGATTAGTAAACGTCCCATCCCTTGAGCTGAGTCTGAAGTGACATTTTCGGAGTTAGGGGAAGGCTTGGAGGAAGAGCCAAGTCTTAAGTTTTCTTCGAAAGGTAAGAAGGCAGGGTTCCAGTCTTAGGTCGGTCGGCAGTTTATTCCAAAGGACTGGGCCTGCTGTGGAGAAAGATCGTTCTTGGTGGACGTTAGGCGGGTGGATTTAGTAGGTGGGACTTGAAGGGTTCCTTTATATGCTTCTCTGATGGGTCTTTCCGAAGAGCGGTGTTTGAAAGGGGTCTGAGGGTCCACTGTGAGCTGTTTGTGGATGGTTTTGTGGATTATAGTGAGTGCTTTATGTAGGATTTTGTATTTTATTGGCGGCCAGTGTAGGTTTCGGAGGATGGGGGTGATGTGAGCACGTCTGTTGGTGTTGGTTAAGATTCTGGTTGCTGCGTTCTGGAGCATCTGTAGAGGTTTGGTGGCGGAGATGGGGAGCCCCAGGAGTAAAGCATTACAGTAGTCAGTTTTCGAGAATAACGTTGATTGAAGGACGGTTCTGAAGTCCTGGAAGTTTATAGAAACAGTCCTTAGTGATGTTGTTCATTGATTTCTTTAAGTTCAGATGGTTATCTAGGATTACTCCTACATCTCTTGTTTGAGATATCTGTGGGTCAAGGACTGTTTGATCGGTGTTGGTCGAGTGTTCAGGGGAGATAAGAAGGATTTCTGTCTTGGATGCGTTGAGAACCAGGTTCAAGCTGGAGAGGAGGCTTTTGATGGACTTCAGGCAATTTTCCCAGTAGGTAAGCGTTTTTGGAAGAGATTCTTTTATGGGGATCAAGAACTGCACGTCATCTGCATAGAGGGATGTACCAGGGCACTGGGACCTCTTCAGAGTTGCCTACCCTAGGGTAAAGTTTGACTCAATGGCTCCCTTGACATTGACGTTGGCCTCTCTTTTCTCTGGGGAGCAGCTCTTTCTCTTCACTGCAGTCTGGAGGGCGCCCTGGATCATGCAGGCAGGATGGGCTGGGGCTTTGCTTCATTTCCCTGTGGGGGCTGCTGCCGTTACTGTGCAAGGCCAGGGCAGGCTTGGGCTGCCGAGCTCCGTCCTGATCTGAGCTGTTGAAAGGCTCGCACCCTCGCTCTAAGATAAATCTGCCCTCAGGTTGTCTGTACTGGGAGCTCCCTGAAGAACCTGCAGTGAGGGAGTATGGAAACCTGGATTGCTTGGCCCTGCCAGGGATGTTTAAATCTGAAATTATTCACAGTTCTTCTGAAGGTCATTGTAAGCAGGCTTCATTTTAAAAAGGGCCTGTAAAAGTGCAACTGTCTAAAAACTGGAAAAGGATACAAATTAGGAATGGTCCCCGTCTTTGGAGGGCAGTGTGGCAGATTTACACACTCAGCTGGGCACATTAGGAGCCGTGACTAAGCTGCCAGACTCTGTGAGGCTGCCCCAGTTATTAAAATAGCTCCAGGGAGCAGATGCCTGGAGCAGGAGGTCTGCGGAGAGGCAGAGCTGAGCCCCTCAGCTGAGCGAGCACCAATGGACTGAAACCTTTCTCCTGTGTCAAATGCAAGCAGGAATCCCCCCGGCTCTTCTTCCAGGGTCCGTGTCTCTGGGGAAGGTGACACACAGCACATACTTATATGTGGAGGAGAGAGAGGAGCAGCTTCTCAGAATCTGTAACAAATACATTCCTAAACCTGAGCAGAATTTCATCCTGCCATTCTCTTATCTTTAGGTGCTTTGTCATCTGCCATCTTTATTTCCTCTGGGCTTTCAGACATAGCAGTGGCTGTACTGCAGCTCTTATCTGGCTGCTGACGTGCTGACACAACTGCAGATATAAACTCTCATTACTCAAGGCCGGGCCAGTGGTACCCTAGTGCTGAGAGTGGTGCTGACACAACTGCAGATATAAACCCTCATTACTCAAGGCCGGGCCAGTGGTTCCCTAGTGCTGAGAGTGGTGCTGACACAACTGCAGATATAAACTCTCATTACTCAAGGCTGGGCCAGTGGTTCCCTAGTGCTGAGAGTGGTGCTGACACAACTGCAGATATGAACCCTCGGTACTCAAGGCCGGGCCAGTGGTACCCTAGTGCTGAGAGTGGTGCTGACACAACTGCAGATATCAACCCTCGGTACTCAAGGCCGGGCCAGTGGTACCCTAGTGCTGAGAGTGGTGCTGACAGAACTGCAGATGTGAACCCTCATTACTCAAGGCTGGGGCCAGTGGTACCCTAGTGCTGAGAGTGGTGCTGACACAACTGCAGATATAAACTCTCATTACTCAAGGCCGGGCCAGTGGTACCCTAGTGCTGAGAGTGGTGCTGACACAACTGCAGATATAAACTCTCATTACTCAAGGCCGGGCCAGTGGTGCCCTAGTGCTGAGAGTGGTGCTGACACAACTGCAGATATGAACCCTCAGTACTCAAGGCCGGGGCAGTGGTACCCTAGTGCTGAGAGTGGTGCTGACACAACTGCAGATATCAACCCTCAGTACTCAAGGCCGGGCCAGTGGTACCCTAGTGCTGAGAGTGGTGCTGACACAACTGCAGATATCAACCCTCAGTACTCAAGGCCGGGCCAGTGGTACCCTAGTGCTGAGAGTGGTGCTGACACAACTGCAGATATAAACTCTCATTACTCAAGGCCGGGCCAGTGGTACCCTAGTGCTGAGAGTGGTGCTGACACAACTGCAGATATAAACTCTCATTACTCAAGGCCGGGCCAGTGGTTCCCTAGTGCTGAGAGTGGTGCTGACACAACTGCAGATATAAACTCTCATTACTCAAGGCCAGGCCAGTGGTGCCCTAGTGCTGAGAGTGGTGCTGACACAACTGCAGATATAAACTCTCATTACTCAAGACTGGGCCAGTGGTTCCCTAGTGCTGAGAGTGGTGCTGACACAACTGCAGATATAAACTCTCATTACTCAAGGCCGGGCCAGTGGTACCCTAGTGCTGAGAGTAGTGCTGACACAACTGCAGATATAAACTCTCATTATTCAAGGCCGGGCCAGTGGTGCCCTAGTGCTGAGAGTGGTGCTGACACAACTGCAGATGTGAACCCTCGGTACTCAAGGCCGGGCCAGTGGTACCCTAGTGCTGAGAGTGGTGCTGACACAACTGCAGATATGAACCCTCGGTACTCAAGGCCGGGCCAGTGGTACCCTAGTGCTGAGAGTGGTGCTGACACAACTGCAGATATAAACCCTCAGTACTCAAGGCCGGGCCAGTGGTACCCTAGTGCTGAGAGTGGTGCTGACACAACTGCAGATATAAACTCTCATTACTCAAGGCTGGGCCAGTGGTTCCCTAGTGCTGAGAGTGGTGCTGACACAACTGCAGATGTGAACCCTCAGTACTCAAGGCCGGGCCAGTGGTTCCCTAGTGCTGAGAGTGGTGCTGACACAACTGCAGATATGAACCCTCAGTACTCAAGGCCGGGCCAGTGGTACCCTAGTGCTGAGAGTGGTGCTGACACAACTGCAGATATGAACTCTCATTACTCAAGGCCGGGCCAGTGGTTCCCTAGTGCTGAGAGTGGTGCTGACAGAACTGCAGATGTGAACCCTCAGTACTCAAGGCCGGGCCAGTGGTTCCCTAGTGCTGAGAGTGGTGCTGACAGAACTGCAGATGTGAACCCTCAGTACTCAAGGCCGGGCCAGTGGTGCCCTAGTGCTGAGAGTGGTGCTGACACAACTGCAGATATAAACTCTCATTACTCAAGGCCGGGCCAGTGGTACCCTAGTGCTGAGAGTGGTGCTGACACAACTGCAGATGTAACTCTCATTACTCAAGGCCGGGCCAGTGGTACCCTAGTGCTGAGAGTGGTGCTGACACAACTGCAGATATAAACTCTCATTACTCAAGGCCGGGCCAGTGGTACCCTAGTGCTGAGAGTGGTGCTGACACAACTGCAGATGTGAACCCTCAGTACTCAAGGCCGGGCCAGTGGTACCCTAGTGCTGAGAGTGGTGCTGACACAACTGCAGATATAAACTCTCATTACTCAAGGCCGGGTCAGTGGTACCCTAGTGCTGAGAGTGGTGCTGACACAACTGCAGATATGAACCCTCAGCACTCAAGGCTGGGGCCAGTGGTTCCCTAGTGCTGAGAGTGGTGCTGACACAACTGCAGATATAAACTCTCATTACTCAAGGCCGGGCCAGTGGTGCCCTAGTGCTGAGAGTGGTGCTGACACAACTGCAGATATAAACTCTCATTACTCAAGGCTGGGCCAGTGGTTCCCTAGTGCTGAGAGTAGTGCTGACACAACTGCAGATATGAACTCTCATTACTCAAGGCCGGGCCAGTGGTACCCTAGTGCTGAGAGTGGTGCTGACAGAACTGCAGATGTGAACCCTCAGTACTCAAGGCTGGGCCAGTGGTTCCCTAGTGCTGAGAGTGGTGCTGACAGAACTGCAGATGTGAACCCTCAGTACTCAAGGCCGGGCCAGTGGTGCCCTAGTGCTGAGAGTGGTGCTGACACAACTGCAGATATGAACTCTCATTACTCAAGGCCGGGCCAGTGGTTCCCTAGTGCTGAGAGTGGTGCTGACAGCAACTGCAGATGTGAAACCCTCAGTACTCAAGGCCGGGCCAGTGGTTCCCTAGTGCTGAGAGTGGTGCTGACAGAACTGCAGATGTGAACCCTCAGTACTCAAGGCCGGGCCAGTGGTGCCCTAGTGCTGAGAGTGGTGCTGACACAACTGCAGATATGAACCCTCAGCACTCAAGGCCGGGGCAGTGGTACCCTAGTGCTGAGAGTGGTGCTGACACAACTGCAGATATGAACCCTCAGTACTCAAGGCCGGGCCAGTGGTACCCTAGTGCTGAGAGTGGTGCTGACACAACTGCAGATATAACTCTCATTACTCAAGGCCGGGCCAGTGGTACCCTAGTGCTGAGAGTGGTGCTGACACAACTGCAGATATGAACCCTCAGTACTCAAGGCCGGGCCAGTGGTGCCCTAGTGCTGAGAGTGGTGCTGACACAACTGCAGATATAAACTCTCATTACTCAAGGCCGGGCCAGTGGTGCCCTAGTGCTGAGAGTGGTGCTGACACAACTGCAGATATAAACTCTCATTACTCAAGGCCGGGCCAGTGGTACCCTAGTGCTGAGAGTGGTGCTGACACAACTGCAGATATAAACTCTCATTACTCAAGGCCGGGCCAGTGGTGCCCTAGTGCTGAGAGTGGTGCTGACACAACTGCAGATATAAACTCTCATTACTCAAGGCCGGGCCAGTGGTACCCTAGTGCTGAGAGTGGTGCTGACACAACTGCAGATATAAACTCTCATTACTCAAGGCTGGGCCAGTGGTTCCCTAGTGCTGAGAGTGGTGCTGACACAACTGCAGATATGAACCCTCAGTACTCAAGGCCGGGCCAGTGGTTCCCTAGTGCTGAGAGTGGTGCTGACAGAACTGCAGATATGAACCCTCAGTACTCAAGGCCGGGCCAGTGGTACCCTAGTGCTGAGAGTGGTGCTGACACAACTGCAGATATGAACTCTCATTACTCAAGGCCGGGCCAGTGGTTCCCTAGTGCTGAGAGTGGTGCTGACACAACTGCAGATATGAACCCTCAGTATTCAAGGCCGGGCCAGTGGTTCCCTAGTGCTGAGAGTGGTGCTGACAGAACTGCAGATATGAACCCTCAGTACTCAAGGCCGGGCCAGTGGTGCCCTAGTGCTGAGAGTGGTGCTGACACAACTGCAGATATAAACTCTCATTACTCAAGGCCGGGCCAGTGGTACCCTAGTGCTGAGAGTGGTGCTGACACAACTGCAGATATGAACCCTCAGCACTCAAGGCTGGGGCCAGTGGTTCCCTAGTGCTGAGAGTGGTGCTGACACAACTGCAGATATAAACTCTCATTACTCAAGGCCGGGCCAGTGGTGCCCTAGTGCTGAGAGTGGTGCTGACAGAACTGCAGATATAAACTCTCATTACTCAAGGCTGGGCCAGTGGTTCCCTAGTGCTGAGAGTGGTGCTGACACAACTGCAGATATAAACTCTCATTACTCAAGGCTGGGCCAGTGGTTCCCTAGTGCTGAGAGTGGTGCTGACACAACTGCAGATATGAACTCTCATTACTCAAGGCCGGGCCAGTGGTACCCTAGTGCTGAGAGTGGTGCTGACAGAACTGCAGATGTGAACCCTCAGTACTCAAGGCCGGGCCAGTGGTACCCTAGTGCTGAGAGTGGTGCTGACACAACTGCAGATATGAACTCTCATTACTCAAGGCCGGGCCAGTGGTTCCCTAGTGCTGAGAGTGGTGCTGACAGAACTGCAGATGTGAACCCTCAGTACTCAAGGCCGGGCCAGTGGTTCCCTAGTGCTGAGAGTGGTGCTGACAGAACTGCAGATATGAACCCTCAGTACTCAAGGCCGGGCCAGTGGTGCCCTAGTGCTGAGAGTGGTGCTGACACAACTGCAGATATAAACTCTCATTACTCAAGGCCGGGCCAGTGGTACCCTAGTGCTGAGAGTGGTGCTGACACAACTGCAGATATGAACTCTCATTACTCAAGGCTGGGCCAGTGGTACCCTAGTGCTGAGAGTGGTGCTGACACAACTGCAGATATAAACTCTCATTACTCAAGGCCGGGCCAGTGGTACCCTAGTGCTGAGAGTGGTGCTGACACAACTGCAGATATGAACCCTCAGCACTCAAGGCCGGGCCAGTGGTACCCTAGTGCTGAGAGTGGTGCTGACACAACTGCAGATATAAACTCTCATTACTCAAGGCCGGGCCAGTGGTACCCTAGTGCTGAGAGTGGTGCTGACACAACTGCAGATATGAACCCTCAGTACTCAAGGCCGGGCCAGTGGTACCCTAGTGCTGAGAGTGGTGCTGACACAACTGCAGATATAAACTCTCATTACTCAAGGCCGGGCCAGTGGTACCCTAGTGCTGAGAGTGGTGCTGACACAACTGCAGATATGAACCCTCAGTACTCAAGGCCGGGCCAGTGGTTCCCTAGTGCTGAGAGTGGTGCTGACACAACTGCAGATATAAACTCTCATTACTCAAGGCCGGGCCAGTGGTACCCTAGTGCTGAGAGTGGTGCTGACACAACTGCAGATATGAACCCTCAGTACTCAAGGCCGGGCCAGTGGTTCCCTAGTGCTGAGAGTGGTGCTGACACAACTGCAGATATAAACTCTCATTACTCAAGGCCGGGCCAGTGGTACCCTAGTGCTGAGAGTGGTGCTGACACAACTGCAGATATGAACCTCTCATTACTCAAGGCCGGGCCAGTGGTGCCCTAGTGCTGAGAGTGGTGCTGACACAACTGCAGATATAAACTCTCATTACTCAAGGCCGGGCCAGTGGTACCCTAGTGCTGAGAGTGGTGCTGACACAACTGCAGATATGAACCCTCAGTACTCAAGGCCGGGCCAGTGGTGCCCTAGTGCTGAGAGTGGTGCTGACACAACTGCAGATATAAACTCTCATTACTCAAGGCTGGGCCAGTGGTTCCCTAGTGCTGAGAGTGGTGCTGACACAACTGCAGATATCAACCCTCAGTACTCAAGGCCGGGCCAGTGGTACCCTAGTGCTGAGAGTGGTGCTGACACAACTGCAGATATGAACCCTCAGTACTCAAGGCCGGGCCAGTGGTACCCTAGTGCTGAGAATGGTGCTGACACAACTGCAGATATGAACCCTCGGTACTCAAGGCCGGGCCAGTGGTGCCCTAGTGCTGAGAGTGGTGCTGACACAACTGCAGATATCAACCCTCATTACTCAAGGCTGGGCCAGTGGTACCCTAGTGCTGAGAGTGGTGCTGACACAACTGCAGATATGAACCCTCAGTACTCAAGGCCGGGCCAGTGGTACCCTAGTGCTGAGAGTAGTGCTGACACAACTGCAGATATGAACCCTCAGTACTCAAGGCTGGGCCAGTGGTACCCTAGTGCTGAGAGTGGTGCTGACACAACTGCAGATATAAACTCTCATTACTCAAGGCTGGGCCAGTGGTTCCCTAGTGCTGAGAGTGGTGCTGACACAACTGCAGATATGAACCCTCGGTACTCAAGGCCGGGCCAGTGGTACCCTAGTGCTGAGAGTGGTGCTGACACAACTGCAGATATCAACCCTCAGTACTCAAGGCCGGGCCAGTGGTACCCTAGTGCTGAGAGTGGTGCTGACACAACTGCAGATATCAACCCTCATTACTCAAGGCTGGGGCCAGTGGTACCCTAGTGCTGAGAGTGGTGCTGACACAACTGCAGATATAAACCCTCATTACTCAAGGCCGGGCCAGTGGTACCCTAGTGCTGAGAGTGGTGCTGACACAACTGCAGATATGAACCCTCAGTACTCAAGGCCGGGCCAGTGGTACCCTAGTGCTGAGAGTGGTGCTGACACAACTGCAGATATAAACCCTCAGTACTCAAGGCCGGGCCAGTGGTACCCTAGTGCTGAGAGTGGTGCTGACACAACTGCAGATATCAACCCTCAGTACTCAAGGCCGGGCCAGTGGTACCCTAGTGCTGAGAGTGGTGCTGACACAACTGCAGATATAAACTCTCATTACTCAAGGCCGGGCCAGTGGTGCCCTAGTGCTGAGAGTGGTGCTGACACAACTGCAGATATGAACCCTCAGTACTCAAGGCCGGGCCAGTGGTACCCTAGTGCTGAGAGTGGTGCTGACACAACTGCAGATATAAACTCTCATTACTCAAGGCCGGGCCAGTGGTGCCCTAGTGCTGAGAGTGGTGCTGACACAACTGCAGATATAAACTCTCATTACTCAAGGCCGGGTCAGTGGTACCCTAGTGCTGAGAGTGGTGCTGACACAACTGCAGATATGAACCCTCAGTACTCAAGGCCGGGCCAGTGGTACCCTAGTGCTGAGAGTGGTGCTGACACAACTGCAGATATGAACTCTCATTACTCAAGGCCGGGCCAGTGGTTCCCTAGTGCTGAGAGTGGTGCTGACACAACTGCAGATATGAACCCTCAGTACTCAAGGCTGGGCCAGTGGTACCCTAGTGCTGAGAGTGGTGCTGACACAACTGCAGATATCATGCATGTCAGTTAGGAGTTGATTGATGGAAGACAAACATGAAGTTGTTTGTCTTCCATCAGTCAAAGAAGTTGTCAAAGAAGTTGCATAGTTGGTGAATCTGGTGCAGAAATATAAAAAAGATCCTTACCACCTTTGAGATGTTAAGAACATAAGAAGCTGCCATGCTGGGTCAGACCAAGGGTCCATCAAGCCCAGCATCCTGTTTCCAACAGAGGCCAATCCAGGCCATAAGAACCTGGCAAGTACCCAAAAACTAAGGGGTAGATTTTACAAATTTGCGCACAAGCGTACTTTTGTTCGCGCACCAGGCAAACAAGAGTACGCGGGATTTTAATAACACGTAGCCGCGCGTATCTGTTAAAATCCGGGATCAGCGCACGCAAGGCTGTGCAAAATCGGCAGCCTGTGCACACCGAGCCGCGCAGCCTGCCTCCGTTCCCTCCGAGGCCGCTCCTGAAATTGGAGTTAGCATGGGGCACATTTAAAACTAATCGGAGAAAGTTCTTTTTTACTCAACGCACAATTAAACTCTGGAATTTGTTGCCAGAGGATGTGGTTAGTGCAGTTAGTATAGCTGTGTTTAAAAAAGGATTGGATAAGTTCTTGGAGGAGAAGTCCTACCTAACCCCCTACCTAACCCCCCCTACCTTTGCCGGCACGCGATTCCCAGGCCTGGGAGCCGTTTCGGAGGCCTCGGCCACGCCCCCGAAACACCCCCCCCCCCCCCAGGAAAGCCCAGGGACTTACGCGCATCCTGGGGCTTGCGCGTGCCGCCGAGCCTACTCAACATAGGCTCGGCGCGAGTATGGGGAACTTCGGGCAGCTTAGAAAATAGCCACTGCTAGTAATAGCAGTGGCTATTTTCTAAGTCAACTTAATTAATAGCAGGTAATGGACTTCTCCTCCAAGAACTTATCCATCCAATCCTTTTTTAAACCCAGCTATACTAACTGCACTAACCACATCCCCTGGCAACAAATTCCAGAGTTTAATTGTGCGTTGAATAAAAAAGTACTTTCTCCGATTAGTTTTAAATGTGCCACATGCTAACTTCATGGAGTGCCCCTAGTCTTTCTATTATCCGAAAGAGTAAATAACCTATTCACATCTACCCGTTCTAGACCTCTCATGATTTTAAACACCTCTATCATGTTAGTTTCCATTGTGAGGCTGTTGTCAAGTTAAACCCCCAGTTGCCAGAGGTTGTAAGGAGGTTCCTGATAGGGATGGCAGAGAGAGTAAGGGATGATTTTGCTAGCTTGGCCTGAGGAGTTCTGATTTGGAGGGATTTAATTTGAATTTGTAGTTGTTGAATGTAGATGCTGAAAAGAATAGGAGAAAGCACTGAGCCTTTGAGGTGAGGATGATTTGTTGGCCCAAGAGATGGCCTGAGTTCTGTTATGGAGGAAAATTGAAATGATTTGAAGACTGTACCTTCTAAACTGATGCTGTGTAAGCGTTGAATCAAGGACTGATGGTTGATAATGTCAAAGGCAGTGGAAAGACCTAGTCAGAGTAGTAGGGAGTCGCCTCCTTGGTCATCATTCAGCTAAAGGCCATTTATTATGGCCAGTAGGACGGTTTCTGTTCTGTGGCCTTTGTTGAAGCTGGATTGGTGTGGGTGAAAGATAGTGGCCTTTTCCAGGAAGTCCACTAATTTGGATGGGAAGGGAAAGCTGGAGACAGGATGATAGTGGACAACTATTTTTTGATCAGAGCCTGGTTTCTTCAAGATAGCTTTGAGTATGGCTTTTTTTTAAGTGAGAGAGGCAAGGAGCCTTTATTTTGGTGATTAGCCAAGGGGGCTAAACCTTGTTTCAATTCATAGATGAATTTGGTGGTTATTGGGACTAGTGGGCAAGTGGATCGACTGGTCCTTTGCAGGATATTTTTCTGCCTCTATGGGTGAGACAGTGGAATAGCGGCTTCGGGCAGTTGAGTTGTTCTGACTGAGGCTGCAGGAAGGGGGAAGTGACAAAGGAAGAATGTATAATTTGGATTTTCCGCAGTAGTGGTGGGTGTCTATGGTTTGGCCTTGGAGAGTTTCCATACCATATATCACATTTCTGGCTTGGTGGCGGGATAGCACATATTTTAAAGCTGTAGCTGTTGTTTCTATTCTTTATCCCTGCATGAGACACATTTTTTCTGGTTGCTTCATCTGTGTGAAATCTTTGGTGGTTAGGTTTGTTTATCAAATATTACAATATCAAAAAGCTTTATTTAATACTCATTTTATCTACAAAACCAGCATCCATAAATATTTAAAAATATAAAAGATGAGCAAAAATTAGTAACTGATGTGTCATAAAATTTTAAAGATGGGAACTCCAGTTCAGCATCATGAGGCACCGTCTCGTCCCGTCTGCTCAGCACAGTGTGGATGCACTGTCACCTTTCTAAAACGCTTTCATCTGAATCCATAACAACCGCTGACATCCAGCAGTACCGAGAAGGGCAAAATTAAGTTCAGACTCCAGACAGACTGCCCATTTCTACCCCCAAACTCCAGGCTGCTACTGATGGAGCTCCCACTACATGTACAATGTAAGTGGTTGCTACATCAAGCAGATAGCTTAGATCAGTATGGGGAAGCGTGCTTCACGAATAATCATTACAGAGAACCAGAAAGTAACACCAACTAAGATGTTTCTGGGCCCTTGGTTGAGAACCACTGGTCTAGTGTCTACTTGGGGTCTTGGTTATTAAGGTGAAATCTGAGCATAAACTGGAGGTTTTTAGGCTTCTGGAGAATGTCAGGGTTTCTGTGAACGCAGGCTGCTCTGCTTCCTTCCTCTGGAACCTGCATTTATACACCAAGTGGTCAGGACGTTTTTCGGTCTAAGCAGCACAGTGTTTCTTGCGTGTCCGCTGGGGTCATACTCTGCCCAGGTTCCTGGAACAGCAGGGGCTCTGTGTTTCTGCTGGCACAGAGCCTTTCCTGATTATTAATAATATATAGCAAGGCAGAGTGGCGACACGTCCCTGGAGGTCAGCCCAATTAAATGTGCATATCCTGATAGGATTAGCACCCAAATGGGAGGAGGGGACTTCTCACAGATATCCCCTACCACTGGCGTCCCTCAGACAGGAGAGGGTTTCCTGCAGCCCTGGCACTGGACAGGCTGCCTGGGCTGCGGTTAAATAGGGAGAAAATTACTTAGGAAACAATCAGTGGGCAAGTGGCTTTTGTTTTTTTTTAGCAAATGTGCAGATGCATTTTGAGTTGTGTGGAATGAATGCCAACGAGAGAGGGGGGCTGATGGGATGGGGAGGGTCCCTGCTCTGAGATTGTTCAGCTGTTCCTTGCCTGACAGCTGAGGGATTTCACCGCTGCTCCCTGTGACCAATTCCACATTTAGGAATTCTTCAAAGCCCCTTTCCCATCCATTCTAGGCAGCGAGTGCCTCCCTGCTCGCTCCCACCTGTCTCTCCCCATCTTTCGCTCTCAGACTTTCTGCCTCTTCACAAATTGGCTCTTTACAGCCTTTGACTACAAACTGAAGGATTTCTCTGCACATAGAACTGTCTGCAAAGACCTAAAAGCCGGAAACCCTCCCATAAATAAATCTCTTCTAATGAGTCCCCCAATATTGCCAAAGTAGCATCCTTAGCTGCTTTTCAGGGACTTTCAGGGAGAAATATATTCATTGGCAGAGACCCAAATATTTCTGATGTAGCAATTGGGATTTTATTAATTTTTCCAGTTCGACCTCCAGATCACAAATCACTCTCGAGGTAGGGGGAATACCAGAAAGTCCTCCTGTATAGTGAGACGTCCCTGCAGAGTCACCCGTGAAACGCAGACACATGATGACCACTACCTGGCTGTGCTCAGAGCTGCTGAGCCGGCATTCAACACCAGCCTACTTCCTGCAGAGCAGGGGGAAGGGGGGAACGGGGATAGCCCTGGAGCAGGTCCCAGGAATCACCCTTCAAACACAGGACGACGATTCACAGTCTTCTCCTGCAGTTAATTCTATCTTCTTTGCATTGTACATGGCACTGATGATCTCTTAGTTGTAAACAGACACAATAAGCACGCTGCAGACTGTTACTGATGGATTATGTAGCTGATGGGAAAATCCTTGACAACTTTTGTTGTTCACCGAAAAAGGTGAATAAATTCCAAAGCTTCTTTTAATAAATTTGACATGAGGCGGGTGGCAGACTAGCAGGGCTATCCCTCTGAATAGTTTAATGCGTTTGTAACTCTTCTCTTTATTTTACTTTATTCCTATGTTAATTAAATACCAAGGGTGCAATTTAGTTATTCTGCGATGCAGCCTGGAGGTTGTATCAGCTCCCTCCCAACTGATGGGGGGATCTCTTTTGTCAGTTTGGTGTTTGTAGAAATCCAGGTCTCCTGCCTCCATCGTGGTGTGGTTACCTGAGGGTGCCGGTCTCACTCCTCCTCTCCCAGATGCTGGCGAGCCTCCGAGCAGGTCCACAAACCCTCCTTCTCCCCACGGGTCACTCCTGGGTCATCCCTCCTGCAGATGCCGGTGACCCTGTGGGTCTCTCCCGGCGAAAGAGAAAACATCTGACATTGGGGACACGCGGGCTATAAATTCCCATAAATGAACTGAGGCAGGAAAGGTGGGAAACTTTCTCCTTAGACAAAAGGAAAAGTCTGCAGAGACCTCTCTGGCTCCACTTCTAACCCAGAGTTTCCAGCACAGAGACCCTGGCAAGGATCAGCCCAGGATCTCACAATTTAAAATGTTTGCCAGGAACCCACCACACATCTGTTAGGCGTCTACGTAGGGGATAACCAGCGCCATTTCCTCCTCCTCAGGCATAAATCCCATTTTTTTCTGCCTGTTTTGACATCTCTGAGTTTTTCTTACATGCAAAATTATCCATGAATGAGTCCAGCTTTCTGTGCAGGTGGTTTGGACAGAGGTGACTGCTGATTCCCCAGATGTACGGACGAACGGCGCCTGCTCAGCACTGCTTTATTGCCGGAAATGCAGAAATCATGTTGTATGTGTGCTAAGCAAGTCTTTGTGTGCACACATTTTTGGGTTATTGTGCTTTTTTTAAGCCCTGATGCATTAGCACACCATTACCTTACTGCATCTCAAATTAATTCTGTGTTTCAGTAAGAAAACAAAACGTGCACTGAAAAAAATGATTTTTCTTTCTTACAGGCCGATACAGTATAGTGCGCTCCGGCGGAGCGCACTGTTAACCCGCATTTGGACGCGTGTTTTCGACGCGCTAGCTTTGTCCCTTATTCAGTAAGGGGTAATAGCGCGTCGAAAACACACATCCAACCCCCCCAAGACTAATAGTGCCCGCAACATACAAATGCACGCTGATGGTCCTATTAGTTATTCCCGCGTGATTCACTAAGTAAAATGTGCAGCCAAGCCGCACATTTTACTCTCAGAAATTAACGCCTGCCCAAAGGCAGGAGTTAATTTCTGCTGGCGCCGGGAATGTGCACAGAAAAGCAGAAAAAACTGCTTTTCTGTGCACCCTCTGACTTAATCTTATGGCGATATTTAGTCGAGGCCCCAAAAGTTAAAAAAAAAAATGTAAAATGGGCCAGCGGCGCGCAGGTTGAAAACCGGAGGCTCAATTTGCCGGCGTCCGGTTTCTGAACCCGTGGCTGTCAGCAGGCTTGAGAACGGACGCCGGCAAAATTGAGCGTCAGCTGTCAAACCTGCTGACAGCCGCCGCTCCTGTCCGAAAAGAGGCGCTAGGGACGCGCAAAGTCCCTAGCTCCTCTTTTTACTCCAGGCCCTAATTTAAATAAATTAAGTTACTGAATTGCGCAAACAGGAGAGCGGGTGCTCTCCCGCGTGGTTTACTGTATCGGCCCGTTAATCAGCGATTTTGATGTAAGAAGTAATTTTTGTAATATTCCTAAAATGTAATAAATATTAAAATAAAAATGTGTGCTGAAGTTCTGGGCCCAGTTTTGATATTTAGATTGTGGGTAAGACACAGGGCAAGAGGGAGGGTGATGGAGTAAGTTTGAGCTCTTGTCCGTACATCTATCCAGGATGTTACAGAAAAATGGGCTTGGATAAGAGGGGATCTCTTACCAGCAGCCGTGGCAGGACTGGATGGACCTGCTGGGCTTCCCTTCCATCTGGGTTACTGCGTTTCGGCTTCCTGTTCCCATCACAGTCCTCCTACGAGCAGAGTGGAAGGGGCTTTTCTGAAGATTGCTAACCCTCCCTGCGGGTACTGTTAAAAGTGTGGATCCTTGCACTGACAGGGACTTGGTCCCACCAGGGGGAGGATCCCCAGGGGTGCCCACTGTCAGCAGGCGAGGCCGGTGATGCCTGAGACCCCGCTGGGGCTTCACCAATGCCAGTCCTCGTTCCCCTCAGGTACCGGGGCCGGATGGACTTACGTGGGGTCTCGGGGAACAGGTCGAGGTCGGGCAGACAAGGTTCTTGGCAGGGGGGTGTATCTCGTGGTCAGGCAGGCAAGGGTCTTGGCAGGGGGGTGTATCTCGTGGTCAGGCAAGCAAAGGTCTTGGCAGGTGGCTATCTCTTGGTCAGGCAGGCAAGGGTCTTGGCAGGGGGGTGTATCTCTTGGTCAGGCAGGCAAGGGTCTTGGCAGGGGGGTGTATCTCTTGGTCAGGCAGGCAAAGATCTTGGCAGGGGGGTGTATCTCGTGGTCAGGCAGGCAAGGGTCTTGGCAGGCGGTGTATCTCGTGGTCAGGCAGGCAAAGATCTTGGCAGGGGGGTGTATCTCGTGGTCAGGCAGGCAAGGGTCTTGGCAGGCGGTGTATCTCGTGGTCAGGCAGGCAAGGGTCTTGGCAGGGGGGTGTATCTCGTGGTCAGGCAGGCAAAGATCTTGGCAGGGGGGTGTATCTCGTGGTCAGGCAGGCAAGGGTCTTGGCAGGCAGTGCCAGGCAAAACAGGAACTCAGGAACAAGTAGCGAAGCTTCCAGGAACAAACAGGAGCCAGGAGAAATCTGATGCCTAGGAGGAGGAGTCCAGTTGATGACCTGGGGGTTAGCTGGGAGGCCAGCACGGGACCTGGCTGTGGCCTGGTCAGCAAGCGGTGACCCGGCACTGGCCTGGTTGGGTTGCGGCAGCAGCGTGAAAGCGCCAGAGAGGAGGGCGTGTGGCAGAGTGCGCCTGTGGCGGTTCCCGACCACCATGAGGCTTCCGGGTCCAGTCAGCTGGGGTTTGCGCCAGTAAGTAAAGAAATGAAACTCTGTTTACATAAGAGAATGTATGGGAAGAGCTAGGAAAACAAAGTGGACAAAGCCATGGGGCCTGATGAGGTTCATCCCAGGATACTGAGGGAGCTCAGAGATGAGCTGGGGGCTCCGCTGTGTGACCTGTTCAATAGATCCCTGGAAAGTGGACAAAGCCATGGGGCCTGATGAGGTCCATCCCAGGATACTGAGGGAGCTCAGAGATGAGCTGGGGGCTCCGCTGTGTGACCTGCTCAATAGATCCCTAGAAACGGGAGTGGTGCCGAGTAATTGGAGGAGAGCGGTGGTGGTCCCGCTTCACAAGAGTGGGAGAGAGAGGAGGCGGGAAACTACAGACCGGTTACCCTCACCTCGGTGGTGGGAAAAGTAATGGAGTCACTGCTGAAAGAGAGAATAGTGAACTATCTACAGTCAGGAGAATTGCTGGACCAGAGGCAGCAGGGATTCACCAGGGGAAGGTCCTGTCAAGCAAATCTAATTGATTTTTTTTGATTGGATGACTAAAGAATTGGATTGAGGAAGAGCGCTCGATGTGATCTACTTGGATTTCCGCAAAGCTTTTGATACGGTCCCACATAGGAGGCTTGCGAATAAAATGAGAAGCTTAGGAGTGAGCGCCAAGGTAGTTGCCTGGATTACAAACTGGTTGATGGACAGAAGACAATGTGTGATGGTAAATGGAACTCACTCTGAAGAGAGAATGGTGGTAAGCGGAGTGCCAGAGGGATCGGTGTTGGGACCGGTTCTGTTCAATATCTTTGTGAGAGACATCGTGGACGAGATAGAAGGTAAGGTTTGTCTATTTGCGGATGATACTAAAATCTGCAACATAGTGGACACGCCGGAAGGAGTGGAGAGAATGAGATGTAATTGAAGGAAGCTGGAACAGTGGTCGAAGATCTGGCAGCTGGGATTCAGTGCCAAGAAGTGAAGAGTCAGGCATATGGGGTGTGGTAATCCAAAAGAGCTGCATGTGATGGGAGGTGAAGGACTGATGTGCACAGAACAAGAGAGGGACCTTGGGGTGATAGTGTCTAATGATCTGAAGACGGAGAAGCAATGTGACAAGGCGATAGCTAAAGCCAGAAGAATGCTGGGCTGCATAGAGAGAGAAATATCGAGTAAGAAAAAGGAGGTGGTGATGTCCTTGTACAGGTCCTTGGTGAGGCCTCACCTGGAGTATTGTGTTCAGTTCTGGAGACCGTATCTCCGAAGGCACAGAGACAGGATGGAGGCGGTCAGAGAAGGGCAACCAAATTGGTGGGTGATCTCCATCAAATGACTTATGAGGGGAGAGATTGAAAGACCTAAATTTGTACACCCTGGAGGAGAGGAGGTGCATGGGGGGACATGTTACAGTCCTTCAGATACACGAAAGGTTTTAATGATGCACAATCGATAAATCTTTTCCATTGGAAAGAAATCATTAGAACTAGAGGTCATGAAATGAAACACCAGGGAGGACGAATCATCACCAAGGTCAGGAAATATTTCTTCACAGACAGGGTGGAGGAGGCCTGGAACGCCCTTCCGGAGGAGGTGGGGAAGACAAAACAGTGAAAGATATCCAAGGGGCATGGGATAAACACTGTGGATCCTAAAGGGTAGAGGATGGGAATGAGGGAACGAGTGCATGGTGCAGCGTTTATTACCCTTAACCAATAAGCCTTCAAACTCTTAATGCAACTGCGTCATTGCTCTCTGCTTCAATGACAGGGAAAAGGGGAATTGGATTCAGACAGCAGCCAACAAGCAGCCTGGCTTTTAAGGTCTGGGGACAAATAAGCATGGGGGTAACTTGCTGATGTGGTGAGCGGCAGTTACTACCCTTAAACAATAACTCCAACATTGCTCTCTGCCTCAAGGCAAGAGGTGTTGGGGAATTGCACTCAGACAGCAATAAAGAAGGGCCCTGAGTTTTACAGTCTGGGAAACTGATACGTATGGGGGGATAGCACAGCAGATACTACCCTAAGCTTGCTGGGCACACTACATGGAGCGTTGGGTTCCTTTCTGCCATTATTTCTATGTTTCTGTGCTTAACTCTTACTTTCACGGTGTTGTGTGTGTGATTTCGTTGTGGTCCCCAGATAACGCTTACTTTCACAGTGTGTGTGTGTTTTGGTAGTGATCCTGGCTAAGTCTTACTTTCATGGTGTGTGTGTGTGTGTGTGTGTGTGTGTGTGTGATTTGGTGTTGATCCTGGCTAAGTCTTACTTTCATGGTGTGTGTGTGTGTGTGTGTGTGAGATTTGGTGTTGATCCTGGTTAACTCTTACCTTCATGGTGTGTGTGTGTGTGTGTGTGTGTGTGTGAGATTTGGTGTTGATCCTGGCTAAGTCTTACTTTCATGGTGTGTGTGTGTGTGATTTGGTTGTGGTCCTGGTTAACTCTTACTTTCATGGTGTGTGTGTGTGTGATTTGGTTGTGGTCCTGGTTAACTCTTACCTTCATGGTGTGTGTGTGTGTGTGTGTGTGTGTGTGTGATTTGGTGTTGATCCTGGCTAAGTCTTACTTTCATGGTGTGTGTGTGTGATTTGGTTGTGGTCCTGGTTAACTCTTACTTTCATGGTGTGTGTGTGTGTGATTTGGTTGTGGTCCTGGTTAACTCTTACCTTCATGGTGTGTGTGTGTGTGTGTGTGTGTGTGTGTGTGTGATTTGGTGTTGATCCTGGCTAAGTCTTACTTTCATGGTGTGTGTGTGTGATTTGGTTGTGGTCCTGGTTAACTCTTACCTTCATGGTGTGTGTGTGTGTGTGTGTGTGTGTGTGTGTGTGTGTGTGTGTGTGTGTGTGTGTGTGAGTGTGAGATTTGGTGGTATCCTTTGGCTGGGCTGTGCTTTCACAGTGTCTGTAGATGTGGTTGCAGTGCCTAAGCATAATAACTCAGGATTACTTTGATGCCTGACGTTCTTCCCTCTGCATCAATCTGCATTTTAAGCATCTCTTTTCATCACCGTGCAATTGCTTTGTTCTTGGAGGTGATTTGGTTGACAGTTTCCCTGCTTGCAGAGAACACAATGAGATTTGCTTACATAGGAAGACTTTTTTTCAAAGAGGAATCTTTAATTCATCTTTTAAAGGAGAAGGGTCACAATTCCTTATAAAGCATCTGAGATGGACCTCTGTATTCCTGGAATCTTCCTCTGGTTGCTGCAGTGTTCTGACCAATATTCATTATCTCTTAAAATCTCATCTGCTTGCTTATTTTATTATTATTATTATTATCATTATTAAATGTGGTGTTCTGCCTTCCACTAAAACAGCCACCAAGCAGTTACATAAAAATATAACCCACCCTGAACGCTGGAGGTTGCAGGTAAGAATAGTTTAAATGAATAAATAATAATTAAGGAGAATTAGAGTAATTACCATTCATCACCCTACAGTGCAGTTGTCTTGATGTCCGCAGCGTTTGGTGCCAGGGTTGCTCAGTGTCTGCCACTGATTTCCATGCCATCATGAGTTTGTGATCCAGTCCTGGTTTCCTGACACCTGCCGGACCTTGCTAGGATAAGAGAGAGAGCCGGGACTGATGAGTTTGGCTGGCAACCCTGGCAGAGGAATCTTGCAAGGGACCCCGAGTTCTTCAGTTTCGTGGGCTGTGGTGGCTTTTATTGGACCCGCATGAGAGCTTTCAGAGCTGAGTCTGTTCTTGAAGGTTGCAGATCTTCACAGAAGCTCAGCTACCTCCTTGGTTTACTTTCATTAGATGTAGGGGGAGCGCTGGGACTGAGTGCGGGCACCGTTTCCTCTACCTGCTTGAAGTGCCCTGTGGACCCTGAAATGACTCCCATGCACCTCCACTCCCCCCCCCGTGCCCTCCCTTCTGCGCAGGAAAGGCACTCGGAGAAGAGAGATGGGGCGGGAGAGGGAGAGAACTGATCCTGGGACGAGGCGAGGGCAAAGTAGTGTGAGGAGGGAGGGGAATTTATTTTTATATTCTGCTTTTTGGGCACCTCAAAGCAGATTACATTCAGGTGCTGTAGGTATTTCCCTGTCCCCAGAGGGCTCACAATCTAAGTTTGTACCTGAGGCACTGGAGGGTAAAGTGACTCGCCCAAGGTCACAAGGAGTGGCAGCAGTGGGATGTGAGCCCTGGTTTCTCTGCTTCATAGCCGCTCTTCTAACCACGAGGCTGCTCCTCCCCTAAAATGGACCTGCATCCCCAGTGTAGCTTTGAAGAGAATCTGGGGGGGAGCCCGTGACCCCTTGTTTTGGGGTCCTGTATATGCCTGAATGTTTCAATGAGTGAAAGTTACTGTGAATCCACATCAGATGGCATCGCATACGGCCGTGTGCTGCCCAGAGAATCTGCACAGAACTTCTTTTGGGTCTCTAATGTGTCCATAGGAAGGAGGATCTGAGAGAGAGAGTAGAGCTCTGATTCTCAAGCACTGTTGTCGCCAGGATACTCTGCTTCCTGGCCTCCCATTGACCCAGCTGCTCCTCCATTCCCCTGTTCTGCCCCAGCCAGGCTTGAAAATACTAACAGCCCAGGCAGAACATTGCAAACAGAAACTGGAAGCACTTGGGTGCAGTGGCACTGATGGCATGGCCTCCCCTGCAGCCCAGAAGTGGTGTGTGTGCAGGAAGAAGGAGGGGCCATGCATTGCTCAGAAGAATGAACAGAGTTGCAGACCCTTGGGCTGAGGGGAAGTTGGCACTACCTGTGGAGAGGAGCCTCCCAGGTCCCTACTGTCAGTAGGTGGAGCTGGTGGGACCAGAGGTCCAACTGGAGCTTTGCCAACACCAGCCCACAATTCCCCCCCTAAGGGTGGGAATCGTGGGCTGATCTTAGGTGGGGGCCTCTGTGGTGATGGAAATCCAGGCAGGCAGGAAGCACTTCAGGCCAACATGCTGAGGAGGCAGCGGAAGGACAAGCCAGGGTCAAGTTGATAACAGGGCAGGTGGAGAACTAACACGAGTCCGGGCAGTGGTCATTCTAGGCGGAGTTCAAGCAACGTCAGGATCCAGTCCAGGGTCCAAGCCAGAAGATCAATTCACGGAGGATGACGAAGAGGAGGAGGATGGGACCACAAAAGAGATGCTGGAGACAGATGAGAGGAAGACTGACCACAGATGAGGAGATCCAGAGACAACCAGATGACAGGAACCAAGGACAGAAGACAGAGACTCAGGAATACCACAGAAGACAGGAACCAGGCAAGGAAGGCAGGAATGCAGGCAACATCCTACTCCAGGAGGAGTCGACTCATTGCCCAGGCCCAGAGCAAGTGCAGCACAACATTCAAATAGTCCCCAGTGGTGATGTCATCAATGGGCGCTGTTTGCCTGTTTGTGCCACCGGCCCTTTAAGGAAGGCCAAAGTTGAGCATGCACGCCTAGGGAGGACCTGGACCAACCCTGGTGTTGGAGACCGAATGAACGCGGTGGCCAATGGGAACAGTGCAACGATCTGCCATGTCCCTCCCAGGAGGTCCCCCCCATCGCCCGGCAGCATCGGCACAGGGCTCTGGGCCAGAAGGAAAGGCAACGCCCCCTCCACAGGCCCCCATCGAGCTGGGATGCGGCACACTCACTTGGGCCATGATGGAGATGAGAATGGTGTCCGCGGAGTCAGCCTGTGAACCCAATGACCCCAGGCCTGATTAATGACCAGGAGGAGGAGCAGATCAGCTTCAGCCCTGCGGCGATGGGAATTTCTCTTTCTTGCGGCTGTGGAGGAGAAGAATGCTGTTGCTGTCACTTGTGCTTCTGTTGTGGGGGGGGGGGGGGGGAGTGAGAGAGCATGTATGTGTGTGTAAATGAGGGAGAGAGCCTGTGTGCATGATTGAGAGTGTGTGGGAGGAGTAAGAGAGAGGGCATGTAGTGTATGTGTGTGTGTGTGTGTGTGTGTGTAAATGAGAGAGAGAGAGTGTGTGTGTGCGTGATTGAGAGTGTGTGGGAGGAGTAAGAGAGAGGACATGTAGTGTATGTGTGTGTGTGTGTGTGTGTGTAAATGAGAGAGAGCGTGTGTGCATGACTGAGAGTGTGTGGGAGGAGTAAGAGAGAGGGCATGTAGTGTATGTGTGTGACTATAAATGAGAGAGAGAGAGTGTGTGTGCATGATTGAGAATGTGTGGGAGGAGTAAGAGAGAGGGCATGTAGTGTATGTGTGTGTGTAAATGAGAGAGAGAGTGTGTGTGTGCGTGATTGAGAGTGTGTGGGAGGAGTAAGAGAGAGGGCATGTAGTGTATGTGTGTGTGTGTGTGTAAATGAGAGAGAGAGAGTGTGTGTGTGCGTGATTGAGAGTGTGTGGGAGGAGTAAGAGAGAGGACATGTAGTGTATGTGTGTGTGTGTAAATGAGAGAGAGCGTGTGTGCATGACTGAGAGTGTGTGGGAGGAGTAAGAGAGAGGGCATGTAGTGTATGTGTGTGACTATAAATGAGAGAGAGAGAGAGAGAGCGTGTGTGCATGATTGAGAATGTGTGGGAGGAGTAAGAGAGAGGGCATGTAGTGTATGTGTGTGTATAAATGAGAGAGAGAGAGTGTGTGTGTGCGTGATTGAGAGTGTGTGGGAGGAGTAAGAGAGAGGACATGTAGTGTATGTGTGTGTGTGTAAATGAGAGAGAGCATGTGTGCATGACTGAGAGTGTGTGGGAGGAGTAAGAGAGAGGGCATGTAGTGTATGTGTGTGACTGTAAATGAGAGAGAGAGAGAGAGAGCGTGTGTGCATGATTGAGAATGTGTGGGAGGAGTAAGAGAGAGGGCATGTAGTGTATGTGTGTGTGTGTGTAAATGAGAGAGAGAGAGCGTGTGTGCGTGATTGAGAGTGTGTGGGAGGAGTAAGAGAAAGGGCATGTAGTGTATGTGTGTGTGTGTGTATAAATGAGAGAGAGAGAGCGTGTGTACGTGATTGAGAGTGTGTGAAAGGAGTAAGAGAAAGGGCATGTGGTGTATGTGTGTGTGTGTGTAAATGAGAGAGAGAGAGCATGTGTGCGTGATTGAGAGTGTGTGAGAGGAGTAAGAGAGAGGGCATGTAGTGTATGTGTGTGTGTGTGTGTGTGTGTGTGTGTGTGTAAATGAGAGAGAGAGCGTGTGTGCGTGATTGAGAGTGTGTGGGAGGAGTCAGAGAGAGGGCATGTAGTGTATGTGTGTGTGTGTGTAAATGAGAGAGAGCGTGTGTGCGTGATTGAGAGTGTGTGGGAGGAGTAAGAGTGAGGGCATGTAGTGTATGTGTATGTGTGTGTGTGTGTGTGTAAATGAGAGAGAGCATGTGTGCATGATTGAGAGTGTGTGGGAGGAGTAAGAGAGAGGGCATGTAGTGTATGTGTGGGTGTAAATGAGAGAGAGAGAGAGCGTGTATGTGTGATTGAGAGTGTGTGGGAGGAGTAAGAGAGAGGGCATGTAGTGTATGTGTGTGTGTGTGTAAATGAGAGAGAGAGAGCGTGTGTGCGTGATTGAGAGTGTGTGGGAGGAGTAAGAGAGAGGGCATGTAGTGTATGTGTGTGTGTGTGTAAATAAGAGAGAGCGTGTGTGCGTGATTGAGAGTGTGTGGGAGGAGTAAGAGAGAGGGCATGTAGTGTATGTTGTGTGTGTGTGTAAGTGGGAGTGTCAAGGTTCACGGCTTGCAGGAAGCCCCGAGAGCCACTGGAATCACCCCCACAGCACAGCTGGCCAGGAGCTTGTGGCAGGATGCCATCAGGCACAGGTCACTGCCATCTCAGCTGCTCCCCTGATCCTCGCTGGGTGCACGTGCACCAGGCTGCATGCTAGTTAAAAGGCCCGCGGGGGGAGTGCCTGTGGTGCCCCTCGATGATGTCAGCGCTTCAGCCTTATATAAGGGCCTCCCTGATTTCCCTTCCTCGCCTCAGCAGTGGGTCTCCTGCATTCCTGGGCAGTGCCTGTTGCTTCTTCTGCATTCCTGGTTCATCTTTCCAGCCTCATCCAGCCTTGCCTTGTCTTCCAGCCCAGTCCATCCAGCTTGTCTTGTTCTCCTCGTCAGTGTCTTCTGTGTGTCCACATCCACCCTTAGCTTGCTGCTCCGGATCTTGACCTTTTGCTTGGATATGACCACGACTGCCTACTACCTGCACCTGACCTCCTGCCTGGATCTGCCCATGACCACCTGCCGCTTGGACCTGACCACTTGCGTGGACCCAACTATTCTTACTTGTTGCCTGCCCCGACCTTGCCCCGTCACTGATCTCTGTTAAGCTTGCTGCCTATTCTGTCTCTGGCCTGTCTCTGGACTCTAGCCATGACCTCCGACCCAGAACCTCATCTAAGTCCTGCCCAACAGCTCAACCCAAGGAGGAGGCGGCTGGTATAGGTGACGTTCCAGTCTGGCCCATTACTGAGTCTGTTCGGGAGCTGCCGGCTACGCCTCGGGGGTTCATCCGCAGCAGTAAAGGCTCACAAACCCCCTAATCCCCTACAGAGAGAGAGCCAAGTGCATGTGTCAGTGAGAGGAGAAGGTTTGCAAGCCAAAAAAACCCCCTCCATTCCTCCTCCTAATCCTCGGCAATCTTAGGGCACCTGGAAATCAAAGGTTCCCAGGTATGGAGAGCAGAGGATTATTTTTATCCTTATTAGTCGTAATTATTGGGGCTTTCTGTCTGCTGTTTTGAAGTATTGTATTTTTGTCTGGAAATGTTTTATATGAGTTTTTGTATTGTTGTATATTCTATTCATCAGCAATTTAGAAATATGTGTTATTAATAGTATAGTTTTACTATTATTGATTTTATATTTCTTGATTTATTATGAGGACTGGTGATGTTTCTGTTTTTCCATTGTCACACTCCATAAAAAGTCTGGCTTGTTGCAATTTCCAGTTCAGTTTTTATTTTCACGCTTCTGTTTATACTTATGGTCTCTTTATTCTGCATTTGGTAAGGGTCTGACTTGTACTGCATGTATGATAAACGTTGAGTGTGCTGTTAGCATGAAGAGTATGTGTAGGGATCTCTAGTAGCTTGGCTTGTTCTGTTTTCCTCACAGAAGGTATATTGGTGTAATATTTGCAGTATTGCCTTTTCATAGGTAAGGCTGTTACTGTTTGAGTGCTGGTAGTGCTGTTTTGGTATGGGAGGTTTACTATCTTGTAATTGTACATTGGTGTAATATTTGCAGTGTTGCCTTTTCATAGGTAAGGCTGTTACTGTTTGAGTGCTGGTAGTGCTGTTTTGGTATGGGAGGTTTACTATCTTGTAATTGTACATTGGTGTAATATTTGCAGTGTTGCCTTTTCATAGGTAAGGCTGTTACTGTTTGAGTGCTGGTAGTTAGTGCTGTTCTGGTATGGGAGGTTTACTATCTTGTAATTGTACATTGGTGTAATATTTGCAGTGTTGCCTTTTCATAGGTAAGGCTGTTACTGTTTGAGTGCTGGTAGTGCTGTTTTGGTATGGGAGGTTTACTATCTTGTAATTGTACATTGGTGTAATATTTGCAGTGTTACCGTTTCATAGGTAAGGCTGTTACTGTTTGAGTGCTGGTAGTTAGTGCTGTTCTGGTATGGGAGGTTTACTATCTTGTAATTCAGCGGTAGGCTGTTCGCAGAAGCCTACCGCTGAAGGATCTCCTCAACCATCACTGACTCTCATTCTCCCACCCCTCCCTAATCCCTACCCCCCCTCTTTTCCCTCTCCCCTTCCCCCCCACCCAACCTAACCCTTTCCTTCTCCCACTGGACATACCATGCTAATAACTGCCTAGGATAAATCTATGTTTACGTATCTTATAGTTTTTGTTGATTATATATTTATCTCTCTCTAATTGTTTCTTAGTTTAAATTCTGTACTGTCTTCCATTGCCCAGGTTTTACGCTCCCTGTTTAATGTAACTTTACTTTCTACCTTGATGTTAATTGGTTTCCCCTCAGTTACATTGTAAACCGGTACGATAAGACGTAGTCTTGAGCATCGGTATAGTAAAAGAAAGAAAATAAATAAATAAATAAATTGTAATTGTACATTGGTGTAATATTTGCAGTATTGCCTTTTCATAGGTAAAGCTGTTACTGTTTGAGTGCTGGTAGTTAGTGCTGTTCTGGTATGGGAGGTTTACTATCTTGTAATTGTACATTGGTGTAATATTTGCAGTATTGCCTTTTCATAGGTAAGGCTGTTACTGTTTGAGTGCTGGTAGTTAGTGCTGTTCTGGTATGGGAGGTTTACTATCTTGTAATTGTACATTGGTGTAATATTTGCAGTGTTACCGATTCATAGGTAAGGCTGTTACTGTTTGAGTGCTCCCAGGGTGATAGTAATGTACGTGACTATGAGGAGACAGTGAGGCTCCCGGGGTGATAGTAATGTACATGACTATGAGGAGATGGTGAGGCTCCCGGGGTGATAGTAATGTACGTGACTATGAGGAGACGGTGAGGCTCCCGGGGTGATAGTAATGTACGTGACTATGAGGAGACGGTGAGGATCCCGGGGTGATAGTAATGTACATGACAATGAGGAGACGGTGAGGCTCCCGGGGTGATAGTAATGTAAGTGACTATGAGGAGACGGTGAGGCTCCCGGGGTGATAGTAATGTACGTGACAATGAGGAGATGGTGAGTCTCCCGGGGTGATAGTAATGTAAGTGACATTGAGGAGACGGTGAGGCTCCAGGGTGATAGTAATGTACGTGACTATGAGGAGACGGTGAGGCTCCCAGGGTGATAGTAATGTAAGTGACTATGAGGAGACGGTGAGGCTCCCGGGATGATAGTAATGTACATGAGTATGAGGAGACAATGAGGCTCTCGGGGTTATAGTAATGTACGTGACTATGAGGAGACGGTGAGGCTCTCAGGGTGATAGTAATGTAAGTGACTATGAGGAGACGGTGAGGCTCTCTTGGGATAGTAATGTACGTGACTATGAGGAGACGGTGAGGCTCCCGGGGTGATAGTAATGTAAGTGACTATGAGGAGACGGTGAGGCTCCCGGGGTGATAGTAATGTACGTGACTATGAGGAGACGGTGAGGCTGCCGGGGTGATAGTAATGTAAGTGAGATGGTGAGGCTCCCGGGGTGATAGTAATGTAAGTGACATTGAGGAAATGGTGAGGCTCCCAGGGTGATAGTAATGTTAGTGAGACGGTGAAGCTCCCGGGGTGATAGTAATGTAAGTGACTAGGAGGGGACGATGAAGCTCCCGGGGTGATAGTAATGCAAATGACTATGAGGGGACGGTGAAGCTCCCGGGGTGATAGTAATATAAGTGACATTGAGGAGACGGTGAGGCTCCCGGGGTGATAGTAATGTAAGTGACTATGAGGGGACGGTGAGACTCCCAGGGTGATAGTAATGTTAGTGAGACGGTGAGGCTCCCGGGGTGATAGTAATGTACGTGAGATGGTGAGACTCCCGGGGTGATAGTAATGTAAGTGACATTGAGGAGACGGTAAGGCTCCCGGGGTGATAGTAATGTACGTGAGACGGTGAGGCTCCCAGGGTGATAGTAATGTAAGTGACATTGAGGAGACGGTAAGGCTCCCGGGGTGATAGTAATGTACGTGAGACGGTGAGGCTCCCAGGGTGATAGTAATGTAAGTGACATTGAGGAGACGGTAAGGCTCCCGGGGTGATAGTAATGTACGTGAGACGGTGAGGCTCCCGGGGTGATAGTAATGTAAGTGACATTGAGGAGACGGTGAGGCTCCCGGGGTGATAGTAATGTAAGTGACATTGAGGAGACGGTGAGGCTCCCAGGGTGATAGTAATGTTAGTGAGACGGTGAGGCTCCCGGGGTGATAGTAATGTAAGTGACATTGAGGAGACGGTAAGGCTCCCGGGGTGATAGTAATGTACGTGAGACGGTGAGGCTCACAGGGTGATAGTAATGTAAGTGACATTGAGGAGACGGTGAGGCTCCTGGGGTGATAGTAATGTACGTGAGACGGTGAGGCTCCCAGGGTGATAGTAATGTAAGTGACATTGAGGAGACGGTGAGGCTCCCAGGGTGATAGTAATGTTAGTGAGACGGTGAGGCTCCCGGGGTGATAGTAATGTAAGTGACATTGAGGAGATGGTAAGGCTCCCGGGGTGATAGTAATGTACATGACTATGAGGAGATGGTTAGGCTCCCGGGGAGATAGTAATGTACGTGACTATGAGGAGACGGTGAGGCTCCCGGGGTGATAGTAATGTAAGTGACTATGAGGAGACGGTGAGGCTCCCGGGGTGATAGTAATGTACGTGACTATGAGGAGACGGTGAGGCTCCCGGGGTGATAGAAATGTAAGTGACTATGAGGAGACGGTGAGGCTCCCGGGGTGATAGTAATGTACGTGACTATGAGGAGACGGTGAGGCTCCCGGGGTGATAGTAATGTACGTGACTATGAGGAGATGGTGAGGCTCCCGGGGTGATAGTAATGTACGTGACTATGAGGAGACGGTGAGGCTCCCGGGGTGATAGTAATGTACGTGACTATGAGGAGACGGTGAGGCTCCCGGGGTGATAGTAATGTAAGTGACTATGAGGAGACGGTGAGGCTCCCGGGGTGATAGTAATGTACGTGACTATGAGGAGACGGTGAGGCTCCCGGGGTGATAGTAATGTAAGTGACTATGAGGAGACGGTGAGGCTCCCGGGGTGATAGTAATGTACGTGACTATGAGGAGACGGTGAGGCTCCCGGGGTGATAGTAATGTACGTGACTATGAGGAGACGGTGAGGCTCCCGGGGTGATAGTAATGTACGTGACAATGAGGAGACGGTGAGGCTCCCGGGGTGATAGTAATGTAAGTGACTATGAGGAGACGGTGAGGCTCCAGGGTGATAGTAATGTACGTGACTATGAGGAGACGGTGAGGCTCCCGGGGTGATAGTAATGTAAGTGACTATGAGGAGACGGTGAGGCTCCAGGGTGATAGTAATGTACGTGACTATGAGGAGACGGTGAGGCTCCCGGGGTGATAGTAATGTAAGTGACTATGAGGAGACGGTGAGGCTCCCGGGGTGATAGTAATGTACGTGACTATGAGACGGTGAGGCTCCCGGGGTGATAGTAATGTAAGTAACATTGAGGAGACGGTGAGGCTCCAGGGTGATAGTAATGTACGTGACAATGAGGAGACGGTGAGGCTCCCGGGGTGATAGTAATGAAAGTGACTATGAGGAGACGGTGAGGCTCCCGGGGTGATAGTAATGTACGTGACTATGAGGAGACGGTGAGGCTCCCGGGGTGATAGTAATGTACGTGACTATGAGGAGATGGTGAGGCTCCCGGGGTGATAGTAATATAAGTGACTATGAGGAGACGGTGAGGCTCCCGGGGTGATAGTAATGTACGTGACTATGAGGAGATGGTGAGGCTCCCGGGGTGATAGTAATATAAGTGACTATGAGGAGACGGTGAGGCAGGGCTGGATTTAAGAGTTTGCGCCCATAGTCAGGGTTGGAGAGGGGTGGAGTCGAGACCTTTGGAGACTGGAAAACGAGGGACCCTTTCTCCCCTGCACCCCCAAAAGTCCCACAGTGCCCTAGCACCGCTCATTTGAAGAGGATGGGCTGGGTGTCTGGTGCCCTGGGGAAATGCCTGAATCCAGGCCGCGCTGGGAGGAACATTAATGTCCGCTGGAGGAGAGAGTGGAAGGATGTGTTCAGGGCATTTCTGCTGGAACGGGTTGGAGGAGCGCATTAGGGAAGCATTTTCTGTGCTATGTGTTGTTGCACTGGATATCTGTGAGCCCTTTCAATAATGTAATGGTTTCTTTGCATGAAGATACTGCTGGTGTGAGCCCCTGATTTATTTCCAGGCTGGGGGAAGATGAAAGGAATGGGAAGCGGTCAGATGATGATGATGTGTGACCATTTCCTTCTCCAGCTTGTCAGATCCCCGCCTGTGGGCCCAGGCCAGGCCCAATGCACCGTCTGCTTGACAATTAATTCTTTTTTGAACCCTGCCGAGAGA
Organism: Rhinatrema bivittatum; assembly: GCF_901001135.1. Classification (NCBI taxonomy): domain Eukaryota; kingdom Metazoa; phylum Chordata; class Amphibia; order Gymnophiona; family Rhinatrematidae; genus Rhinatrema; species Rhinatrema bivittatum. The sequence continues at coordinate 483,575,940 of NC_042618.1, read as the reverse complement.
CTGGTGCTCTGCTCCTAAACAAGCATCAGCCACTAGGGATGTGAATCGTTTTCCATATCGTCTTAACGATAGAAATCGTGTGGCAGGGCAAGAAAATCGTCTTAGGCACGATTTTTTAGTTAAAAAATCGTTAAAAATCGTTTTTTCCGATTAGTGCGCACTAACTCGAGTTAGTGCGCACTAACGGGAGTTAGTGCGCACTAACTGGGAGTTAGTGCGCACTAACTGAAAATGATACAATTTGACACTTTTCAGGTCAGTTAAGGTCAGTTTAAGAATGAATATGTATTCCTATTGGCTGCCCTCTTATTTATTCATGTTACCAAGTTTCCTACTGACAGTATATGGGGGATGGGAAATGGAAACAGTTGGTAGCTTGACAAAACAAGTAATGTGATCAGTCAATGTGACTAGAACTTGTGCCCTAACCCTGATACCAGGTGTATTGTGATCTTCCTGCACACAGTGCCCTATCCCTATTAATACCAGGAGTGTTGTGATCTTCCTGCACACAGTGCCCTATCCCTAATACCAGGGGTGTTGTGATCTTCCTGCACACAGTGCCCTATTCCTGATACTGGGGGTGTTGTGATCTTCCTGCACACAGTGCCCTATTCCTGATACCGGGGGTGTTGTGATCTTCTTGCACACATCCCGATATCAGGGATAGGGCACTGCATGCAGGAAGATCACAACACTCCTGGTATTAATAGGGATAGGGCACTGCATGCAGGAAGATCACAACACCCCTGGTATCAGGGATAGGGCACTGTGTGCAGGAAGATCACAATACCCCGGAGGAGTGAGGGTCAGGCAGCTCCCCCCTGTCTGTGAAGCCAGCCTCTCACTAGTAATGCAGGGAGGGAGCTGTCTCAGACTTCACCATCCACCCCCCCCCCCTCACCCACACACCATTCACTAGCTGGGACATGGGGGAAGTCAGGAGTGAGGGTCAGGCAGCTCCCCCCTGTCTGTGAAGCCAGCCTCTCACTAGTAATGTAGGGAGGGAGCTGTCTCAGACTTCACCATCCTCCCCCCCCCCCTCACCCACACACCATTCACTAGCTGGGACATGGGGGAAGTCAGGAGTGAGGGTCAGGCAGCTCCCCCCTGTCTGTGAAGCCAGCCTCTCACTAGTAATGCAGGGAGGGCGCTGTCTCAGACTTCACCATCCTCCCCCCCCCCCCCTCACCCACACACCATTCACTAGCTGGGACATGGGGGAAGTCAGGAGTGAGGGTCAGGCAGCTCCCCCCTGTCTGTGAAGCCAGCCTCTCACTAGTAATGCAGGGAGGGAGCTGTCTCAGACTTCACCATCCACCCCCCCCCCCTCACCCACACACCATTCACTAGCTGGGACATGGGGGAAGTCAGGAGTGAGGGACAGGCAGCTCCCCCCCTGTCTGTCAAGCCAGCCTCTCACTAGTAATGCAGGGAGGGAGCTGTCTCAGACTTCACCATCCTCCCCCCCCCCCCCTCACCCACACACCATTCACTAGCTGGGACATGGGGGAAGTCAGGAGTGAGGGTCAGGCAGCTCCCCCCTGTCTGTGAAGCCAGCCTCTCACTAGTAATGCAGGGAGGGAGCTGTCTCAGACTTCACCATCCTCCCCCCCCCCCCCTCACCCACACACCATTCACTAGCTGGGACATGGGGGAAGTCAGGAGTGAGGGTCAGGCAGCTCCCCCCTGTCTGTGAAGCCAGCCTCTCACTAGTAATGCAGGGAGGGAGCTGTCTCAGACTTCACCATCCTCCCCCCCCCCTCACCCACACACCATTCACTAGCTGGGACATGGGGGAAGTCAGGAGTGAGGGTCAGGCAGCTCCCCCCTGTCTGTGAAGCCAGCCTCTCACTAGTAATGCAGGGAGGGAGCTGTCTCAGACTTCACCATCCTCCCCCCCCCCCCCCTCACCCACACACCATTCACTAGCTGGGACATGGGGGAAGTCAGGAGTGAGGGTCAGGCAGCTCCCCCCTGTCTGTGAAGCCAGCCTCTCACTAGTAATGCAGGGAGGGAGCTGTCTCAGACTTCACCATCCTCCCCCCCCCCCCCTCACCCACACACCATTCACTAGCTGGGACATGGGGGAAGTCAGGAGTGAGGGTCAGGCAGCTCCCCCCTGTCTGTGAAGCCAGCCTCTCACTAGTAATGCAGGGAGGGAGCTGTCTCAGACTTCACCATCCTCCCCCCCCCCCTCACCCACACCCCATTCACTAGCTGGGACATGGGGGAAGTCAGGAGTGAGGGTCAGGCAGCTCCCCCCTGTCTGTGAAGCCAGCCTCTCACTAGTAATGCAGGGAGGGAGCTGTCTCAGACTTCACCATCCTCCCCCCCCCCCCTCACCCACACACCATTCACTAGCTGGGACATGGGGGAAGTCAGGAGTGAGGGTCAGGCAGCTCCCCCCTGTCTGTGAAGCCAGCCTCTCACTAGTAATGCAGGGAGGGAGCTGTCTCAGACTTCACCATCCTCCCCCCCCCCTCACCCACGCACCATTCACTAGCTGGGACATGGGGGGAAGTCAGGAGTGAGGGTCAGGCAGCTCCCCCCTGTCTGTGAAGCCAGCCTCTCACTAGTAATGCAGGGAGGGAGCTGTCTCAGACTTCACCATCCTCCCCCCCCCCCTCACCCACACACCATTCACTAGCTGGGACATGGGGGAAGTCAGGAGTGAGGGTCAGGCAGCTCCCCCCTGTCTGTGAAGCCAGCCTCTCACTAGTAATGCAGGGAGGGAGCTGTCTCAGACTTCACCATCCACCCCCCCCCCCCTCACCCACACACCATTCACTAGCTGGGACATGGGGGAAGTCAGGAGTGAGGGTCAGGCAGCTCCCCCTGTCTGTGAAGCCAGCCTCTCACTAGTAATGCAGGGAGGGAGCTGTCTCAGACTTCACCATCCTCCCCCCCCCCTCACCCACACACCATTCACTAGCTGGGACATGGGGGAAGTCAGGAGTGAGGGTCAGGCAGCTCCCCCCTGTCTGTGAAGCCAGCCTCTCACTAGTAATGCAGGGAGGGAGCTGTCTCAGACTTCACCATCCTCCCCCCCCCCTCACCCACACACCATTCACTAGCTGGGACATGGGGGAAGTCAGGAGTGAGGGTCAGGCAGCTCCCCCCTGTCTGTGAAGCCAGCCTCTCACTAGTAATGCAGGGAGGGAGCTGTCTCAGACTTCACCATCCACCCCCCCCCCCTCACCCACACACCATTCACTAGCTGGGACATGGGGGAAGTCAGGAGTGAGGGACAGGCAGCTCCCCCCTGTCTGTCAAGCCAGCCTCTCACTAGTAATGCAGGGAGGGAGCTGTCTCAGACTTCACCATCCTCCCCCCCCCCTCACCCACACACCATTCACTAGCTGGGACATGGGGGAAGTCAAGAGTGAGGGTCAGGCAGCTCCCCCCTGTCTGTGAAGCCAGCCTCTCACTAGTAATGCAGGGAGGGAGCTGTCTCAGACTGGTATCAGGGTTAGGGCACTGTGTCCAGGAAGATCACAACACTCCTGGTATTAATAGGGATAGGGCACTGTAAGAGATGACTGTAGTAGATTGAATAAAGATCTGATGTTTCTGCTCTCCTCACACCAAACAAAAACAACACACAAGCAGAGAAGCCCTTCTTACAAAGCTGAGCTAGTGAGTTAAGTAGGAGGAAAAGTAAACATACTGGTGCCAGTGTGGCTACTTAAAAAATACACTTACCAACAATCAATTACATATATTTGAACTGTGTACAGTTCCAGCCAGGACCACCTTTCTAAAATGCACAGTGATTGGCAAATTCAACATGCACTAGTATTTCAGGTGCCTGCTAACAAAAATAATAAACAAACAAGTTCTAGTCACGTGAGTGCTGATCATTACATTACTTTTTTTGTCAAGCTTCCAACTGTTTCCATTTCACATCCCCCCAACCATATTGGTAACATCAATAGATAAGAGCACAGCCAGCCAATAGGAATACATACATACATATTCATTCCTAAGTGACCTTTACTGACCTGGGAAGTGTGAACACTTTGTTTAATTTTCTGTTGGTGTTCGTTAGTTTCCAGTTCCATTTCCCATCCCCCCAACCATCACCTCAGTGGTAACCTTGGTAACATCAATAGATAAGAGGGCAGCCAGCCAATAGGAACACATATTCATTCCTAACTGACCTTCAGTGACCTGGAAAGTGTTTATTTGTATCATTTTCAGTTAGTGCGCACTAAATCGAGTTAGTGCGCACTAACGGGGAGTAAGTGCGCACTAACTCGAGTTAGTGCGCACTAACACGATTTAACGATTTTTAACGATAAATCGTTAGAATTTCTATTGTATCGTGTTCTATAACGATTTAAGACGATATAAACATTATCGGACGATAATTTTAATCGTTGAAAAACGATTCACATCCCTATCAGCCACTGCTCACATTGTACATGGGGGGTGGGGTGGCCTGGGCTTACATTGATGTGAAGTTGCTGGCCAGGAGCTCTGCCTGGCATAGATGCTAACACAGAGAGAGTGGTCAAGGAGTGGGATGCACGCCAAAAGCCCCCACATTAACTTGGGAAGTGACTAAGAAACTGTGGTGAAGGATTCACATTCACCATTCCCGTGAATTTCAAGGGAAGAGCGTTCCCGTTGTGATAGATTTTATTTCAGGGAGCGGGAAGCCATGGCAGTATCCTCAGAAACGTCTGCTGCGCCAATTACAGCAACTTATCAGCTACTGCTGAAGATTGCTTCACATCTGGTGACTGCCAGGAAACCTCTTCAGAGCAGACAGCACAGCAGCTCGCTGAGCCCAGGCACAGGAGAAGGTGCAGTCAGGGAAAGATACGTTAAAGCGAATCACTAGAGGAGATTGGCCCATTAGGCTCATCCCTCAATATATCCTATAAGTATGGGAGAGGAGGGCGGCTGCTTCTGCGGTGCTACCTGAAGATGTGCCTGGACTAGCTCAGTCCTGGCCTCGCTGAGGAGCTCGCGAGTACCGGACCTCTCTCACACAAGGTGCAGATCACTGATACACATCAGTCAATGGAGGGGCCTCTCATCCTCACGGGACTATGGAGGTTCCTAATGCTGAGCGCTCTGTCTTCCCAGAGGCCTCAGGTCCTTTGCACATGCTCACATGCCAGAGCCAGCAATATGTGGGGACAATGCTCATGGCTCATCAAGGACTGAGACTGACGTTCAGCCTTGAGAACCACCAGTTCAGCACAGGCGCCTGTAGAGACCTCAGTGCAAGTGAGCGCAGTGCCTGAGATTGGCTGTTCTGTCACCTGGTGGGAGAGGGGTTATGTATACAGCAGGGGGCGGCTCTAGCTGTATGGGATGTTCAGCTTCTCTGCTAGACACTCTCCTGGTTCTTCTTCCTGTCTTATCTTTTCTGGCTGTGCGTTGTGGCTTCTGGCGTACATAATAACTGTTGGCTAATATCCGCTGGCTGCACTTAATATTCCACATGTTGAGTGTGCAAACCATGGCAAGGGCCCAGCCAGGCCCGGTTTCTAGATAATTCCCTCACTGAGGCAACCGGGGCTTGCTTATCATGCTCAGCTGTCAGTCTTTCATTATTCTGGGTTCTTCACTAGTTAGATATGAATGTGAGCTTGTTCTGTCAGCCTCTTCTCACTTGTCATTCTACAAAGCTAGGAGCCGGGCTCCCATTCCCCGTGACCTCAGTCTGCAGCATGTCACTGCCTTAAAATAGAAGGGAATGCGGACACACTATTCCTGGCAATAGCAGTCCATCAGATGGTCCTGACGTAAGAAACGAGGTGGCTCCTCTCTTCAGCAGGAGACATGGCTCAAGGCAAGCGTACCGATCCTGAAATAACGCTGGCAGCTTTGCACAAGGCCCCGATATACGAAAAGTTGTTCCTGTTTTGTGTCTATGGGAGAAATGCTGAATGCCTCTGGCCCAGAGTTACTTAGTGCTTCTCCTTTCACAAGGAAGAAAAATAAAGTTGGACTTGGAAGTAGCTTGAAGCTTAGGTTTTTGACTGCCAAGGAGAATTTGAGGCACACATAGCTGGCACTAGAGGACTTTGAAGAACTGTTTAAATATTTTATATGTCTACCTAATATTACAGGAAGAATAAAGCTCACAGAAGACAACGCTGTGTATGCTGAGGAGTGTTACAGAAATAGCTGGTAGGAAATGACAGTTGTGTACACTTGGTGCTGCAGAAAGTAAATTAGTAGTGGTAGTAAAAGACAGCACTGCATGCATTGAGTAGTGCCATACAAATTATTTCTAGTAGTAGAAGTCAGTGCTACATACACTGACTAGTTCTATAGAAATTAGGATTTGGTGAGAGAGGTAATGGTGGTGGGGCCGCTTGGCAATTGTGGTCATAATAAGATCAAATTTGATTTAATGGCTGGAAGGGGGACAGTCAGCAAATCCACGGCTCTCGTGCTAAACTTTCAAAAGGGAAACTTTGTTAAAATGAGAAAAATAGTTAGAAAAAAACTGAAAAGAGCAGCTACAAAGGTAAAAAGTGTGCAAGAGGCGTGGTCATTGTTAAAAAATACCATTCTAGAAGCACAGTCCAGATGTATTCCACACATTAGGAAAGGTGGAAAGAAGGCAAAACGATTACCGGCATGGTTAAAAGGGGAGGTGAAAGAAGCTATTTTAGCCAAAAGATCTTCATTCAAAAATTGGAAGAAGGATCCAACAGAAGAAAATAGGATAAAGCATAAACATTGGCAAGTTAAATATAAGACATTGATAAGACAGGCTAAGAGAGAATTTGAAAAGAAGTTGGCCATAGAGGCAAAAACTCACAGTAAAAACTTTTAAAAATATATCCGAAGCAGAAAGCCTGTGAGGGAGTCAGTTGGACTGTTAGATGATTGAGGGGTTAAAGGGGCACTTAGAGAAGATAAGGCCATCCCGGAAAGATTAAATGATTTCTTTGCTTCGGTGTTTACTGAAGAGGATGTTGGGGAGGTACCCGTAATGGAGAAGGTTTTCATGGGTAATGATTCAGATGGACTGAATCAAATCACGGTGAACCTAGAAGATGTGGTAGGCCTGATTGACAAACTGAAGAGTAGTAAATCACCTGGACCGGATGGTATACACCCCAGAGTTCTGAAGGAACTAAAAAATGAAATTTCAGACCTATTAGTAAAAATTTGTAACCTATCATTAAAATCATCCATTGTACCTGAAGACTGGAGTATAGCAAATGTAACCCCAATATTTAAAAAGGGCTCCAGGGGCGATCGGGGAAACTACAGACCGGTTAGCCTGACTTCAGTGCCAGGAAAAATAGTGGAAAGTGTTCTAAACATCAAAATCACAGAACATATAGAAAGACATGGTTTAATGGAACACAGTCAGCATGGCTTTACCCCAGGGAGTTTTCCCCCGCCAACATGTCTAGTCTGACACTGTGATTACGATCATGAGCTGGGGGCCACTCACTGGGGCCCTTCCACGATCCTGCAATCATGGACCCTGAATGCAGGCAATGAGCGTGCCTCTCTCCCTCCCAGGGGCTGTGAACGCTATCTCTGCAGCACCCCCAGCTTCAGCGCTAACCCAGGGAGAGGAAAACCTGATTCAGGGAGTGCTGGAGCTGTCTCGGGGATGGAACTGGATACCTTGAGTATGGCAGCACATATCACTCCCAGCGAGTCAGCAGGCTGGCTGCAAATAGTCTTGTGATGTCTCTATACCCGCTCCACAGTCATAGCCAGAAGATTTTCATTCCAGGAATAATTTCAGAACCTTAATTTCACTTCTAAATGACCTTTTTAAAATATAAGAGTTAATGATTTTAGGCAGCGCCTGTTACTTTCTTAATTTCTATCCACCTAAATGCATAGGAGGACATTTTAAAAGGATTTCTGCATGTAAAAATAGCATAAACAGAATGGGCCTGATTTTAAAAGGCATTTACTTTTGGAAATTGCCCACTGACTTTGAAAATCCTGTGCCATTGAATTGTGCATAGGGTTTACTTGCACAAGTGCACTTCACTTAAGTAAATGGCTTTTGAAAATTGCTAGGATAGTAATTACATTTACATGCGGCATTCCTTTGAAAATTGCCTCCTATGTGCACATGTAGTGTCTTCTCATGTACATGATATTTTATAAAGTCCACCCATATTTTCGGAATCATGCACACATTTATTTGTGCTATAAAGACACGGTTTGGGGCGTTCCTGGGTGGACCAAGAGGCACATGCGGAAGTTCCTATTTCATAAGGGATTTATATAAATACATTAGGCAACTTATTTGCACAATTTTATATCTGAAATTAATAAGTGCAATTGATATCAGACTCATCTGTTGGCTGCTATCTTTGGGTGGGAGGTCTGGGTTAAGCACTAAGAGGACATGGGGTGGTTAAACTGGTGAGTTCTAGTATGCACGTGATCTTAAAATATACCTACTTCCTTATATACATGGTGTTTATGTTATGTTATTTTGCATATAAAGTATACGTGCATATGTTTATAAAATAGGAGGATAAAGTATACGTTTTCATTTCATTTCATTGAAATGCTAAGAGAAATTAGGGAAGCAGTAATAATTGGTAGTGCAGTAATAATGGGAGACTTCAATTACCCCAATATTGACTGGGTAAATGTATCATCGGGTCACACTAGAGAGATAACGTTCCTGGATGGAATAAATGATAGCTTTATGGAGCAATTGGTTCAGGAACCGACGAGAGAGGGAGCATTTTTAGATCTAATTCTCAGTGGAGCACAGGACTTGGTGAGAGAGGTAACGGTGGTGGGGCCGCTTGGCAATAGTGATCATATTACGATCAAATTTGACTTGATGACTGGAAGAGGAACAGTGTGCAAATCCAAGGCTCTCGTGCTAAACTTTCAAAAGGGAAACTTTGATAAAATGAGAAAAATTGTTAGAAAAAAACTGAAAGGAGCAGCTACAAAAGTAAAAAATGTCCAAGAGGCGTGGTCATTGTTAAAAAATACCATTCTAGAAGCACAGTCCAGATGTATACCACACATTAAGAAAGGTGGAAAGAAGGCAAAACGATTACCGGCATGGTTAAAAGGGGAGGTGAAAGAAGCTATTTTAGCCAAACGATCTTCAATCAAAAATTGGAAGAAGGATCCAACAGAAGAAAATAGGATAAAGCATAAACATTGGCAAGTTAAATGTAAGACATTGATAAGACAGGCTAAGAGAGAATTTGAAAAGAAGTTGGCTGTAGAGGCAAAAACTCACAGTAAAAACTTTTTTAAATATATCCGAAGCAGAAAGCCTGTGAGGGAGTCAGTTGGACCGTTAGATGATCAAGGGGTTAAAGGGGCACTTAGAGAAGATAAGGCCATCGCGGAAAGATTAAATGATTTCTTTGCTTCGGTGTTTACTGAAGAGGATGTTGGAAAGGTACCCGTAATGGAGAAGGTTTTCATGGGTAATGATTCAGATGGACTGAATCAAATCACGGTGTGGTAGGCCTGATTGACAAACTGAAGAGTAGTAAATCACCTGGACCGGATGGTATACACCCCAGAGTTCTGAAGGAACTAAAAAATGAAATTTCAGACCTATTAGTAAAAATTTGTAACTTATCATTAAAATCATCCATTGTACCTGAAGACTGGAGGATAGCAAGTGTAACCCCAATATTTAAAAAGGGCTCCAGGGGCGATCCGGGAAACTACAGATCGGTTAGCCTGACTTCAGTGCCAGGAAAAATAGTGGAAAGTGTTCTAAACATCAAAATCACAGAACATATAGAAAGACATAGTTTAATGGAACAAAGTCAGCATGGCTTTACCCAGGGCAAGTCTTGCCTCACAAATCTGCTTCACTTTTTTGAAGGAGTTAATAAACATGTGGATAAAGGTGAACCAGTAGATATAGTATACTTGGATTTTCAGAAGGCGTTTGACAAAGTTCCTCATGAGAGGCTTCTAGGAAAAGTAAAAAGTCATGGGATAGGTGGTGATGTCCTTTCATGGATTACAAACTGGCTAAAAGACAGGAAACAGAGAGTAGGATTAAATGGGCAATTTTCTCAGTGGAAGGGAGTGGACAGTGGAGTGCCTCAGGGATCTGTATTAGGACCCTTACTTTTCAATATATTTATAAATGATCTGGAAAGAAATACGACGAGTGAGATAATCAAATTTGCAGATGGAACAAAATTGTTCAGAATAATTAAATCACAAGCAGATTGTGATAAATTGCAGGAAGACCTTGTGAGACTGGAAAATTGGGCATCCAAATGGCAGATGAAATTTAATGTGGATAAGTGCAAGGTGATGCATATAGGGAAAAATAACCCATGCTATAATTACACAATGTTGGGTTCCATATTAGGTGCTACAACCCAAGAAAGAGATCTAGGCGTCATAGTGGATAACATTGAAATCGTCGGTTCAGTGTGCTGCGGCAGTCAAAAAAGCAAACAGAATGTTGGGAATTATTAGAAAGGGAATGGTGAATAAAACGGAAAATGTCATAATGCCTCTGTATCGCTCCATGGTGAGACCGCACCTTGAATACTGTGTACAATTCTGGTCGCCGCATCTCAAAAAAGATATAATTGCGATGGAGAAGGTACAGAGAAGGGCGACCAAAATGATAAAGGGGATGGAACAGCTCCCCTATGAGGAAAGACTAAAGAGGTTAGGACTTTTCAGCTTGGAGAAGAGACGACTGAGGGGGGATATGATAGAGGTGTTTAAAATTATGAGAGGTCTTGAACGAGTAGATGTGAATCGGTTATTTACTCTTTCGGATAGTAGAAAGACTAGGGGGCACTCCATGAAGTTAGCATGGGGCACATTTAAAACTAATCGGAGAAAGTTCTTTTTTACTCAACGCACAATTAAACTCTGGAATTTGTTGCCAGAGGATGTGGTTAGTGCAGTTAGTATAGCTGTGTTTAAAGAAGGATTGGATAAGTTCTTGGAGAAGTCCATTACCTGCTATTAAGTTCACTTAGAGAATAGCCACTGCCATTAGCAATGGTTACATGGAATAGACTTAGCTTTTGGGTACTTGCCAGGTTCTTATGGCCTGGATTGGCCACTGTTGGAAACAGGATGCTGGGCTTGATGGACCCTTGGTCTGACCCAGTATGGCATTTTCTTATGTTCTTATGTTTCTTATGCATTGCAAAATATTTGTGCGTATGTAGGGGGCGGACAGTCATGTGGTTTATAATTTGTGCTACCCGATACGTGCAGATTATAAAATATTGTACGAGATCTCTGCGTACCCAGATTCGTGCATATATGGGGCCGCCCGGAGTTGTTTGAAAGTTATCCTTATAGATCGGAAGCCCTTCTTGTACAAGGATATGCGTGAAATTTTGTAGGCAAGTGTATTGTCAGGATTCCAGTGCACCTGCCAAATTTGGCCCAGATCTGTGGACAGAAAGGAAGAGCAATGCCAAGAAACTGATGAAACCTGTCTCTCTTGTATTTAGCTAGAAGTGTCCACTCCCCTCACTGGTTTAAAACTCACAGCTTCCCACGCTTTGTGATTAAAGTGAAAATCTAGAGAGAAAAGAGAAATGGCCAGATACAGCTGCAAGGTATAAAACAAACTGCCACGTAAGGCAGGTATCCAGCAATGTAAAAGTATTACAAAGATGCAAATTATGCATCCAGTGAGATTATTCTTCCCTGCAATGGACAAGAACTTCGAGACCCATTTCATGTTAAAGAGTGAGGCAGAGCTACATCTGAAAAAAAACCATTTTCTCTGGTTGGGGAAAATACGTGGTGGCAGTTCTCATAAATGTGGAGGGACTGTCAGCCTTCAGCGGTGAGCAGAGCAGGATCAGCTGCCGCCATGCTGTCTTTGGCCCTTATATAGCCCGCCCTAGCCATGAGCAGGACGTCTGGCTGGACCCCCGCCGACCCTCTCAGAAGATGCATTGCTGGAATGATACATTTGCAGGCCTGCATCAAAGCCTTAATAAGGGAGACGGGTGGGGAACAGAGCCAGTGAGGAGCCGGGATTGGCACCCACCGCAGAATTCCGAACGCCAGTGCAATAAAAATCAGCTGTTCTGCCGTCCCCTGCCAAATGTTGTGGAATGCAAAGTGAAAATCTTTAATCCAGCTGCCAATAGTCTGAAACTGACTTGGCAAATTTCGTATTCTGCTCTTGAGCGTAAATAGAACTTGGCGCTCTTCCAGTTTAAGGACACTGGGACATTTCTGCTCTCTAGCTTTACTGATCCGTGGGCCTGCTGCAAGCACAGCAAGACAGTGACCCTAGCAGAGGTCGGTAAGGAGGGTAAGACGTGCGGGGAAAAGCATTTCTCTCTCCTTATTTACCATAAAGCGCTGCATAGAAAGAGTGGAGAATGGGAGATGGATCTACGACTGCAGGTCAGGCTGAAAGCAGGACGTACCGGCAGTGATGCTTCATCTGGCTAAGGCTCACATGCTGCCTGTTTGTAATCCAGCATAACTGGCTTAGGATCCATGTGTAAGCGGAAGTCAGAGCAGCGGGCTACAAGCCCGGGTTCAAATCCCACCCCTGCTCCCTGTCACGTTAGGCAACTCACTTCACCCTCCAGTGCCTCAGCTACAAACTTAGATTGTGGGGAAAGTACCTGAATGTAATCTGAAAAGCAGAATGAAAATAAATAAAATAAGGCAATTATAAAGGAAGATGGAGAAAGTAACAATCGTAAGAAATATACGAAAAGCCATGCTGGGTCAGACCAACAATGCAGCAATCGGTGCATTGACAGTGACCGGATCCAGTCCTACCAGGCATAAGCAGTGGCTTTCCCAAGTCTACACAGCTAATAATGATTTATGGACTTTCCTCCAGGAATTTATCCAAACCTTTTTTAAACTCAGCTGTTCTAACAGCTTTCACCACACCCTCTGGCAACAAATTCCGCAGTTTAATTGTGCGCAACTGAAAAAATACTTTCTGCCAACTGTTTTATTAGATTCACAGAGTGACCCCTAGTCCCAGTCAGTGTAGGGGTCAGCAGTAATCGCATGACCATTCTTCTGAACCTCGGACAATGTGAATTCATCCCTCGCTACAAGTGGTCCCAAATGTGCCACATGCTAACTTCATGGAGTGCCCCCTAGTCCTTCTATTATTCGAATGTGTAAATAACCGAGTCACATCTACCCGTTCAAGACCTCTCATGATCTTACTTTTCAATATATTTATAAATGATCTGGAAAGAAATACGACGAGTGAGATAATCAAATTTGCAGATGACACAAAATTGTTCAGAGTAGTTAAATCACAAGCAGATTGTGATAAATTGCAGGAAGACCTTGTGACACTGGAAAATTGGGCATCCAAATGGCAGATGAAATTTATTGTGGATAAGTGCAAGGTGATGCATATAGGGAAAAATAACCCATGCTATAATTACACAATGTTGGGTTCCATATTAGGAGCTACCACCCAGGAAAAAGATCTAGGCGTCATAGTGTGTAACACATTGAAATCGTCGGCTCAGTGTGCTGCGGCAGTCAAAAAAGCAAACAATGTTGGGAATTATTAGGAAGGGAATGGTGAATAAAACGGAAAATGTCATAATGCCTCTGTATCGCTCCATGGTGAGACCGCACCTTGAATACTGTGTACAATTCTGGTCGCCGCATCTCAAAAAAGATATAGTTGCAATGGAGAAGGTACAGAGAAGGGCGACCAAAATGATAAGGGGAATGGAACAACTCCCCTATGAGGAAAGACTAAAGAGGTTAGGACTTTTCAGCTTGGAGAAGAGACGACTGAGGGGGGATATGATAGAGGTGTTTAAAATCATGAGAGGTCTAGAACGGGTAGATGTGAATCGGTTATTTACTCTTTCGGATAGTAGAAAGACTAGGGGGCACTCCATGAAGTTAGCATGGGGCACATTTAAAACTAATCGGAGAAAGTTATTTTTTACTCAACGCACAATTAACTCTGGAATTTGTTGCCAGAGGATGTGGTTAGTGCAGTTAGTATAGCTGTGTTTAAAAAAGGATTGGATAAGTTCTTGGAGGAGAAGTCCATTACCTGCTATTAAGTTCACTTAGAGAATAGCCACTGCCATTAGCAATGGTTTCATGGAATAGACTTAGTTTTTGGTACTTGCAAGGTTCTTATGGCCTGGATTGGCCACTGTTGGAAACAGGATGCTGGGCTTGATGGACCCTTGGTCTCACCCAGTATGGCAGGTTCTTATGTTCTTATGGGATATTGAAAGGCAGGTAGCTTACTCACTTCACCCTCCATTGCCTCAGCTACAAACTTAGATTGTGAGCCCTCTGGGGAGAAGGAAATATCTATAGTTCCTGCATGTGATCTGCTGTGAAGAGCCTGAAAAGTGGAATATAAATCCAAATAACTGAAATAACTGAGCCTAGGTCCTAGCATGAGATGTGGTGAGCAGCTGCAGGCAGTAAGATCACATCCTAGGAAGAGCATGCGAGACGCTCCTGGCTTTGTATCTCCTGGACTGCCTTCGACCCTGCTCTCAGTAACAACAGCCAGAGAGGGGATCCTGCAAGGACTTACCTGTTAGGGAGGATCAGCATTCACTGTTGAACGGCCATGATTCAAACATTGGCATGCGCCATCATTTGCAAAACCAACAGTTGTTAGTGGTGTCTGATTCAGAAGAGGCCGGTTCTAGCCTGGGGACCTCATCCTCCACTCAAAGCAGGAAACCCAAAGTGAAGGGAAAGTCTGGCTCCCAAGCTGACCCCTTGGCCATTTCTCCCAACCCCCCCATAGCAGCAGCGGGCCACCATCACTGTCCTGGGGAAGGAGGCGGGCAGCATAGAAGGTCATGACACGGACCATTTGGGAAATAATTGCCTGGATGAGCGGCCACTGCAGGTGGCTGAGAACGTCGGATTTAAGTGGTGCTTCAGGTCTCAGCCCCAAATGTCAAAGTTCCCTCCAGGACAGCAGTAGGTGGTTGAACCGTAACTGTCCATTCAGTGCCATGGTTAGATGCAGGCACAGCTGGCCAAGGTGGAAGGGTGTGGCAGAGTTCATTTCACTAGCAACATCTGGACCAGCCAGAGCCAATTGCATGCCTACCTCTCCCAGATGTGAGATCAGTAAGAGCCGGATGAGGCAGAATCAGGCGGCAGGGTAGAGGTGGACGGTACCTGCACACCTGACTGATGGAACGAGCCTTAGTGGGGATGATGGAGGGCTGGCAGCTAAGCCAGATATACCCACGGCTGCTCCAGGGGTCAGACGGTGACAGGGGGCCATGCAGCAGGCTTCTCACCCTGACGCTCCCACCTAAGACTGGGAACAGAGACTTGCTGGCATCCTCTGCCTCAGCTGACTCGGGGGTCAGACCACTTTTTTTGGTCTGACCCCCGAGTCAAGTGGAGGGTAGCATCCTTCTGGGAAACACAATGTGGCTCAATCTATACCTTCTGAGACCGTGGGATACCTGCAGCATGGAAAAGCACCCAGCTGACAGGGAAAATATAGTAACTGCTGGCCAACTTTCACCCAATAGGAAGCCTTTTCTGGTGATCGCAAGGCAGCTTCTGGCTCTCTCTCTCTTTCCTGGTGTATTTTTCTTTCTGGACTACACTTCTTGGCACCATCCGTATACCTAGCTGTATGCGATGAGATTAAATATGCGTTACAGAACGAAAGGCATCTGGAGTCCATCTCCTTGTCCTTGGCTCGCACCAGGCCTTCTCTGCAAAAAAAGGGCTCCTGGTTAAAGCCTGTGCTACTGCCCGCAGCTTTCTTCATTAGCTTTCCCGAGAGCAGGAAATACTGCTGGGTAGTGTGAGTGCTCTTCCAATTGCAACCAGTGCTGTCTGTTCAGCTAAGTATGGCCTTAGCTGGAGGAGTGGAGGGCGTGGGAAATACGAGCTGGACAGCCTGGGGACAAGCAGAGGCCTTCTGTGCTGGAGCCGATACAGCACACTGCGCTCCGGCGGATTGCACGCGCGTTTTCGACTCGCTATTACCTCTTACTGAATAAGGGGTAAAGCTAGCGCGTTGAAAACGCGCGTCCAACCCCCCCGAACCTTGATGGCCCTATTAGTTATTCGCACGCAATTCAGAAAACAAAATGTGCAGCCAAGTCACACATTTTACTTTCAGAAATTAGCGCCTGCCCAAAGGTACTCGTTAATTTCTGCCGGCGCCGGGGAAGTGCACAGAAAAGCAGTAAAAACTGCTTTTCTGTGCACCCTCCAACTTAATATCATGGGGATATTAAGTCAGAGGCCCCAAAAGTTAAAAAAAGTTAAAAATTAAAAAATAAAATTTTGAAATGGGCCCGCGGCTTGAAAACCCGACGCTCAATTTTGCCGACGTCCAGTTTCCAAACCCGTGGCTGTCACTGGGCTCGAGAACCGACGCCGGCAAAATTGAGCGTCGGCTGTCAAACCCGCTGACAGCCGCCGCTCCTGTCCAAAAAGAAGCACTAGGCACGCGCTAGTGTCCCTAACGCCTCTTTTTGCTGCAGACCCCAATTTAAATAAATTAATTTAGTGAATCGCGTGCACAGGAGAGTGGCCTGTGTGTGCGTTTTTACTGTATCGGCCCGTAAGTTAGCTGGAGAAACGCTTATTCTCAGTGTTATCTGCTTAACATAGCCGGGTAACTGTAGGACAGCTGAAGAGAAGCCCTAAAATTAGCCAGATAAACTTACCTGGCTAACTTTGATAAGCAAAGTATTTTCAACAGTGCAGGTGCGCTGCTGAATATCTCAGCAATGCCAGCCAGGTAAGTTTATCAGGTTACTGTGCTAGGCGGCCAGCACCTGAATATGGACCTCTTGTTGCCTTGGGCTATTCATGCCACAGTTGGTATCGATTTTCCCCTCTCACAGAGCCTTCAAATTCATGAAAGAAAATGTGTTGCAGTGTCACCCATTCAGGTAGTGATTGCAGAAGGAGTAGTTGTACTGTAAGCTCTTCAGAACAGGAGCATGGCCTCGCGTGGCCTTCTCCTGTGCCAGGTTCTGCACCGCTGGACGTCTAGCGTTGCACCGTAGTAATTGCTCTATAGCTGAGCGTCTCCTGCTCCTACTTCTGCTTCCTGATGATCTCCCCATCTTTCTGCTTTTCAGCTCTGTGGCTGTGGGGTCCTCGGTGTTGGAATTTGGCTCTCGGTATCGCAAGGAAATTTCGCCACGTTTTCTCCCAGCTTCCCCTCGCTGTCAGCGGCAAACCTCGTCATTGCTCTTGGCGCCGTCATCATGGTAACAGGATTCCTGGGATGCCTAGGAGCCATAAAGGAAAACAAGTGCCTGCTCCTCAGTGTAAGTCATGTCAATCCCAATAACAGTAACTTAAGAGAAAATAACAGTCTTACAAATTCACAATAAAACAAGGGCTTGAAAATGTTAAGAGTGAGCAGGAGAGTTCTGGAAGCAGAGGAAGCCCCCACACCCCCAGGCTGTACATCAGGCAGGGGGCATTGCATACCCCAGGCAGGCAGGGTGCACTGTACATAGCAGACACTGGAAACCAAAGCACTCATGGAACAGAGCCTGGGATTAGCCCTGACAATAAATATAGCAGCCACATTCCTCAAAAGCTGGAGCTTCAATATCTTACAGAGAGGGAACTCAAGCCTGAGGAAAGTTCATAATCCTGAGTGTGCAACTACTGCGCTCACAAGAGGAAATGTGCATGGAATATGCAGCCACTAAAATACCAGTCTTAGCTGTGAGGGAGTGAGGGGTAAAGCCTGGGATAAGCACAGAGGATCCATAGCTGTGAGGGAGTGAGAGGTAAAGCCTGGGATAAGCACAAAGGATCCATAGCTGTGGGGGAGTGAGGGGTAAAGCCTGGGATAAGCACAGAGGATCCTTAGCTGTGGGGGAGTGAGGGATCTGCAGTCTTCAAGCAGGATAGAGAAATGGGCACTGGGATGAGGCTGGAGCTCTGTCATTCCCTTCCTTTTCTCTGTCTGGGTTGCATTAGTCACTAATTCTGATTGCAGCTGTGGAAATGGTTTGTGCATGTGAGGGAGTCCTGGGGAAAGCTTGAGAGCTGCACAGCGCCCCCTGGTGTCGCAGGCCTTGAATGACATACTGAGCCCTTCAGTGCCTTCCCTGCCTGCACGTCTTAGACCTGCTTCCCGTTCCGCTGTTCTGAAATGTCCTTTCTGTCTTCTCCTCCCACTGTAATTATCAGTCTTGCAGCCCGGCCATGTCCCCTCTCTCCATGCCATCCACCGACGCGCCCGCCTTCCTCTCAGGCTCCCATTGTTTATAGTTTGTACCGGATCGTCCTCGTCCGTGGAATAATTCCTCTGCGCCATCTCAGCCCGTGCCTTTCACCTGTGTCCTCTTCTTTCCCCTGCCGCGTCAGAGCGGATCACGTTCGGGTCCGTAGGTATCTCCCTGCCCCAGAGGGCTCACAGAATGGGAGTGGAGCAGGCCCTGAGTTTGCACCTGAGCTGGTGGAGGCTGAAGTGAGCTGCCCAAGGTCACGGGGAGAGTCTGTGGCTGCCCTAATCCCTAGGCCTCTGCCCCCGTGCCCCGTGACCCTCAGACGTGCCCGCAGGTTGCAGCACAACGCGCTCCCTCTTCTGTTTCATGCAATCATGAATATATTTCTGCTGTCAGAGAGCCGCACTGCCTGTCTTTCTACTCAGCTTTCAGGGAAGGGTTCCCGGGCTGTGTCACAAAATGACCTCTATAGACTGGGTTTCCAAGTCTGTGTGCAATGCTTCCCAAAAAAAGACTTCGCTTCCCAGAAAGCAGCTGTAGCTTTCAGAGGAAGAGGCTGCTGGTACTTCCTCTCTAAGAATCGTTGTCAGGGCCGATGCATTATTTGTGCGTTTCCTGAACGCGCGCCCAGCCGCCTCTCCGGGGTGCGTGATGCAATATTTAAATGAGGGGTCGTGCTAAAAAGGGAGACATGTGCGTCCCTGGCGCCTCCTCGGCGTCGTGCGCGCAGGAGAAGGTGGATGTCCGTGCGGGCTGGGGGAACGGACGCTGAATACGAGCGTCCGTACTCTCCCGCTACGGCACATCTTACACACGCAAAGGATACGCGCCCTGGCCCTTGTACCTTCTGCAGTTATATCGGGTGCCCAGAATTATTATTTTCTTACCTGAGACCTTTTTTTTTGTTAGCAGAATCTGCTTTCTGTGGTTCCTGCTACTCAGTATCACTGCAATACTAATAGAAGGAATCACAGGAAGCAGGATTTTTGCTTTTCATCAACGAGCCCTTTATTCCAGCCCTGGGCTGGCGTAAAATTTGCTGCGTTGCAGCGAGCGCATTGGCTGGAAATTTCTTGCATCACAGGGATGAGCTCATAGCCTCATCCACATGGAATTTACACCTGGTGAGCGCTCTTAGCTACGGGGAGATTTCCACGTGTGTTTTGGACGTGTTAATCCCCGTATGGCATCGGGGTTATGGTCCAAAATGTGCGTGCAATCGCGTGTTAAGCCATGCGCCATCCACAGCGCTCAGTATTGCATTGGCCCCTTTGTGTCATTGATAAGACTTTGAAAATTGACTCTGCCCGAGAACAGTAACTCCCCTTCTCAACACCGCGACCGTAGACCTGCGCGACCGGCGCCGGAGCCCCACCGGGGGAAGGTCAGGTCAGTACTCGGCCTCCCCACCCGGGGGACCCCGACGCCAGCCGCACGCTCCGAGGCCTAATCCGCCCAACGAAACGTGGCGAAAAAAGACAAAAAAACCGCGAACCGCGCCAAGTCCCGCCCAAAACCAGAAGCCAGCCAACCAGCTACAGCCAGGCTGGGCTTCAAATCTACGCCCTGTTAGGCGCCGTGCGCCGAAGGAGCACGACAAAGGGGCCTGCCCCTTTGTCGTGCTCCTTCGTGTGAACCTGAGATATAACAAGAAACCACCGACACCAAACGGCTCTGCCACCCAAACCCTCCACAACCGAATCACACAACGTCAGCTCCACCCAAGCATTCGTCCAGGGACTCCATTATCCAGGCTTCATTCACACATCTGCTTTTTCAACACTCCTCCAGACTCCCCAGCATCCAGCAATCATCCAGACTCTCCAGCAATCATCCAGACTCTCCAGCAATCACCCAGACTCTCCAGCATACAGCATCCAGCAATCATCCAGTCTCTCCAGCAATCATCCAGACTCTCCAGCATTCAGCATCCAGCAATCATCCAGACTCTCCAGCTATCATCCAGACTCTCCAGCTATCATCCAGTCTCTCCAGCAATCATCCAGACTCTCCAGCATTCAGCATCCAGCAATCATCCAGACTCTCCAGCTATCATCCAGTCTCTCCAGCAATCATCCAGACTCTCCAGCAATCATCCAGACTCTCCAGCGTACAGCATCCAGCAATCATCCAGTCTCTCCAGCATTCATCAAGTCTCCCCTATACCTATTGCAGTATCTCCAATACCGCAACATTTTCACAACCAATTAAGCCACAATAATGCACCTCTACACCATACCCAAAATTTGGCACAAACTCAGAAAGCACACAAAACCTACAATACATCACATTGCACGACAACAAAGGATTATACCAATAATGATATCTCCAATTACGCAATTCCTAGGACTCTCTCTGTTTACCTTAACCCTATTCAACGCACAGTCTCTTACCAAAAAAATGGACATCCTCAGTGACTATCTCATAGAAGTTAACCCAGATATCTGTGCTATCACAGAGACATGGCTAAAACACACAGATACTGTACTCACAAATCAGCTTCCCATGCAATCTTACGACCTATTCTCTGTCCCCAGGCCCAAAAAAAGAGGTGGAGGACTCCTCCTTGCAGCATAAAAAGGTCTAAATATAACTTTACAACTTACGAACACCTCCACCAAAATAGAATTCTCCCTCTTTAAATCAGAACAAATCCAACTAGCATTAGTTTACGCCCCACCAGGAACCTTAGAATTGGATCCCTCACCGCTGATCGAACTTATAGCCAAACATATAATCACTGACAAACCGGCAATAATCCTCGGAGACTTTAATTTACATGTAGATGCTACTACACAATCCATCAACTGCCAAACAGTCCTCTCCTCACTCAACCATTTGGGCTTTATGCAAATCATCAACAGTCCTACCCACAAGGCAGGCCATACTTTGGACCTTATTTTCATTAACGAACCCTTTACCATTCACACCAACCCCACTTGTTCTCCAGTTCCATGGTCTGACCACAGAGTCATCCACACAACCCTTAAGATCAACAACCCACCACCTCAAGTCGCTACCAAATCCACCATCCACTTCAGGAAACCATGCTTTCCAGACACACTCAGCGAAAAGATGTCCGAAGCACTAAACCAACTAGACCTTACAGACGCAATAACTGCAACCACCTCATGGATCACTATCAACAATAAAATCGCAGATCAAATCTGCCCAACTTCAACCAAAACCATACAACCCACATTAGACAATAGAAAACCCTGGTTTACCCCAGAACTTAAATCACTAAAGCAATCGCTAAGAAAAAATGAACAAAGCTGGAGAAAAAACCCAACCACTTCGACATATGCCATCTACAAATCCCTCCTCAACACTTACAGGAATACTATCCTTAAAACAAAGAGAGAATTCTACGCAAAAAAAATCCACGACTTCATTTTCGACTCAAAGGCTCTTTTCTCATACGTCTCCTCTCTAACCAAACCATCTCCTCCCACCATCCCAGACCACCAAGCTCTCAACAAAGCAAACGAACTCGCCGACTACTTTAAGACAAAAATCACCAACCTTACACATTCAATCACAACCAACAGCTCCACCCAAATATACCACCTAACAGCCCTGCCACAACAAAACACATGCCTGGATTCATTCGAGCTCACTTCTTCACTGGAGATAGAAAATACACTCAAGAAACTCAAACCATCCTCCCACCCATCAGACCCATTACCAACAAATCTCCTCAAAGCCATACCAAACACCATCTCAAAACCAATTGCAGAAATTATTAACTCATCCGTTTCTCAAGGTCTAGTTCCCAACCAGTTAAAATTGGCAATCCTCAAACCACTACTAAAAAAACCAAACGCCTCTCCATCGGACCCAGCTAACTTTCGACCTATCGCTAACTTACCACTCATTGCCAAACTGATGGAGAAAATTGTCAACAAGCAACTGTCAGAATATCTGGAAGATCATAATATTCTATCCCCGGCTCAATATGGTTTCCGAAAACGCCTAAACACCGAATCTCTATTACTATCTCTCACTGACACCATCCTCGTTAACCTGGAGAAAAAACAATCGTACCTGCTTGTTCTTCTTGATCTTTCTGCTGCGTTTGACACGGTAAAACACACGATACTTATAGACCAACTTGCCAATATAGGGATCAAAGGCACAGCTCTAAGATGGTTCCAGTCCTTCTTAAGCAACAGATTCTACAAAGTTAGAATAAACAACAAAGAATCGCATCCAGTCCTCACAGATCTAGGAGTCCCACAAGGTTCCTCACTTTCACCCACCCTCTTCAATATCTACCTCCTCCCTCTCTGCCACCTACTCTCAAACCTCAAGCTTACACACTACCTCTATGCAGATGACATACAAATCCTTCTCCCGATTTCAGAATCCCTTCAAAAAACCATCACATACTGGAACGAATGCCTACAGCCGATTAAAAACATTCTCTCAAACCTCAACCTAATATTGAATGACAATAAAACCGAAATGCTCATTGTCTCCCAGGATCCCCTTACAATCTCATCAAACCTCTCTCCTCCTAACTCAAATAGCAAGTTCTCACCCGACGTCAGAGACCTTGGAGCCTGGCTAGACAACCATCTAAACCTAAAAAAGTTCGTAAACACTACCACTAAGGACTGCTTTTACAAACTGCAAGTCCTTAAAAAACTTAAACCCCTCCTCTACTTCTCGGACTTCAGGCTCGTACTGCAATCCATCATACTATCAAAGCTCGACTATTGCAACTCCCTTCTGCTAGGTCTACCCTTCAACACCATCAAACCATTACAGATGGTACAGAATTCCGCTGCTAGAATCCTCACAAGTTCTAACAAAAAAGACCATATCACCCCAATCCTTCGTAACTTACATTGGCTTCCCATCAAACATAGGATACTCTATAAGATACTCACAATAGTACACAAAGCAATATACAATCTGGCTCCTATCATGCTAAGCACTCAACTTCAACCGCATACATCTTCTAGACCAATTAGAAGCGCATACAAAGGAACACTGCATGTCCCACAAGTAAAATCAGCATTGAGCAAACGAGCATTATCTTCAGCTGGACCCCACCAGTGGAACGCTCTCCCCCCAGATCTAAGACTAGAACCCAGTCATCAAGAGTTCAAAAAAAGACTGAAGACCTGGCTTTTCCAACAAGCCTTCCCAGATTCTCAATGATACTTAGACAGGAGGACTTCCTAAATACTAGGTATCCCTAAATTATCGACACCTCACCAATTCCTACTATCAGGACTCCACAACTGCTCAATCAATTTTTGAATCCATAAGTTCACTATATTATTCTTATTGTATCTATATGGTAGATTTGACAGGTCATCTCTACTACGTTAAATAGTTAAATTGTATATACATATTATATTATATTATATTTATTATTACTATGTTAAATTGACATCCGGTTTTATTGTTCCTTATGTTCTACAGTTCTATGTAAAGCCCCCATCCGCTGTTGGGCAGTTCATCGTTTTATGTAAACCGGAGTGATTTGTAATTCCCACAAGAACTTCGGTATATAAAAATTAAAAATAAATAAATAAATAAATAAATAACTTTCTGATTGTACAGCTGTGCTCTCCCAGCCAGATGTGCCAGCGCGCCACGGCCGCTATGGGTAGTGAGTGGGTGCTCTCTCTAAATTTCTCCTAACTACACAAGCTAATTATATCTCTTCTTTTTCAGTTTTTCATCATCCTGCTGATAATCCTCTTGGCCGAGTTGATTTTGTTCATCTTGTTCTTTGTTTACATGGATAAGGTAAGAGAGAGCCTCCTTGTCATTTTTCTCAGTTTTCAGTTGAAAAATGTTATATTTACTTTTAGGGAAATGGACCAGCCTTGGTCTTCTCCACTAATGCATTTGGTGTTGCTGTTTCCTATCCTAAAGCTGTCTGTCTTGCATCTTTCTGCCTTCTGGCTTCGATAGACGGCTTTCTGGTTTGTTTCTTGGGACCTAAAGCGCTCCACGTGTGGCAGTCTGTCAGACCGATGCAATATTTCAATGAGCTGCTGCGTTAAAAAGGCCACACTAGGGAAGAACTGTGCGTCCCTAGTCTGAAATGCATCGGGTGCTCCTTATATTGTGACAGGCACTCAATATGAGCGTCTGTGTTATCTCACTTCCAGGCGATTTCGCCCAATAACACACAGTATACAAAATGCACAGTAGCAATGGCAATAACACACACAGTATACAAAATGCACAGTAACAATGGCAATAACACACACAGTATAAAAAATGCACAGTAACAATGGCAATAGCACACACAGTATAGAAAATGCACAGTAGCAATGGCAATAACACACACAGTATAAAAAATGCACAGTAACAATGGCATTAACACACACAATATAAATGCACAGTAGCAATGGCAATAACACACACAATATAAAAAATGCACAGTAGCAATGGCAATAACACACAATATAAATGCACAGTAGCAATGGCAATAACACGCACAATATAAAGAATGCACAGTAGCAATGGCAATAACACACACAATATAAATGCACAGTAGCAATGGCAATAACATGCACAATATAAAGAATGCACAGTAGCAATGGCAATAACACGCACAATATAAAGAATGCACAGTAACAATGGCAATAACACACACAGTATAAAAAATGTACAGTAGCAATAGCAATAACACACACAATATAAAAAATGCACAGTAGCAATGGCAATAACACACACAATATAAATGCACAGTAGCAATGGCAAAATCTACCTGGAGTATGTCTATTGTGTGTCCAGAATTTTTATTCATCAAGCCATTGCGTTATATCTTTATCTTAACCACCGCAAGCAGTAGATTTAAATATTGCAACGATACTGAATAGGAGGAACCACAGAGGACGGTATTTTTTACATTTCTCCTGAGCCATTCACTCGTAGATTGACTTAACACCAGCACCGAGGGCTGAGTTAAATTTTCCACATTAAAAGGTGTGCGTTGGGGGCCCAGCGATGATAGCCTCATCCACATGGTATTTACATGTGATGAGCGCTATTGGCTAGGTGTTTGGGCGCACATTTTGATGCGCTAATCTCCTTATTGCATTCAATGTTAGCCTAGCGCATCCAAAACGTGTGTAAACCTGTGAGCTAGGCTGGGTGCAGTTTATCGTGTGTGTGTGACATTGGGCAAATTCAATTCAAATGCATAATTACAACAAACAGTGAAGAAAGCTAAACCCTAAGGGGCGGATTTTAAAACAATACGCGCACCGGTACTTTTGTTCGCGCCACCGGCGTGAACAAAAGTACACCAGATTTTATAAGATACGCGCGTAGCCGCGCGTATCTTATAAAATCCGGGATCGGCGCACACAAGGGGGTGCACATTTGTGCAACCTGCGCGCGCCGAGCCCAGCACGGCCTTCCTGTTCCCCCCGAGGCTGCTCCGATTTGTCAATATTCAAAATGGCGCCGGCGCTACCTTTGCCCTCACTATGTCGACATAGTGAGGGCAAAGGTAGCGCCGGCGCCATTTTGAATATTGGCAAATCGGCCTGAGTGCAGAAGGTCGCTCCCGGACCCCCGCTGGACTTTTGGCAAGTCTTGTGGGGGTCAGGAGGCCCCCCCAAGCTGGCCAAAAGTCCCTGGGGGTCCAGCAGGGGTCCGGGAGCGATCTCCTGCACTCGTGACGTCGGGTCACAGGAACCAAAATGGCGCCAGCGCTACCTTTGCCCTGTCATATGGTAAGGGCAAAGGGCCACCGGCGCCATTTCTCTTAACGCAGCCGTGGCCCGAGAGTGGGAGATCGCGCTGGGACACCCCCCCCCACACTGGACCCCAGGTAATTTAAAACATTTTGGGGGGGTTCGGGAGGGTGGGGGATTTCTTTTAGGGTTGTTTTGGTGTGGGTTTTAGGGTTGTTTTGGTGTGCCGGTTTTCCTGCCCTCCCCCCTCCCCCGATTTACGATTTTTGACGATAAATCGGGGGAATTGTTATTGTATCGCGGCTCTAATGACTTTTGACGATTTAAAATATATCTGACGATTGTTTTAAATCGTCAAAAAACGATTCATATCCCTAATAAGTGTAGGAGTAATGTGGTCAAGTTTTTTCGATCCAATGAGTATTCATGAAGTTGTGTTTTGTAGGATTTGGAGTGGTCGGATGGTGTTAAGTGGTAAGTTGAAAAGTAGGGAGTTGCAGTAGTCTAGGTTGGAGAAGATGAGAAGTTGAAAGACTGATCTGAAGTCATTGGGGGAGAGGAAAGATTTTAATTGAAGTAGTGTTAGAAGTTTGTGATATCCATCTTTGATTTTAGTTTTGATGTGGTTCTTGAAGGTAAGTTCCTTGTCAATTATGACTCCAAGATTGCGTGCATGATTGACCAGAGAGATAGCCACTTTTTGATTCATTAAGTTGAGTGGAGGTAGTTGAGGAGAATTGTTCTTTCTATCCAGGATGATTATTTCAGTCTTATCGAAGTTTAGTATGAGTTTTATGTTGGTTAGTAGTTGCTTTATTTTGTTTAGATAAGTGGCTGTTTTTTTGTAGGTTTCTTCCAAAGAGTTGTTTATTGGGATTAATATTTGAATGTCATCTGCATATATGAAGTGGGTCAGATTAAGGCTTGAGAGGAGGTGGCATATCAGAAGCAGATAAATGTTGAAGAGTGTCGCTGATAGGGCGGAGCCTTGGGGGACTCCGGTGTCTAGATTTATTTTTTTGAAAGGGTGTCGTTGATCCATACTTGGTATGTTCTTTGTGATAGATATGATGTGAACCATTGTAGGGTTTTTTCTTTTGTACCAATTTCTGATAGTCGTTCAATCATGATAGAGTGGTTTACCGTGTCAAAGGCTGCTGATAGGTTGAGTAGGACTAGAAGGTAGTTTTGGCCGTTTTCAAAACCTTTGAGTACGGTGTCGTTTAATGATAGTAGTAGTGTCTCAGTGTTCAGTTGTTTCTTGAATCCAAATTGTGTGGGTAGTAGGATGTTGTTTTCTTCAAGGTGGTCGCTGAGATGGGAGTGGACGATTTTCTCAATGATTTTGGCAATGAAGGGTAGGTTTGATATGGGTCAGTAGCTCAGTGGGTTTTCTGGATCAAGGTTGTTCTTTTTTAGTATGGGTTTGATAATTGCTGATTTTAGGCATTCTGGGTAGCTTCCTTCGGTGAGGGATAGGTTTACAATGTCAGTTAGTGTTTTAGTTATTGATGGTTCAATATTTTTGATCGTTGTTATGGGAATGGAATCAATAAGGTGTTTAACTGGGTTCATTGTTTTGATGATCGTTTGGATTTCCAGTGAAGATGCTGTCTCAAGTTAGGCCAACTTAATGTTTGAAAGTTTTGTATTTTCTGGACTTGAGTTGTTGTTGAGGTTGTTATTTATGAGGTTTTTTATTTTTTTCGTTAAAGAATTCTGCGAAGTCGTTGCTTATGATGTTGGATGTTGATGATAGCTGGTCATCATTGAATGATTTGGTTAGGCTTTTTATGATATTGAAAAGGATCTTTGGGTTATGTTGATATTTGTTTATTTTATTTGAGAAGAAGTCTTTTTTTGTTTTGTGGATGAGTTTTTTGTATTCTGCTAGTTGTGCTCTGTGGGGCAGATTTTATAAATCTGCGTACACGCGTACTTTTGTTCGCGCACCAGGCGCGAACAAGAGTATGCGGGATTTCAATAGATACGCACGTAGCCGCGTGTATCCATTAAAATCCGGGGTCGGCGCGTGCAAGGCTGCCCAAAATCAGCAGCCTGCGCGCGCTGAGCCGCGCAGCCTGCCTCCGTTCCCTCCGAGGCCGCTCCGAAATCGGAGCGGCCTTGGAGTGAACTTTCCTTCCACCCCCCCCCCGCACCTTCCCTTCCCCTACCTAACCTACCCCCCCTGCCCTATCTAAACCACCCCCTACCTTTTTCGGCAAAGTTACTTTGCGCGCGCCGGACCGGCTGCCACGCTCCATGTTCCGGTCTGGGGGCTGGTCCGGAGGCCGCGGCCACGCCCCCGGAACGCCCCCGGGCCTAAACCACGCCCGCGGCGCCGCCCCCGAAACGCCACGTCACTCGCGACACCCCCCCGAAACGCCGCATCACTCCCGGCACGCCCCCGACATGCTCCCCCGACACGCCCCTCCATGCAAGCCCCGGGACTTACGCGCATCCCAGGGCTTGCGTGCGCCGCCAAGCCTATGCAAAATAGGCTCGGCGCACGCAGGGGGGGCTTGGGGTAGGTTTTCGGGGGGTACGCACGTATCTTACGCGCATACCCCTTTGAAAATCTACCCCTGTGTGCATTAAGTAGAGAGGTTGATTTATTGTTGTTCCTCCAAATTTCCTCTTTTTTTCTGAGTTCACGTTTGGCTGCTCTGATGTTGTTATTGTACCATTGGTTCTGATGTTTTGGGTTTTTTATTTTCTTTATAATAGGGTTTATCTTATCTGCTACTGTTTTAGTGATTGTGAGCCAAGATGAAGTTGCAATTTCTGCATTTGATAGGTCTATGTTTGTTAATTCTGTTTGTAAAGTTTTTGAAGAGTTTCGATGTGAAAAGGTGGTCGGTATGAGAAGGATTTAGGTGAGTTTTTTATTGAAGTAAATTTATGATTTGAAAATAAATTTGCGTAGATTAAAGAGTGGTCCAACCAGGGTATCTTTGTAATTTTTGTTTGGTGGTTAGACCATATGTCAGAATTTATGAAGACGAGGTCAAGTGTGTGACCTGCTTTGTGCGTTGGGCCATTGATGATTTGATTAAGTCCTAGTGATGAGAGTGCGTCAATGATTGAGGAACATGTGTGTGAGTGAGGGATGGTATCGATATGTATGTTGATGTCACCTAAGATGATTATGGGTTTATTGATAGAAATTTTGGTCAAGAAGAATTCAATAAGTGGTGAGCAGTTTCGATCCAGAGTATTGGGGGGGCAGTATATCAGACAGATTTGTAGTTTTGGTGAGTCAAATAGTGCAATTTCCAGTGGGCTGTAGTTATTCGTTGGGAGTAATTTCACATGTAGGTTTTTTTTTATGAGTAGCATTAGGCCTCCCCCTTTCTTTTTTGGTCTGGGGATTGAGAAGGTTCTGTAGAAAGGATTGTTGATTTGGTTGATTAGTACTGTGTCTGTGTTTTTTATCCATGTTTCCGTTATTGCAATGAAATCCGGCTTGTCATCTTGAAGTATGTCGTTGATGATGGATATTTTCTTTATTATGGATTGTGCATTTAATAGCATGAATGATAGTGCTAAGTAGCTGCTGTATGTCTTAGTGTTGTTGTGAGTTAAGGTAGAGTGTTGATATTCGTGATTTATTTTTGTTTTTCTTCTTGAGTCATTTTGGTTATTAACTAAATTCGGGTCTTTTCTGTGGTTTTTGCTGTAGTCGGGGGTTTGAGGGTTTGTCATTTCTTGTGTAGTTTGGAAGGAGAGTTTTTTAAGGTTTGCAGAGCTTATTAGTGCTAGCACTAAGGCTTGCACTAAGGGGTGCACAAAGGGGCGTGCCCCTTTGTCGTGCTCCTTCGGCGCGCGACGCTTGGTGGTGGTGTCCCAGTTAACGGTCTGGTGTTAGAGGTGATGATGACGGGGGGGGGGTTGGGCCTTCCGATTGCGGACGTCGGGCCTCTCGTTGGTCTCCTTCCTTCTTACAGGCTTCTGCCCTCTTTTCCTTTCTCTATGTGCACAAGGTGCTGGGGTTTTTTGCGGCTTTTTTTTTCCGGAATGTTAGGAATTATTAGAAAGGGAATGGTGAATAAAAAGGAAAATGTCATAATGCCTCTGTATCGCTCCATGGTGAGACCGCACCTTGAATACTGTGTACAATTCTGGTCGCCGCATCTCAAAAAAGATATAGTTGCGATGGAGAAGGTACAGAGAAGGGCAACCAAAATGATAAAGGGGAATGGAACAACTCCCCTATGAGGAAAGACTAAAGAGGTTAGGACTTTTCAGCTTGGAGAAGAGACGACTGAGGGGGGATATGATAGAGGTGTTTAAAATCATGAGAGGTCTAGAAGGGGTAGATGTGAATCGGTTTTTAACTCTTTCGGATAGTAGAAAGACTAGGGGGCACTCCATGAAGTTAGCATGGGGCACATTTAAAACTAATCGGAGAAAGTTCTTTTTTACTAAACGCACAATTAAACTCTGGAATTTGTTGCCAGAGGATGTGGTTAGTGCAGTTAGTATAGCTGTGTTTAAAAAAGGATTGGATACGTTCTTGGAGGAGAAGTCCATTACCTGCTATTAAGTTCACTTAGAGAATACCCACTGCCATTAGCAATGGTTACATGGAATAGACTTAGTTTTTGGGTACTTGCCAGGTTCTTATGGCCTGGATTGGCCTCTGTTGGAAACAGGATGCTGGGCTTGATGGACCCTTGGTCTGACATGATATGACAGCTTCTTATGTTCTTATGTCCTCTACCACAGGTAAATGAAAATGCAAAGCAGGATTTGAAGGAAGGTCTTCTCCTGTACAACAGTGAAAATAACGTGGGACTGAAGAATGCCTGGAATATCATTCAAGCCGAGGTTGAGTCCTATCCTGATATCTATAGTAATAAGTAATGCCAGCACCATCAAAGAATAAACCTTTGCACTTTGCATAAGCTGATGCAGGATGGCAAAACCATAGCTAGAGATGCCCCCATTTTACTGGCACTAGCACTGTTCCTGTAGGGTACAACCTGCCCGCCTGCTTATTATATGCAAGGCTGAAAGGTACATTCTGACCCCCCCCCCCCTGCTTATTATATACAAGGCTGTAAGGTACATCCTCTCCCTCTCTTATTATATACAAGACTGTAAGGTACATCCTATCTCTCTCTTATTATATACAAGACTGTAAGGTACATCCTCTCCCTCTCTTATTATATACAAGACTGTAAGGTACATCCTCTCTCTCTCTTATTATATACAAGACTGTAAGGTACATCCTCTCCCTCTCTTATTATATACAAGACTGTAAGGTATATCCTCTCCCTCTCTTATTATATAAAAGGCTGTAAGGTACATCCTCTCCCTCTCTTATTATATACAAGACTGTAAGGTACATCCTCTCCCTCTCTTATTATATACAAGGCTGTAAGGTACATCCTATCTCTCTCTTATTATATACAAGGCTGTAAGGTACATCCTCTCCCTCTCTTATTATATAAAAGGCTGTAAGGTACATCCTCTCTCTCTCTTATTATATACAAGACTGTAACGTACATCCTCTCCCTCTCTTATTATATAAAAGGCTGTAAGGTACATCCTCTCCCTCTCTTATTATATACAAGACTGTAAGGTACATCCTCTCCCTCTCTTATTATATACAAGACTGTAAGGTACATCCTCTTCCTCTCTTATTATATACAAGGCTGTAAGGTACATCCTATCTCTCTCTTATTATATACAAGGCTGTAAGGTACATCCTCTCTCTCTCTTATTATATACAAGACTGTAAGGTACATCCTCTCCCTCTCTTATTATATACAAGGCTGTAAGGTACATCCTCTCTCTCTCTTATTATATACAAGACTGTAAGGTACATCCTCTCTCTCTTTTATTATATACAAGGCTGTAAGGTACATCCTCCCTCTCTCTTATTATATACAAGACTGTAAGGTACATCCTCTCCCTCTCTTATTATATACAAGACTGTAAGGTACATCCTCTCCCTCTCTTATTATATACAAGACTGTAAGGTACATCCTCTCTCTCTCTTATTATATACAAGACTGTAAGGTACATCCTCTCCCTCTCTTATTATATACAAGACTGTAAGGTACATCCTCTCCCTCTCTTATTATATACAAGACTGTAAGGTACATCATCTCCCTCTCTTATTATATACAGGACTGTAAGGTACATCCTCTTCCTCTCTTATTATATACAAGGCTGTAAGGTACATCCTCTCTCTCTCTTATTATATACAAGACTGTAAGGTACATCCTCTCCCTCTCTTATTATATACAAGGCTGTAAGGTACATCCTCTCTCTCTCTTATTATATACAAGACTGTAAGGTACATCCTCTCTCTCTTTTATTATATACAAGGCTGTAAGGTACATCCTCTCCCTCTCTTATTATATACAAGACTGTAAGGTACATCCTCCCTCTCTCTTATTATATACAAGACTGTAAGGTACATCCTCTCCCTCTCTTATTATATACAATACTGTAAGGTACATCCTCTCCCTCTCTTATTATATTCAAGACTGTAAGGTGCATCCTCTCCCTCTCTTATTATATACAAGGCTGTAAGGTACATCCTCTCTCTCTCTTATTATATACAAGGCTGTAAGGTACATCCTCTCTCTCTCTTATTATATTCAAGACTGTAAGGTACATCCTCTCCCTCTCTTATTATATACAAGACTGTAAGGTACATCCTCTCTCTCTCTCTTATTATATACAAAACTGTAAGGTACATCCTCTCTCTCTCTTATTATATACAAGACTGTAAGGTACATCCTTTCCCTCTCTTATTATATACAAGACTGTAAGGTACATCCTCTTCCTCTCTTATTATATACAAGGCTGTATGGTACATCCTCTCTCTCTCTTATTATATACAAGACTGTAAGGTACATCCTATCTCTCTCTTATTATATACAAGGCTGTAAGGTACATCCTCTCCCTCTCTTATTATATACAAGGCTGTAAGGTACATCCTCTCCCTCTCTTATTATATACAAGACTGTAAGGTACATCCTCTCCCTCTCTTATTATATACAAGGCTGTAAGGTACATCCTCTCCCTCTCTTATTATATACAAGACTGTAAGGTACATCCTCTCCCTCTCTTATTATATACAAGGCTGTAAGGTACATCCTCTCCCTCTCTTATTATATAGACACAGGCAGGCAGACACACACACTTCCTCTTTCTCTACAAAGTAAGCCCTGGGCAGTTCTTGTGTTCCTAACAGGCATTGAGGTTGGTGTGGCTGACGCTGTGCTGCTAATTCTTTTGCTTCATCCTCTCCTTCCTTTTTCGGTTTCTCGCCCTCTCTTCAGATGCATTGCTGTGGCGTGACAGATTACAGAGACTGGTTTCCTGTGCTTGGGGAAAACACTGTTCCAGATCGGTGCTGTAAGGAGAACTCGCAGGACTGTGGACACAATTCCACCAGCTCAGTCTGGGAACAGGTAACGCTTCCCCTGCGTGCAGAGCCTGCAATCTCTCAGCGGGAAGATCTCCGCCTGTACAGTCGTAAGTGTTAGAGCAGGATGAGGGGCTCAAAGTGCAGGAAAGGGAAAGTCAGCAGAGGCCGGGATCACAGCCAGATGTGAGTAAAACCTCTGCTGAGCTTCCCTGCAATAAAAAGAGCTCATGTTAGGAAGCGCTAGGAGAGCGGTGCCACTTTCAGGGGATTGTGTGTTCTTGGACCACGCAGAAGCAGCACAGGTACATGCAGAGTTTAACACATGGACGGAGCAGGCACAAGGGGATCCGAGGGCCAGGACAAGACTCAAGAGACCGGACCAAGACGGGATTTGGCTTCAAGCAAGGATGACCCTCCGGAGGCTTGTGCTGCTGGAGAGAAGGCAGGCCTTGTGCCACGAGGCACCCCGCGGACCACGACATGCCACGCCAGGAAAGGGTGCAGGACATCAAGGCTGGATCACGGAACATCAGGACTGGATTGCGGATGTCAAGAACATCAGGACCAGAACACGGAGCATCAGGAATATGGACATCAGGAACGGAAGATGGACATCTGGACAGGATCACGGACATCAGGACGAGACATGAACACAGGACCTTGAAGAAGTGGTGGATCACAGAAGACTCCTGGAGCGAAGGACAGGAACATGCAGGAGCAGACTGGCTCCTTGCAAACGCAATCAGGGACTGGCGCAGGGCCCCTTATATAGGGCTACCTGCTATTAAATAAGTTCACTTAGAGAATAACCACAGCTATTACTAGCAATGGTTACATGGAATAGACTTAGTGTTTGGGTAATTGCCAGGTTCTTATGGCCTGGATTGGCCACTGTTGGAAACAGGATGCTGGGCTTGATGGACCCTTGGTCTGACCCAGTATGGCATGTTCTTATGTTCATGAACATGAATAAAAATGTGCACACAGTTCCATGCAAATCCCATGTTAATCAAGGCATTATGTGTTACTCCCCATGCAGAGAGGTGTCTTGGTGTAACTCATTCTTACTCCAAGGAGCAGCCAATCCCAACAAGCTGCTACAGATACCTGAGTCTGTTCCTTACTCCATGGAGCAGCCAATCACAACAAGCTGCTACAGACACCTGAGTCTGTTGCTTACTCCATGGAGCAGGCAATACAAGCTGCTACAGATACCTGAGTCTCTTCCTTACTCCATGGAGCAGGTGTTACAAGGTACCTGAGTCTGTTCCTTACTCCATGGAACAGGCATTACAAGCGACTACAGATACCTGAGTCTGTTCCTTACTCCATGGAGCAGGCAATACAAGCTGCTACAGATACCTGAGCCTCTTCCTTACTCCATGGAGCAGGCGTTACAAGCTACTACAGATACCTGAGTCTGTTCCTTACTCCATGGAGCAGGCAATACAAGCTACTACAGATACATGAGTCTGTTCCTTTATCCATGGAGTAGGCATTACAATCTGCTACAGATACCTGAGCCTGTTCCTTACTCTATGGAACAGGCGTTCCAAGCTGCTACAGATACCCAGAGTATGTTCCTTATTCCATGGATCAGGCATTACAAGCTGCTACAGAATTCAGTGTACATATTCCAATTAATGTAAAGAATATTCCAATTAAATGTAAAGAAAATCCAAGTGCAATAATTTTATATATGTTTTCCACACAATACATTTTTTTCCTGATATGCACATTCTAAAATTATATAAAATAAAATGTTTACTTTTTTTGTTTTTTTTTCAGGGGTGCTACGAGAAAGTTAAAATGTGGTTTGATGATCATAAACATGTTCTTGGTACAGTGGGAATGTGCATCCTTATAATACAGGTATGTTTATGTTTAGACTACTTGATTATTCGCAATTAACTACAAATGTGAAATAAAGCGATGTACAAATAAAATAGTTAATGTTCTTGGTACAATGGAAATATGCATCCTTATAATACAGGTAATGTTCTTGGTACAGTGGGAATGTGCGTCCTTAAAATACAGGTAATGTTCTTGGTACAGTGGGAATGTGAATCCTTATAATACAGGTAATGTTCTTGGTACAGTGGGAATGTACATCCTTATAATACAGGTAATGTTCTTGGTACAGTGGGAATGCGAATCCTTATAATACAGGTAATGTTCTTGGTACAGTGGGAATGCGAATCCTTATAATACAGGTAATGCTCTTGGTACAGTGGGAATGTGCATCCTTATAATACAGGTAATGCTCTTGGTACAGTGGGAATGTGCGTCCTTATAATACAGGTAATGCTCTTGGTACAGTGGGAATGTGCATCCTTATAATACAGGTAATGCTCTTGGTACAGTGGGAATGTGCGTCCTTACAAAGCAGGTAATGTTGTTGGTACAGTGGGAATGTGCATCCTTATAATACAGGTAATGCTCTTGGTACAGTGGGAATGCGAATCCTTATAATACAGGTAATGCTCTTGGTACAGTGGGAATGTGCGTCCTTACAAAGCAGGTAATGTTCTTGGTACAGTGGGAATGTGCGTCCTTACAAAGCAGGTAATGTTGTTGGTACAGTGGGAATGTGAATCCTTATAATACAGGTAATGCTCTTGGTACAGTGGGAATGCGAATCCTTATAATACAGGTAATGCTCATGGTACAGTGGGAATGCGAATCCTTATAATACAGGTAATGCTCTTGGTACAGTGGGAATGTGCGTCCTTACAAAGCAGGTAATGTTCTTGGTATAGTGGGAATGTGCGTCCTTATAATACAGGTAATGTTCTTGGTACAGTGGGAATGCGAATCCTCATAATACAGGTAATGCTCTTGGTACAGTGGGAATGTGCGTCCTTATAATACAGGTAATGTTATTGGTAGAGTGGGAATGTTCGTCCTTATACTACAGGTAATGTTATTGGTACAGTAGGAATGTGAACCCTTATAATACTTGGTACAGAGGGAATGTGCATCCTTATAATACAGGTAATGTTCTTGGAACAGTGGGAATGCGAATCCTTATAATACAGGTAATGTTCTTGGTACAGTGGGAATGCGAATCCTTATAATACAGGTAATGTTCCTGGTACAGTGGGAATGCGAATCCTTATAATACAGGTAATGTTATTGGTAGAGTGGGAATGTTCGTCCTTATAATACAGGTAATGTTATTGGTACAGTAGGAATGTGAACCCTTATAATACTTGGTACAGAGGGAATGTGCATCCTTATAATACAGGTAATGTTCTTGGTACAGTGGGAATGTGAATCCTTATAATACAGGTAATGTTCTTGGTACAGTGGGAATGCGAATCCTTATAATACAGGTAATGTTCTTGGTACAGTGGGAATGTGCGTCCTTATAATACAGATAATGTTCTTGGTACAGTGGGAATGTGCATCCTTATAATACAGGTAATGTTCTTGGTACAGTGGGAATGCGAATCCTTATAATACAGGTAATGTTCTTGGAACAGTGGGAATGCGAATCCTTATAATACAGGTAATGTTCTTGGTACAGTGGGAATGCGAATCCTTATAATACAGGTAATGTTCTTGGTACAGTGGGAATGCGAATCCTTATAATACAGGTAATGTTCTTGGTACAGTGGGAATGCGAATCCTTATAATACAGGTAACGTTCTTGGAACAGTGGGAATGTGCATCCTTATAATACAGGTAATGTTCTTGGTACAGTGGGAATGTGAATCCTTATAGTACAGGTAATGTTATTGGTACAGTGGGAATGTGAATCCTTATAATACAGGTAATGTTCTTGGTACAGTGGGAATGTGAATCCTTATAATACAGGTAATGTTCTTGGTACAGTGGGAATGCGAATCCTTATAATACAGGTAATGTTCTTGGAACAGTGGGAATGCGAATCCTTATAATACAGGTAATGATCTTGGTACACTGGGAATATCCATCCTTATAATACAGGTAACGTTCTTGGTACAGTGGTAATATGAATCCTTATAGTACAGGTAATGTACTATAACATTGTACTATAACATTGAACTGTTCTTTGCATTCGTTCATTGGTTTATTGTACTTGTTTTAAATTCTTGTTAATAATTGAACCATTTTGTACACTGTATTTCCTGTTGAATGTAAAGCTTATTGCTGTGTTATTGTTTATTGTAAACCGAGGTGATGTTTTTAACGTGCCGCGGTATATAAAAAAATCACTAAATAAATAAATAAATAAATAAATAATGCTGTTGGTATAGTGGGAATGTGCGTCCTTACAAAGCAGGTAATGCTCTTGGTATAGTGGGAATGTGCATCCTTATAATACAGGTAATGTTCTTCGTACAGCGGGAATACCCATCCTTATAATACAGGTAATTTTCTTGGTACAGTGGGAATGTGCGTCCTTACAAAGCAGGTAATGTTCTTGGTACAGTGGGAATGTGAATCCTTATAATACAGGTAATGTTCTTGTTACAGTGGGAATGTTCGTCCTTATAATACAGGTAATTTATTGGTACAGTGGGAATGTGAATCCTTATAATACAGGTAATGATCTTGGTACACTGGGAATATCCATCCTTATAATACATGTAACGTTCTTGGTACAGTGGTAATATGAATCCTTATAGTACAGGTAATGTACTATAACATTGTACTATAACATTGAACTGTTCTTTGCATTCGTTCATTGGTTTATTGTACTTGTTTTAAATTCTTGTTAATAATTGAACCATTTTGTACACTGTATTTCCTGTTGAATGTAAAGCTTATTGCTGTGTTATTATTTATTGTAAACCGAGGTGATGTTTTTAACGTGCCGCGGTATATAAAAAAAAATCACTAAATAAATAAATAAATAAATAAATAATGCTCTTGGTACAGTGGGAATGTGCGTCCTTACAAAGCAGGTAATGCTCTTGGTATAGTGGGAATGTGCATCCTTATAATACAGGTAATGTTCTTCGTACAGCGGGAATATCCATCCTTATAATACAGGTAATTTTCTTGGTACAGTGGGAATGTGCATCCTTATAATACAGGTAATGTTCTTGTTACAGTGGGAATGTTCGTCCTTATAATACAGGTAATTTATTGGTCAGTGGGAATGTGAATCCTTATAATACAGGTAATGATCTTGGTACACTGGGAATATCCATCCTTATAATACAGGTAACGTTCTTGGTACAGTGGGAATGTGAATCCTTATAGTACAGGTAATGCTCTTGGTACAGTGGGAATGTGCATCCTTAAAATACAGGTAATGTTCTTGGTACAGTGGGCATGTGCGTCCTTATAATACAGGTAATGTTCTTGGTACAGTGGGAATATCCATCCTTATAATACAGGTAATGTTCTTGGTACAGTGGGAATGTGCGTCCTTATAATACAGGTAATGTTCTTGGTACAGTGGGCATGCGAATCCTTTTAATACAGGTAATGCTCTTGGTATAGTGGGAATGTGCATCCTTATAATAGAGGTAAAGTTCTTGGTACAGTGGGAATGTGTGTCCTTATAATACAGGTAATGTTCTTGGTACAGTGGGAATGTGCATCCTTATAATACAGGTAATGTTCTTGGTACAGTGGGAATGTGCATCCTTATAATACAGGTAATGTTCTTGTTACAGTGGGAATGTTCGTCCTTATAATACAGATAATTTATTGGTACAGTGGGAATGTGAATCCTTATAATACAGGTAATGATCTTGGTACACTGGGAATATCCATCCTTATAATACAGGTAACGTTCTTGGTACAGTGGGAATGTGAATCCTTATAATACAGGTAATGTTATTGGTACAGTGGGAATGTGAATCCTTATAATACAGGTAATGATCTTGGTACAGTGGGAATGTGAATCCTTATAATACAGGTAATGTTCTTGGTACAGTGGGAATGTGCATCCTTATAATACAGGTAATGTTCTTGGTACAGTGGGCATGCGAATCCTTATAATACAGGTAATGCTCTTGGTATAGTGGGAATGTGCATCCTTATAATACAGGTAATGTTCTTGGTACAGTGGGCATGCGAATCCTTATAATACAGGTAATGTTCTTCGTACAGTGGGAATGTGCGTCCTTACAAAGCAGGTAATGTTCTTGGTACAGTGGGAATGTGCATCCTTATAATACAGGTAATGTTATTGGTACAGTGGGAATGTGCATCCTTATAATACAGGTAATGTTCTTGGAACAGTGGGAATGCGAATCCTTATAATACAGGTAATGTTCTTGGTACAGTGGGCATGCGAATCCTTATAATACAGGTAATGTTCTTCGTACAGTGGGAATGTGCATCCTTACAAAGCAGGTAATGTTCTTGGTACAGTGGGAATGTGCATCCTTATAATACAGGTAAAGTTCTTGGTACAGTGGGAATATCCATCCTTATAATACAGGTAATGTTCTTCGTACAGTGGGAATGTGCATCCTTACAAAGCAGGTAATGTTCTTGGTACAGTGGGAATGTGCATCCTTATAATACAGGTAATGTTCTTGGTACAGTGGGAATGTGTGTCCTTATAATACAGGTAATGCTCTTCGTACAGTGGGAATGTGCGTCCTTATAATACAGGTAATGTTCTTGGTACGGTGGGAATGTGAATCCTTGTAATACAGGTAATGTTCATGGTACAGTGGGAATATGAATCCTTATAATACAGGTAATGTTCTTGGTACAGTGGGAATGTGAATCCTTATAGTACAGGTAATGGTCTTGGTACAGTGGAAATGTGCGTCCTTACAAAGCAGGTAATGTTCTTGGTATAGTGGGAATGTTCGTCCTTATAATACAGGTAATGCTCTTGGTACGGTAGGAATGTGAATCCTCATAATACAGGTAATGTTCTTGGTACAGCGGGAATATCCATCCTTGTAATACAGGTAATGTTGTTGGTACGGTGGGAATGTGAATCCTTGTAATACACGTAATGTTCTTGGTACAGTGGGAATGTGAATCCTTGTAATACAGGTAATGTTGTTGGTACGGTGGGAATGTGAATCCTTATAATACAGGTAATGATCTTCGTACAGTGGGAATCTGCTTCCTTATAATACAGGTAATGTTATTGGTACAGTGGGAATGTGCGTCCTTATAATACAGGTAATGTACGTGGTACAGTGGGAATGTGCGTCATTACAAAGCAGGTAATGTTCTTGGTATAGTGAGAATGTGCGTCCTTATAATACAGGTAATGCTCTTGGTACAGTGGGAATGTGCGTCCTTATAATACAGGTAATGTACGTGGTACAGTGGGAATGTGCGTCCTTACAATGCAGGTAATGTTCTTGGTCCAATGGGAATGTGCGTCCTTATAATATTTATTTATTTATTTATTTAACAGCTTTTCTATACCGGCATTCATGATACAATCATATCGTGCCGGTTTACAGGTAACAGGGGTGTAAAAAACCTTAAGCAAATAACAAGTGGAAAGGAACAAAAGTTACAATAAAAAAGGGTAATTGGAACTGTTTTCTTGTAAAAATTCAACAGTAGGTGGAAAATACAATGAACAGGGGTGGGACAGGGACAACAGTAGAAACTCATGGGCAGGAGGCTCTAGGGGGAGCCTGAAAATTGAACTAGAGAAGTTATAATAACTCAAGAGGTAACATATTTACATATTTACATGATGCAAATTAATTGGAGTGAGTCAAAGATAACAGAGAAGCAGGAGAAGAGGGTGAGAGAGGTGCGTGGAGTTAGTCTGGAAATGCCTGGTGGAAGACCCAAGTCTTTAGCATTTTCTTGAATTTAGTATGGCAGGGCTCCAGGCGGAGGTTTGTGGGTAGGGCATTCCAGAGAGTTGGGCCAGCAATTGAGAGAGCACGGTTCCTTGTTGCTGTGAGTCGGGCCTTCTTGAGGGGTGGGACTTGTAGGGTGCCTTTGAGATTTGCTCTAGTGGGGCGGGTGGATTGTGCTGATCGGAGCGGTTCGCTGAGCCAAGAGGAATTATTTATGTGGGTGGATTTGTGTATAAGAACATAAGAAAATTTATAAAATAAAATTTATAAAATAAATTAACATTTATTTTGTATACTACATTTAAATTGTATATTGTTTAACCATTTCTATCCTCTTTTCTATTTTTCCTACTCCAAGTTTGGCCACCTTTGTTAAATGTAACTGTACCTTCTGTCACCACAGTTCTAGTTCTATGTTCTTAAGTTCTATGTATTTTATTGCACCCCCATTCTATGTAAACCAGCAAGATATGTTTTCATGATTGCCGGTATATAAAAACTCTAAATAAAATAAAATAAATAAATAAAAAAATGCCATACTGGGTCAGACCAAGGGTCCATCAAACCCAGCATCCTGTTTCCAACAGTGGCCAATCCAGGCCATAAGAACCTTGCAAGTACCAAAAACTAAGTCTATTCCATGTAACCATTGCTAATGGCAGTGGCTATTCTCTAAGTGAACTTAATAGCAGGTAATGGACTTCTCCTCCAAGAACTTATCCAATCCTTTTTTAAACCCAGCTACACTAACTGCACTAACCACATCCTCTGGCAACAAATTCCAGAGTTTAATTGTGCGTTGAGTAAAAAAGAACTTTCTCCGATTAGTTTTAAATGTGCCCCATGCTAACTTCATGGAGTGCCCCCTAGTCGTTCTATTATCCAAAAGAGTAAATAACTGATTCACATCTACCAGTTCTAGACCTCTCATGATCTTAAACACCTCTATCATATCCCCCCTCAGCCGTCTCTTCTCGAAGCTGAACAGCCCTAACCTCTTTAGTCTTTCCTCATAGGGGAGCTGTTCCATTCCCCTTATCATTTTGGTCGCCCTTCTCTGTACCTTCTCCATCGCAATTATATCTTTTTTGAGATGCGGCGACCAGAATTGTACACAGTATTCAAGGTGCGGTCTCACCATGGAGCGATGCAGAGGCATTATGACATTTTCCATTTTATTCAACATTCCCTTTCTAATAATTCCCAACATTCTGTTTGCTTTTTTGACTGCCGCAGCACACTGCACCGACGATTTCAGTGTGTTATCCACTATGACACCTAGATCTCTTTCTTGGGTTGTAGCACCTAATATGGAACCCAACATTGTGTAATTATAGCATGGGTTATTTTTCCCTATATGCATCACCTTGCACTTATCCACATTAAATTTCATCTGCCATTTGGATGCCCAATTTTCCAGTCTCAGAAGGTCTTCCTGCAATTTATCACAATCTGCTTGTGATTTAACTACTCTGAACAATTTTGTGTCATCTGCAAATTTGATTATCTCACTCGTCGTATTTCTTTCCAGATCATTTATAAATATATTGAAAAGTAAGGGTCCCAATACAGATCCCTGAGGCACTCCACTGTCCACTCCCTTCCACTGAGAAAATTGCCCATTTAATCCTACTCTCTGTTTCCTGTCTTTTAGCCAGTTTGTAATCCACGAAAGGACATCGCCACCTATCCCATGACTTTTTACTTTTCCTTGAAGCCTCTCATGAGGAACTTTGTCAAACGCCTTCTGAAAATCCAAGTATACTATATCTACCGGTTCACCTTTATCCACATGTTTATTAACTCCTTCAAAAAAGTGAAGCAGATTTGTGAGGCAAGACTTGCCCTGGGTAAAGCCATGCTGACTTTGTTCCATTAAACCATGTCTTTCTATATGCTCTATGATTTTGATCTTGAGAACATTTTCCACTATTTTTCCCGGCACTGAGGTCAGGCTAACCGGTCTGTAGTTTCCCGGATCGCCCCTGGAGCCCTTTTTAAATATTGGGGTTACATTTGCTATCCTCCAGTCTTCAGGTACAATGGATGATTTTAATGATAAGTTACAAATTTTTACTAATAGGTGTGAAATTTCATTTTTTATTTATTTTTATTTATTTAAAAACTTTTATATACCGGTATTAGTATGCATACATCATACCGGTTTACAATGTAACTTTAAAGGTAGAAATTACAATGAACAGGGAAGGCGAACAAGGAGGAGTATACAAAGAGCAGGAGGTGGAGGAATTAAAGCAATAAATAAAAACTGCAACGG
The DNA here is from genome assembly GCF_901001135.1 of Rhinatrema bivittatum. NCBI lineage: Eukaryota > Metazoa > Chordata > Amphibia > Gymnophiona > Rhinatrematidae > Rhinatrema > Rhinatrema bivittatum. Next base: position 483,532,711 of record NC_042618.1, on the reverse strand, counting down.
ACTATTTACAGGAATATACAAGGCGTAGGCAAGATACTTGCAGAAGTCGGTGTACTTAATCAGGGTAGGCTTGTCGGAAGAGCCATGTTTTAAGTTTTTTTCTGAACTTGGCGTAACATGGCTCTAGCCTGAGAGTGGTAGGGAGGGCGTTCCATTGTTTAGGGCCTGCAATGGATAGTGCACGGTCCCTAGTAGAGGAGAGGTGGGCTTTTTTCAAAGGGGGAATGGAGAGGGTGCCTTTGTTGACAGTGCGAGTGGGTCGTTCAGTGCGTATAGGACGAAAGGGTTCATCCAACCAATTGGAATTGTGCGAGTGGATGGACTTGTGCACTATGGTTAGAATTTTGAAGAGAATTCGGGATGCGATGGGGAGCCAGTGGAGTTCTTTGAGTATTGGGGTAATGTGATCAGCTTTCCTTGAGTTGGTGATGACCCTGGCGATGGCATTCTGGAGCATTTGTAAGGGCTTGGTGGTGGAGGAGGGTAGGCCAAGGAAGAGGGCATTACAGTAGTCCAGCTTTGAGGAAAGGGTGGCTTGGACGACGGTGCGGAAGTCATGATAGTGGAGGAGGGGTCTGAGTTTCTTCAGGATGTGAAGCTTGAAGAAACCTTCTTTGAGGATGGAGTTGATCTGTTTTTTGAGATTGAGTTTTATTTATTTATTTATTTATTTGAGTTTTTTCTATACCGGCATTCACGGAGTTCGTATCATGTCGGTTTACATAAAACAAGGGGTGATCAATAAATTATAAACGTACTTAACTATAACATGAGTATACATTTACAAAATATAACAAATTATAACAAGTGCGCAGAAAAAGCAGTTACAATAAAACAAGGATGGTTCTAACTGGGAGTAGAAGAAGAGGATGATAGAAGTTTAACAAGAAGTTTAACAAGAAGTAGAACGTGCAGTGGTTGGTAAGTCTGTATCAGTTTATTGGGTGATAATCAGTCTTGCTGTATTTGGCGGTCGAGCATCAGTCAGGGTCCGGAAAGGCTTTCATGAACAGCCATGTCTTAAGTCTCTTTCTGAAGATTGATCTATGATAACCCCAAGGTCTCTTACTATGGGTTGGGGTGTTATGACGTTGAAAGCTGGATCGTTGGAGATCGGTGGTTGGGAGGGAGGTGAGGAGAGATAAGGAGCAGCTCTGTTTTGGAGGAGTTTAGAGCGAGGTGGATGTTGGTGAGGAAGTCATTGATGTTTTTTAGTTCCTTTTTTTAGTTCCATTTTTTAGTTCCTTTTTTTAGTTCCATTTTTTAGTTCCTTCAGAACTCTGGGGTGTATACCATCCGGTCCAGGTGAGGAAGTCATTGATGTTTTTTAGTTCCTTTTTTTAGTTCCATTTTTTAGTTCCTTTTTTTAGTTCCATTTTTTAGTTCCTTCAGAACTCTGGGGTGTATACCATCCGGTCCAGGTGATTTACTACTCTTCAGTTTGTCAATCAGGCCTACCACATCTTCTAGGTTCACCGTGAAGGCAGTAGGCCTTGGGGAGATATCCTCAGTGCGAAAGGACAATGCATCACCTAGAGAGCAGGTCCTTGCTACAGGATCCTTTCCTGCTACACCTGGTTGGTGCTCTCCCATCATGAGACCTTCTTCCTCCAAGGCAGCACCAGGGCTGCCAGTCTGAAGTTGGGACTTGACTACTATGTCCCTGAAGGTCTCATCTATATACCTCTCTGTGTCCCTCAGCTCCTCCAGGTCTGCCACTCTAGCCTCCAGAGATCGGACTCGTTCTCTGAGAGCCAGGAGCTCTTTGCATCGCATGCACATGTACAACTTCTCACCGGTGGGTAAAAAATCATACATGTGACACTCGATGCAAAAGACTGGGAAGCCCCCCTCTTGCTGCTGGACTGCTGCCTTCATCTCAATTTTGATCAGTTCCTAGTTAAGTTTTAGGTTGCTATGGGAGTAGGAATGTGTCTAACTTCCTTTAAATGTATTAGTGAATTCACTATGTGTCTGGTAGTGGCCTACCGGGGTCTGATCGAATTCTCAATAAAGTTTTTGTTGATGGGTTGTTTTTTTTTTTTGTGAAAGTGGCACCTGCTTATAAATTAAGGGATGAGCTAGGGGTGGTTGGGAGGGTTGGGAAATACAAACAGTCTAACTTCAGTTAGTCAGCCTGAGTGACTCACTGCTCCCTTGATTAACAAATGTTGGTCCCTATTCAAACCCAATCACACTACCTCAACACCTTTCCAAGGTGAGTAACTGAGCTGAACTATTCAACTTTTTTACTTTGGTATATACTGCTCCTAGCTTATTTCTAGCTTCTGGCTACTTTTTTGTGGTTTTTTGTTTTTTTTTTCAATACAATGCACTCAGTTATTATTAAATAAAATTAAATAAAACACTCAGCTCTTTAAAAGTCTGGAGAACACTCAGTTCTGCAGACTTTTAAAAATAAACACACTACCTACTGCTACCTTATTGACTGACTAAAAATACAGTCTAACTTGTTTATTCACTGCCTACCTACTGCTACCTTATTGACTGACTAAAAATACAAACAGTCTAACTTATGTATTCACTGCCCACCTACTGCTACCTTATTGACTGACTAAATACAAACAGTCTAACTTGTTTATTTATTCACTGCCAACCTACTGCTACCTTATTGACTGACTAAAAATACAAACAGTCTAACTTGTGTATTCACTGCCTACCTACTGCTACCTTATTGACTGACTATTTAAAAATGCAAACAGTCTAACTTGTTTATTCACTGCCTTTCTGACTATTAAAGGCACAAACACACAAACACACTAAATAATATTCCCAAATAGTTAACTTTGCCCCAATACTTTTAAAAAAGTCAATGTCCCAAGCAAAAACTTACTGATTCCTTTCAGCCACCAGCAAGGTGATCCTCTCCTCTCAGTGTTTCCACTGGAATGTATGATATTGAGATGATAGTGAGAGTTTTGAATAAGATGCGTGATGGGATGGGGAGCCAGTGGAGGTCTTTAAGGATGGGGGTTATGTGGTCTGATTTGCGTGCGTTCATGATTATCCTTGCAGTGGTGTTCTGTAGTATTTGGAGGGGTTTGATGGTGGAGTTGGGAAGGCCAAGGTACAAGGAATTGCAGTAATCCAGCTTGGATGATAGGGTGGATTGGATGATGGTTCTGAGATCGTGCGTGTGGAGGAGTGGCTTGAGCTTTTTTAAAGCACTGAGCTTGTAAAAGCCTTCTTTTAGGACGGAGTTAATGTGTTTTTTTAGTTTTAGATGTGGATCAATTAGAACGCCTAGGTTTCGTACAGGAGGCTGTGAAGTGAGGGAGGTAGCTGTAGGATCATTGGGAGGAGAGAGCTTAAGGGTTTGGTGGTTGTGGATGAGGAGAAGCTCAGTTTTTGAGGAATTGAGGGCAAGTTGTAGGGAGGTGAGTAGTGAGTTTATGGATACAAGGCATTTCTCCCAGAAAATTAGTGTTATAGATAATGATTCACGGATAGGGATGATGATTTGTACATCATCTGCATAGATGTAGAAATTGAGGCCAAGGTCAGATAGTTGATGGCAGAGGGGCAGGAGGTAGATGTTGAAAAGGGTGGATGATAGGGAGGAGCCTTGGGGCACTCCTTGGGTGAGGGCGAAGTGTGTGGATTCTGAGTTGCCAAGTTTAACAGAGAAATGTCTGTTAGCAAGGTAGGATTAGAACCAGGGTAGGGCTATGCAAGAGATACCGATGTCAACCAAGCGGGAAATGAGGAGGTTGTGGCTAATCGTATCAAAGGCTGCAGAGATGTCAAGGAAGGCAATGAGAAAGCTATGACCATGGTCAAGGCCAGTGAGGAGGGCATCGGTGAGGGATAGTAGAAGGGTTTCTGTGCTCAGGTTCTTACGGAAGCCAAATTGTGAGGAGTGAAGAAATACAGGTAATGTTCTTGGTCCAATGAGAATGTGCGTCCTTACAAAGGCAGGTAATGTTCTTACAGAGGGAATGTGCATCCTTACAAAGCAGGTAATGATCTTGGTACAGTGGGAATATCCATCCTTATAATACAGGTAATGTTCTTGGTACAGTGGGAATGTGCGTCCTTATAATACAGGTAATGTTCTTGGTACAGTGGGAATGTGCGTCCTTATAATACAGGTAATGTTCTTGGTACAGAGGGAATGTGCGTCCTTATAATACAGGTAATGTTCTTACAGAGGGAATGTGCGTCCTTACAAAGCAGGTAATGTTCTTGGTACAGTGGGAATGTTCGTCCTTATAATACAAGTAATGTTCTTGGTACAGTGGGAATGTTCGTCCTTATAATACAGGTAATGTTCTTGGTACAGAGGGAATGTGAATCCTTACAAAGCAGGTAATGTTCTTGGTACAGTGGGAATGTGCATCCTTATAATACAGGTAATGTTCTTGGTACAGTGGGAATGTGCAATCTTATAATACAGGTAATGTTCTTGGTACAGTGGGAATGTGCATCCTTATAATACAGGTAATGTTCTTGGTACAGTGGGAATGTGCATCCTTACAAAGCAGGTAATGTTCTTGGTACAGTGGGAATGTGAATCCTTATAATACAGGTAATGTTATTGGTACAGTGGGAATGTGCGTCCTTATAATACAGGTAATGTTCTTGGTACAGTGGGAATGTGAATCCTCATAATACAGGTAACGTTCTTGGTACAGTGGGAATGTGCGTCTTTACAAAGCAGGTAATGTTCTTGGTACAGTGGGAAGAGTGTGCAAGAGGCGTGGTCATTGTTAAAAAATACCATCCTAGAAGTACAATCCAGATGTATTCCACACATTAAGAAAGGTGGAAAGAAGGCAAAATGATTACCGGCATGGTTAAAAGGGGAGGTGAAAGAAGCTATTTTAGCCAAAAGATCTTCATTCAAAAATTGGAAGAAGGATCCAACAGAAGAAAATAGGGTAAAGCATAAACGTTGGCAAGTTAAATGTAAGACATTGATAAGACAGGCTAAGAGAGAATTTGAAAAGAAGTTGGCTGTAGAGGCAAAAACTCACAGTAAAAACTTTTTAAAATATATCTGAAGCAGAAAGCCTGTGAGGGAGTCAGTTGGACCGTTAGATGATCGAGGGGTTAAAGGGGCACTTAGAGAAGATAAGGCCATCACGAAAGATTAAATGATTTCTTTTCTTCGGTGATTACTGAAGAGGATGTTGGGGAGGTACCCCTACTGGAGAAGGTTTTCATGGGTAATGATTCAGATGGACTGAACCAAATCACGGTGAACCTAGAAGATGTGGTAGGAGTGAATGGATACACCCCCCTGTGACATCAGCTGCACGCGATGGATACCGGGATAAAACCAGGGGCCTGTGGCACGAATCTCGGGAGTACAGCTGGAGAGAATCCCCGCTTGAGGGGGAAAGTGGCCAGAAGGACTGCCGAGATTGTAATTAACAACAAGGACTTCGCCCGAAAGGAGTGAATGGATACACCCTTCTGTGACGTCAGCTGCACGCGATGCATACCGGGATAAAACCAGGGGCCTGCGGCACGCAGCCGCCGGCGCGCAGCCGCCAGCGCACCCCTTGCTGAACATTTCTCCTTTTCGGAAAGCGCCCAAATTAATACACATGGGCAGGAAAAGGAAGATAAAGGTGTTTCCTTCAGTACCATCTACTTCTACGGTAAGGGGTCCTAGGACACACATATTATACAAACAGTTCATTTTGAATCTTCAAACCCCAACCCGGAAGTTTCCCTTTCATCTGGTTCCATAAGGAGTCCTGGCCAACATTCATCAGATTTTGTAAGTGAGAATGTGTTGAATAATTCAAGTGTGATATCGGTAATAGAAGAAGCCTCTAAAGATAAGATTTGTGAATTGGTGGTTTCAGCTGAGGGTGGGAAGTTGGAAAGTTCACCACAAACAGTTGAAGCAGTGATGGATAACAGTAGGGCTGATTTATCAGATTTAAGAAATGCAACCTTAATTGATGTATGGAGGTCAGTTAACAATATGGAGAAACTGTTAGCTTAGGCCATGGCTCATTTTGGATCTTTTAATATAGAGACAAAAAATATGCTACAGGAACATACTACACGTTTAAATAAATTGGAAAACCAAAGCATGGCGGCTGAGCAACATATTGTTAATTTACAAACTGCTAGTTCATCTTTTGCTAAAGAAAGTCTTGTAACACATAAATTGGAGGATTTTAAAAGGAGCGTGCACTGACGCTAGTCCCAGTTTTACCAGTTTGTCCCCAGTTTGCCCAGTCAAGAAAGAGGTCCTCCAAACCCCCTAGTTTAATAGTCTTCACTTCCTCCAGTTATCCCCGATCCTTAAAACCCCGCAGATCTGCCTATTTCTTTTTTAAATGTAAACGTCACCCGTAGCAGAAGTAAAGCTACACGTCAGGGGGTCTCAGCGCGTGTTGGATCGTGTAAGTATTCATGCCTCGCTCAGACCACACCCTGGCTCTTTTCGCAAACATCTGATGCGCGATCTGCAGGAGATGTGTCCGTATCTCGGCAGCTTTTAAAATCCACTTGGTGTGCCCAAGTCTGACATATTCACGCATCCCCTAATTAATGCACCTGTGGGGTTTTAAAATTCACCTTTTAGGGAATAGCTACTACTTATTTCTGAAATTAATACCATGGGATTTATTTACTGTTTGGGTAATTGCCAGGTTCTTGTGGCCTGGTTTGGCCATTGTTGGAAACAGGATGCTGGGCTTGATGGACCCTTGGTCTGACCCAGTATGGCAGGTTATTATGTTGATAGGAATTTGCACCTCCTGAAATGAAATAGATTTCAGAAAATCAGTGATTATTTTCCAATTCTGATGATCACAGTTTTTCCAGATTCAGAACAAATTTATTACTGAACAGCTGAGTTTGAATAGTTTTTAAATAGATGCCGATTAACCCAATTGCAGTATTAATATTGGAGCTGATGAGGAAGAAAGCTGGGTGTCAAGTCATTACTGGACTCCAAGGCCTGCAAGACGTTTGCAACTTGACCATAGATATATATTAAAAAGTATGGCATACATGTTGCGCTGGAGGAGGACCCTTTACCTGGTGCAGGATTGGTTCGGCCCTCCGCTCGGACCCAGAGAGCGGCTGCCACCAGGAGGCGGAGCACAGGAGGAGTCAGAGGCCAGCTGGAGCTTCGCCAATAGCAACCTGGGGTTCCCTCAGGTCGAGCCCTTGGGTACCCGGGCCGCCTGGTCTTAGATGGGCCTCGCAGTCTCTCCCAGAGAGGAAGTACAGGGGAGTGCCCACCACGAACAAGGGTGCACGGTCAATGTTCAAGCAAGCAGGTTCAGGAATCACAGGAGGCCAGAAGAGAGTGTCCGAGTGGATAGCGAGGATCATGGCCAGAGTATCAGTCCAGAATGGTCAGCCAAAGCAGGGGTCAGTACCTGTAATCAGGCCGGGAGTAGTCATGTCAGACAAAGGTCAAGTTCCAGGCAGTGATCAGACGTGATTGGTGAACAGGCAGAGGTTGGATCCAGGCAGCAGTCAGACGAGGTCAGGAGCAAGCAAAGGTCAGTACCATGAGATCAGTCCGAAGGGTACTACCAGGGATGGAGAGACAAAGGAACAGGAGACACTGAAACAGGCAAACTAGAGACACCAGAGTGTTCAACCTGATTGCCAAGGCAAGGAAGTGGTGTCTGACCCTTAAATCCTGCTGTCAATCAGGGCGCACCACGGAGCTGGAGCTGCCCTTGGCTCTTTAAGAGGCCGGGTGGTCCACGCACACGTGCCTAGGGGTGGGGCCGACGCCATGGAGGACGCCGAGCCCCGCCGTGAGGCCTGGACGGGAGACTGTGAGCGGGGGAGCCGGGGATGCCGCGAACTTACTGCGGCTGCGGAGGATGAGAGCCCAGAGCTCATGGACGCGCAACAATATAGAGAGCATCCCTGTAGGGGATTTCGGAGCGGCCTAGGAGGGAATGGAGGTAGGCTGCGCGGCTCGGCGCGCGCCGGCTACACGAAATCGGCAGCCTTGCGCGCGCCGATCCAGGATTTTAGCGGATACGCGCGGCTACGTGCGTATCTACTAAAATCCAGCGTACTTTTGTTTGCGCCTGATGCGCCAACAAAAGTACGCGAAGGCGCACTTTTTAAAAATCTACCCCTTTATCTTCCTTTTCCTGCCCATGTGTATTAATTTGGGCGCTTTCCGAAAAGGAGAAACGTTCAGCAAGTGGCGCGCTGGCGGCTGTGCGCCGGCGGCTGCGTGCCGCAGGCCCCTGGTTTTATCCTGGTATGCGTCGCGTGCAACTGATGTCACAGAGGGGTGTATCCATTCACTCCTTTCGGGCGAAGTCCTTGTTGTTAATTACAATCCTGGCAGTCCTTCTGGCCACTTCCCCCCTCAAGCGGGGATTCTCTCCAGCTGTACTATTTTACTATTGGGTTCCCTAAAACACTGGGAGTTTATTTATTTATTTATTTGAGATTTTTCTACACCGGCATTCGCGATGGGAATCGCATCATGCCGGTTTACAATTAACAAGGTGTGACAAAGGAAAATTAATAAGAACATTAACAGGTGCTAAAGAAAAAATAGCAGTTACATTAAAACAGGGACATAATACAACTTGGAACGGTGAAAAAGGCGATAGTAAATTAATAGTAAAAAATAAAACCTGCCAATTTAAAAGAGTTTGTAAAATTAAGGAATTGGCAAAGATGTTGATTACTCTGATGGGTGATCTGAGTTAATTGAGGTGACTTAAGGTTCAGTTAGTGTCTGGAAAGGCTTTCATAAATAACCAGGTTTTAAGTCTTTTTCTAAATGTTGGAAGGCTGGGTTCCTGTCTCAGTTCTGGTGGGATGGAGTTCCACAAAGTAGGTCCTGCTGAGGAGAATGCCCTGTCTCTGAGAGTCATATGCTGAAAGGTTTTGGAAGGAGGAACCTGTAGTGAATCTCTGTAGGACTCTCTGATCGGTCTGGCGGAGGTATGTTTTTTAAATGGAATTTGAAGGTTAAGCAGAGAGAGTTGATGGAAAGCTTTGTAGATGGTGGTAATGGACTTATATAAGATTCTATAGTGAACTGGCAGCCAATGCAAGTCTTTGAGAATAGGAGATATGTGGTCTCTTCTTCTTGAGTTTGTCAATATTCTGGCTGCTGTGTTCTGAACCATCTGAAGAGGTTTAGTGTGAGAAGACGGGAGACCTAATAGAATGGAATTGCAATAATCTAACTTAGAGAAGATTATTGATTGCAAGACTGTTCTGTAGTCATGGGAGTGGAAAAGTGGTTTAATTCTTTTTAAGACGTGAAGTTTATGAAAGCAGTCCTTAGTAGTTTGATTAATAAAAGATTTTAGATTTAGCCGATTATCAATGATAGTTAGAATTAAACTTAAGGTCCTTGATCTTCGTTTGAAAGTAGGTCACAAATGGCTGTGGTTTAAGTGAATATCAGAGCTCAGTGAGTTGTCTGCCAATGTGTTCAAAAGCTTACATTCACCTGCAGACAGCAATGAACTAGATTTATTTATATTATTTCAAAGAACGGGCAGTCTTGTTTTTATAAGCGCTGCAAGGATACCATTCAGTTCAATGAGAATAACAGCACTGTCGGTCCCCCGACACAGGCCGGGTTATACAATGGCTGCGTCGGGAGGGACATAAAATGAGACCACAAGGACCTTCAAGCCAGGGATACAATAAGTCTGTGAATAAAGAAAACAAATTGTAAATGCAGATGAAACAAACCTGTATGCCCCAAAAGAAAAGAGAGACATACCTTGAAAATAAATATAGAATACGCCTGAGACTGCCAAATCGGAGAATGCTGACGGCCTAATTGAGTACAGACTAAGGGGAACCGCACGAGCGACCTGATGTGAAAATGGCCATTTTTATGGGAAAAGAGCAGTCACATAAAAGGACAGGTGAATATAGCAAGCAGCGGGACAAACCCAAGCAAGAAAGCATGAACAAAACACATATAAATATATAATAATGTAAATTAAGAAGCAATAGTAGCTTGTGATTTATCTAATGTTTGGGTACTTGCCAGGTTCTTGTGGCCTGGATTGGCCTCTGTTGGAAACAGGATGCTGGGCTTGATGGACCCTTGCTCTGACCCAGCATGGCAGGTTCTTATGTTCTTATGTAAAAAGAATATATATCAATACACTCTCACTAGCTTAGTGGACTTTAATGGGGTATTTTAGTATCAAAATACGTAATTTTGAAAGAAGAACCAATCACAAAAACGAACAGGTAAATGTACAAAACAAGGGAACAAACTCAGGCGAACACATACAAGAGGCTCTGGATCATGAGGTGAGGGTGAAAGGGGTCAGACTCAGGAGTAACCTTAGGAAATATTTCTTTACAGAGAGGGTGGTGGATGCATGGAACAGACGATAGAGATAAAACCAGTGTCTGAATTCCCGAAAGCAAGGGATAAACACAAGGACTCTCTGAGGGAGCCATGGGAATGGGAAGTGCTCGATAAATTGGCCAGATGGGCAGATGGACCTTCTGCCTTCATGTTTCCATGTTTCTAAACGGATCTTCGATTTTCTTACTGGGCACCTTTCCAAGGATTTGTTTCTCAGCGCGCCCTGTGCCGTACTTCTCTGTTCATTCATTAACCCATGCAAACGTTTTCTGTCTTTCAGATCCTGGGCATGGCCTTCTCCATGACGCTCTTCCAGCAGATTCATAGGACTGGTAAAAAATACGATGCTTAATTCATCTGGAGGAAAGTGCATCAACCTTCATTGTGCCGTAAAAGAGAGAGAACATAAAACGTTGACCACAAGGCTGTTAGAGAATAACCCACTCACTGCTCCTGCGGACAAGGCCGCTGCAGCCCCGCCATTCTCGTCGTCCTTCCACGACGGACTCCTGCGCGGCCTCTGGCCACAGCTCATTTCCTACTCGTATTCTGTTTGCTGTTTATTTGCCAAAGAACAAATGGAAGAAAACTGAAAAAAAAAAAGACCTTTTTTTTTACCTGGAATTTAGCGAAGATCTTTTTCCTAACTCTGTGTAAAGATTCTGCTTTTCTGTGCTGGGGTGCGCGAGCCGAGCGCGGCCTCTGCTGAGCTCCTGCCTCATCTCACACCGTCAGCACCTTTTCTACACTATGGACTGTTTTTTTATTACCTTACTAGTTTAGAATTAATATTGTGATTTCCAGCTTTTGTTTCTCATTATCATACTTTAATTAAGAAGCCTCTTTTCAGGTTACTGGAGGAGTTATTTTTATTAATATAGTGCCTGCATTATTACTGTAGCAATGTGAAATGTTTGTGACCTGTGTAGTGGGAAATGGGAACAGGAGACCCGCGCGTCTCTTATCCTGGCTTTCAAAGGGAAGCTGCCGACAGGGGGCACACTCAGGAGTTTTGTGCGCTTTTCCATCTCCGGCCTTCCCTTTCTCCCTGATGGCAGTGCAGTTTATCCACTTACTAAGCAAATCCCTTTGAACATTGTCCCTTTAACTGTTATTGCTTTGACTTTTAAGGAATTAAGTTTATCAAGGTCAGTGATTTGCCACTAGTGCTGGAGCTTGTTTTGCGGCCCGGCTCGGCAGGAAGCTCGTCCAGACGCACGCAGCTCTCCCCGTTGCTCCTGGAAGGGGCCATTTTGTGTCCTAAAGATGTCGGCTCACCCCCGCCCCTCGAGGGACTGACCACTCGCTAGCTGCTGGTATAATATGTACACCCCCCCTCCCCAGGACCTCTGCAGGTAACGGCACCCTGGGAAGGGTGCCGTTTCCTCATCCGACACGGCTGGCACCATCGGACTCGCGCTGAGGCCCCACCTGTGCATCCGTCCTGTCTGCCACTCGGGCCAGTCCCATCTGGAGGTCCCGTTGAGTGCAGCAATAACACAGCATCTACATTTCAGCAAGGAAATAACAGCATCAGCTGTAGCTGGGGATAACTCATGAGCCTTGCTTGGTGAGCCCAGTACTAGTGAACAACGAGACGGCCCTCCCCTCCCCCGCGTGTGCAGGCGATCAGCGCTGCACCACAGCACCCAATAATACGCAGACTGTAGCTCGCACCAGTGTTACTCATCTTTTTTTTTAACCATTAAAAGGACAAATTTGCAACTCTCTGTGTGGCTTGGAGTCCTGCGCGTCCTGCAAGCTCATTTTGAAAGGAAAACTCGCGGCGTTTCCATTGAAAATGAGAGCAGCACGCACAACGCGAGTACAAAGCAGCAATGCATTTCACACTGCATGTGAGAGCAGAACATGCAGTCTCATTCCGCAGCCTAATGGTGCCCACTCTTACTTTAATTCATCCTCGCATTTTTATCTGAGTAAACATGCACTTATTCCCCTAAAATCTTTCATCATTGCCCCCTTTGCTTGAGTAACCAGAGATCTTTGAGTGGCGAGAAGAGATTGCTTGGGAAGTGCTTGAAACATGCAGGAAATGACTCTGCAGACGGGAAGCTTTGCAAGTTGTGAGAGCAGCCTTCAGACCTCAGGGCTCTCTTCTCAGATCCGACTGTGCTAACCTCAATCACGGGTTGCGGCTCAAAGCACGACAGATGGCGTGCCTTAATGTGTGCTCTTTGCTAACAACTAAAAGAACAAGGCTGAGAAAGATTACCTGACGGTTGAACAAAGCTTCCCCATGCTATTATCTGTGATGGGGCAGTGTTTGCGTGTGTGTGTGTGTAGCTTGCACAGTTGCTGCCATACTGTATCTGTCCTGTGGTGGGGCAGTGTATGTGTGTGTCGCTTGCACAGTTGCTGCCATACTGTACCTGTCCTGCAGTGGGGCAGTGTGAGTGTGTCTGTATGTGTGTGTGTAGCTTGCACAGTTGCTGCCATACTGTACCTGTCCTGTGATGGGGCAGTGTGTGAGTGTGTGTGTGTGTGTGTGCATGTGTGTAGCTTGCACAGTTGCTGCCGTACTGTATCTATCCTGTGATGGGGCAGTGTGTGTGTGTGTGGGTGTGTGTGTGTGTGTGTGTAGCTTGCTCAGCTGCTGCCATACTGTATTTGTCCTGTGGTGGGGCAGTGTGTGTGTGTGTGTGTGTGGGTATGTATGTGTGTGTGTGCGCCTGAATGTAGCTTGCACGGATGCTGCCATACTGTATCTGTCCTGTGGTGGGGCAGTGTGTGTGTGTGTGTGTGTGTGTAGAATGCACAGTTGCTGCCATACTATATCATTCCTCTGATGGGGGCTGTGTGTGTCTGTGTGTGTACCTTGCATTGTTGCTGCCATACTGTAGCTGTCCTGTGATGGGGCAGTGTGTGAATGTGTGTGTGTGAGAGTGTGTAGCTTGCACAGTTGCTGCCATACTCTACCTGTCCTGTGAGGGGGCAGTGTGTGTGTGTGTGTGTAGCTTGCACAGTTGCTGCCATACTGTACCTGTCCTGTGATGGGTCAGTGTGTGTGTGTGTGTGTGTGTGTGTGTGTAGCTTGCACAGTTGCTGCCATACTGTACCTGTCCTGTGATAGGTCAGTGTGTGTGTGTGTGTGTAGCTTGCACAGTTGCTGCCATACTGTATCTGTCCTGTGATGGGGCAGTGTGTGAGTGTGAGTGTGTGTAGCTTGCACAGTTGCTGCCATAATGTATTTGTCCTGTGATGGGGCAGTGTTTTTGTGTGTGTGTGTGTGTGTAGCTTGCACAGTTGCTGCCATACTGTATCTTATCATGTGATGGGGCATTGTGTGTGTATGTGCGTGACTGTACCTTGCACAGTTGCTGCCATATATCTGTCCTGTGATGGGGTCGTGTGTGTGTGTAGCTTGCACAGTTGCTGCCATAATGTATCTGTCCTGTGATGGGGCAGTGTGTATGTGTGTAGCTTGCACAGTTGCTGCCATACTGTACCTGTCCTGTGGTAGGGCAGTGTGTGAGTGTGTGTATATGTGCGTGTGTGTAGCTTGCACAGTTGCTGCCACACTGAATCTGTCCTGTGATGGGGCATTGTGTGTGTGTGTGTGTGTGTGTAGCTTGCACAGTTGCTGCCATACTGTATCTGTCCTGTGATGTGGCAGTGTGTGTGTGTATGTGCATGTGTATAGCTTGCACAGTTGCTGCCATACTGTACCTGTCCTGTGATGGGGCAGTGTGTGTGTGTAGCTTGAACAGTTGCTGCCATACTGTATCTGTCCTGTGATTGGGCAGTGTGTGTGTGTAGCTTGCAAAGTTGCTGCCATACTGTATCTGTCCTGTGGTGGGCAGTGTATGTGTGTAGCTTGCACAGTTGCTGCCATACTGTATCTGTCCTGTGATGGGGCAGTGTGTGTGTGTGTATGTGCGTGTGTGTAGCTTGCACAGTTGGCATACTGTACCTGTCCCGTGATGGGGCAGTGTGTGTGTGTGTGTGTGCGTGCGAGCGTGTGTAGCTTGCACAGTTACTGCCATACTGTACCTGTCCTGTGAAGGGGCAGTGTGAGTGTGTGTGTGTGTGTGTGTGTCGCTTGCACAGTTGCTGCCATACTGTATCTGCCCTGTGATGGGGCAGTGTGTGTGTGTGTATGTGCGTCTGTGTAGCTTGCCCAGTTGCTGCCATACTGTATCTGTCCTGTGATGGGGCAGTGTGTGTGTGTGTGTGTGTGTGTGTAGCTTGCACAGTTGCTGCCATACTGTATCTGTCCTGTGATGGGGCAGTATTTGCGTTGTGTGTGTGTGTAGTTGCACAGTTGCTGCCATACTGTATCTGTCCTGTGATGGGGAGTGTGTGTGTGTGTCTGTGTAGCTTGCACAATTGCTGCCATACTGTATCTGTACTGTGATGGGTCAGAGTGTGTGTGTGTGTGTGTGTGTGTAGCTTGCACAGTTGCTGCCATACTGTATCTGTCCTGTGATGGGGCAGTGTTCGCGTGTGTGTGTGTGTGTGTAGCTTGCACAGTTGCTGCCATACTGTATCTGTCCTGTGATGGGGCAGTGTGTGTGTGTGTGGGTGTAGCTTGCACAGTTGCTGCCATACTGTACCTGTCCTGTGATGGGTCAGAGTGTGTGTGTGTGTGTGTGTGTGTGTAGCTTGCACAGTTGCTGCCACACTGTATCTATCATGTGATGGGGCAGTGTGTGTGTGTGTGTATGTGCGTGTCTGTAGCTTGCACAGTTGCTGTCATACTGTATCTGTCCTGTGATGGGCAGTGTGGGTGAGTGTATATGTGCGTGTGTGTAGCTTGCACAGTCGCCATACTGTACCTGTCCTGTGCTGGGGCAGTGTGTGTGTGTAGCTTGCACAGTTGCTGCCATACTGTAGCTGTCCGGTGGTGGGGCAGTGTGTGTGTGTGTGTGTGTAGCTTGCACAGTTGCTGCCATACTGTACCTGTCCTGTGATGGGGCAGTGTGAGTGTGTGTGTGTGTTACTTGCACAGTTGCTGCCATACTGTACCTGTCCTGTGATGGGGCAGTGTGAGTGTGTGTGTGTGTGTTACTTGCACAGTTGCTGCCATACTGTACCTGTCCTGTGATGGGGCAGTGTGAATGTGTGTGTGTGTGTGTGTTACTTGCACAGTTGCTGCCATACTGTACCTGTCCTGTGATGGGGAAGTGTGAGTGTGTGTGTAGCTTGCACAGTTGCTGCCATACTGTACCTGTCCTGTGATGGGGCAGTGTGTGTGTGTGTGTGTGTGTGTGTGTGTGTTACTTGCACAGTTACTGCCATACTGTACCTGTCCTGTGATGGGCCAGTGTGAGTGTGTGTTACTTGCACAGTTGCTACCATACTGTATCCTGTCCTGTGTTGGGGCAGTGTGTGTGTGTGTAGCTTGCGCAGTTGCTGCCATACTGTACCTGTCCTGTGATGGGGCAGTGTGTGTGTGTGTGTAGCTTGCACAGTTGCTGCCATACTGTACCTGTCCTGTGATGGGGCAGTGTGTGTGTGTAGCTTGCACAGTTGCTGCCATACTGTACCTGTCCTGTGATGGGGCAGTGTGTGTGTGTGTGTGTGTGTAGCTTGCACAGTTGCTGCCATACTGTACCTGTCCTGTGATGGGGCAGTGTGTGTGTGTAGCTTGCACAGTTGCTGCCATACTGTACCTGTCCTGTGATGGGGCAGTGTGTGTGTGCGTGTGTGTAGCTTGCACAGTTGCCATACTGTACCTGTCCTGTGATGGGGCAGTGTGAGTGTGTGTGTAGCTTGCACAGTTGGCATACTGTACCTGTCCTGTGATGGGGCAGTGTTCGCGTGTGTGTGTGTGTGTGTAGCTTGCACAGTTGCTGCCATACTGTATCTGTCCTGTGATGGGGCAGTGTGTGTGTGTGTGGGTGTAGCTTGCACAGTTGCTGCCATACTGTACCTGTCCTGTGATGGGTCAGAGTGTGTGTGTGTGTGTGTGTGTAGCTTGCACAGTTGCTGCCACACTGTATCTATCATGTGATGGGGCAGTGTGTGTGTGTGTGTATGTGCGTGTCTGTAGCTTGCACAGTTGCTGCCATACTGTATCTGTCCTGTGATGGGCAGTGTGGGTGAGTGTATATGTGCGTGTGTGTAGCTTGCACAGTCGCCATACTGTACCTGTCCTGTGATGGGGCAGTGTGTGTGTGTATAGCTTGCACAGTTGCTACCATACTGTACCTGTCCTGTGATGGGGCAGTGTGAGTGTGTGTGTGTGTTACTTGCACGGTTGCTGCCATACTATACCTATCCTGTGCTGGGGCAGTGTGTGTGTGTAGCTTGCACAGTTGCTGCCATACTGTAGCTGTCCGGTGGTGGGGCAGTGTGTGTGTGTGTGTGTGTGTGTGTAGCTTGCACAGTTGCTGCCATACTGTACCTGTCCTGTGATGGGGCAGTGTGAGTGTGTGTGTGTGTTACTTGCACAGTTGCTGCCATACTGTACCTGTCCTGTGATGGGGCAGTGTGAGTGTGTGTGTGTGTGTTACTTGCACAGTTGCTGCCATACTGTACCTGTCCTGTGATGGGGCAGTGTGAGTGTGTGTGTGTGTGTGTGTTACTTGCACAGTTGCTGCCATACTGTACCTGTCCTGTGATGGGGAAGTGTGAGTGTGTGTGTAGCTTGCACAGTTGCTGCCATACTGTACCTGTCCTGTGATGGGGCAGTGTGTGTGTGTGTGTGTGTGTGTGTGTGTGTTACTTGCACAGTTACTGCCATACTGTACCTGTCCTGTGATGGGCCAGTGTGAGTGTGTGTTACTTGCACAGTTGCTACCATACTGTATCCTGTCCTGTGTTGGGGCAGTGTGTGTGTGTGTAGCTTGCGCAGTTGCTGCCATACTGTACCTGTCCTGTGATGGGGCAGTGTGTGTGTGTGTGTAGCTTGCACAGTTGCTGCCATACTGTACCTGTCCTGTGATGGGGCAGTGTGTGTGTGTAGCTTGCACAGTTGCTGCCATACTGTACCTGTCCTGTGATGGGGCAGTGTGTGTGTGTGTGTGTGTGTAGCTTGCACAGTTGCTGCCATACTGTACCTGTCCTGTGATGGGGCAGTGTGTGTGTGTAGCTTGCACAGTTGCTGCCATACTGTACCTGTCCTGTGATGGGGCAGTGTGTGTGTGCGTGTGTGTAGCTTGCACAGTTGCCATACTGTACCTGTCCTGTGATGGGGCAGTGTGAGTGTGTGTGTAGCTTGCACAGTTGCTGCCATACTGTACCTGTCCTGTGATGGGGCAGTGTGTGTGTGTGTGTGTGTGTGTGTGTGTAGCTTGCACAGTTGCTACCATAATGTATCTGTCCTGTGATGGGGCAGTGTGAGTGTGTGTGTGTGTAGCTTGCACAGTTGCTGCCATACTGTACCTGTCCTGTGATGGGGCAATGTGTGTGTGCGTGTGTGTGTGTAGCTTGCACAGTTGCTGCCATACTGTACCTGTCCTGTGATGGGGCAGTGTGAGTGTGCGTGTGTGTAGCTTGCACAGTTGCTGCCATACTGTACCTGTCCTGTGATGGGGCAGTGTGTGTGTGCGTGTGTGTAGCTTGCACAGTTGCTGCCATACTGTACCTGTCCTGTGATGGGGCAGTGTGTGTGTGTGTGTGTGTGTGTGTGTGTGTGTGTAGCTTGCACAGTTGCTACCATACTGTACCTGTCCTGTGATGGGGCAGTGTGAGTGTGTGTGTGTGTGTGTAGCTTGCACAGTTTCTGCCATACTGTACCTGTCCTGTGATGGGGCAGTGTGAGTGTGTGTGTAGCTTGCACAGTTGCTGCCATACTGTACCTGTCCTGTGATGGGGCAGTGTGTGTGTGTGTGTGTGCATGTGTGTAGCTTGCACAGTTGCTGCCATACTGTACCTGTCCTGTGATGGGGCAGTGTGAGTGTGTGTGTGTGTAGCTTGCACAGTTGCTGCCATACTGTACCTGTCCTGTGATGGGGCAGTGTGTGTGTGTGTGTATGTAGCTTGCACAGTTGCTGCCATACTGTACCTGTCCTGTGATGGGGCAGTGTGTGTGTGTGTGTGTGTGTGTAGCTTGCACAGTTGCTGCCATACTGTACCTGTCCTGTGATGGGGCAGTGTGAGTGTGTGTAGCTTGCACAGTTGCTGCCATACTGTAGCTGTCCGGTGGTGGGGCAGTGTGTGTGTGTGTGTGTGTGTAGCTTGCACAGTTGCTGCCATACTGTACCTGTCCTGTGATGGGGCAGTGTGTGTGTGTGTAGCTTGCACAGTTGCTGCCATACTGTACCTGTCCTGTGATGGGGCAGTGTGAGTGTGTGTGTAGCTTGCACAGTTGCTGCCATACTGTACCTGTCCTGTGATGGGGCAGTGTGTGTGTGTGTAGCTTGCACAGTTGCTGCCATACTGTATCTGTCCTGTGATGGGGCAGTGTGTGTGTTTTTGTGTGTGTGTAGCTTGCACAGTTGCTGCCATACTGTTCCTGTCCTGTGATGGGGCAGTGTGAGTGTGTGTGTAGCTTGCACAGTTGCTGCCATACTGTACCTGTCCTGTGATGGGGCAGTGTGTGTGTGTAGCTTGCACGGTTGCTGCCATACTGTACCTGTCCTGTGATGGGGCAGTGTGTGTGTGTGTGTGTGTGTAGCTTGCACGGTTGCTGCCATACTGTACCTGTCCTGTGATGGGGCAGTGTGTGTGTGTGTGTGTGTGTGTAGCTTGCACAGTTGCTGCCATACTGTACCTGTCCTGTGATGGGGCAGTGTGTGTGTGTGTGTGTGTGTGTGTGTGTAGCTTGCACAGTTGCTGCCATACTGTATCTGTCCTGTGATGGGGCAGTGTGTGTGTGTGTGTGTGTGTGTGTGTGTAGCTTGCACAGTTGCTGCCATACTGTACCTGTCCTGTGATGGGGCAGTGTGTGTGTGCGTGTGTGTGTAGCTTGCACGGTTGCTGCCATACTGTACCTGTCCTGTGATGGGGCAGTGTGTGTGTGTGTGTGTGTAGCTTGCACAGTTGCTGCCATACTGTACCTGTCCTGTGATGGGGCAGTGTGTGTGTGTGTGTGTGTGTAGCTTGCACGGTTGCTGCCATACTGTACCTGTCCTGTGATGGGGCAGTGTGTGTGTGTAGCTTGCACGGTTGCTGCCATACTGTACCTGTCCTGTGATGGGGCAGTGTGTGTGTGTGTGTGTGTGTGTAGCTTGCACAGTTGCTGCCATACTGTACCTGTCCTGTGATGGGGCAGTGTGTGTGTGTGTGTGTGTGTGTGTAGCTTGCACAGTTGCTGCCATACTGTATCTGTCCTGTGATGGGGCAGTGTGTGTGTGTGTGTGTGTGTGTGTGTGTAGCTTGCACAGTTGCTGCCATACTGTACCTGTCCTGTGATGGGGCAGTGTGTGCGTGCGTGTGTGTGTAGCTTGCACGGTTGCTGCCATACTGTACCTGTCCTGTGATGGGGCAGTGTGTGTGTGTAGCTTGCACGGTTGCTGCCATACTGTACCTGTCCTGTGATGGGGCAGTGTGTGTGTGTGTGTGTGTGTGTGTGTAGCTTGCACAGTTGCTGCCATACTATACCTGTCCTGTGATGGGGCAGTGTGTGTGTGTGTGTGTGTGTGTAGCTTGCACAGTTGCTGCCATACTGTACCTGTCCTGTGATGGGGCAGTGTGTGTGTGTGTGTGTGTGTGTGTAGCTTGCACAGTTGCTGCCATATTGTACCTGTCCTGTGATGGGGCAGTGTGTGTGTGTGTGTGTGTAGCTTGCACGGTTGCTGCCATACTGTACCTGTCCTGTGATGGGGCAGTGTGTGTGTGTGTATGTGTAGCTTGCACGGTTGCTGCCATACTGTACCTGTCCTGTGATGGGGCAGTGTGTGTGTGTGTGTGTGTAGCTTGCACGGTTGCTGCCATACTGTACCTGTCCTGTGATGGGGCAGTGTGTGTGTGTGTGTGTGTAGCTTGCACGGTTGCTGCCATACTGTACCTGTCCTATGATGGGGCAGTGCGTGTGTGTAGCTTGCACGGTTGCTGCCATACTGTACCTGTCCTGTGATGGGGCAGTGTGTGTGTAGCCAAGAAAAAGCAAACCTTGCTGCTGAAACAGGAAGGGCGCTGTACATGAAGGGTCTGCGGTTCAGTAGGAGAAAAGATGGCTGCTGTGGTGGCCCTCAGGGAGGGGCAGTTTACTGAGGCAGTAGTGTAATCTCTCTCTGCCCGCTGCACCACCTTCTGATTTGCCCATGTCCCCCGATCAAGGATCTTCCTGCTCTTTGTTGCCCCACCGCCTCCCCTGAGAGACCCAAGTTGCCTCACCCGCCGTTTCTGTATTACAATGCACGCCGTTTGTACCTGTGAGACACTGCCGACTCCTCTCACGTCCTAGCTACAAGGTACAGCCTGGAGCACATCGATCGCTTCCGGGAGACCCTGCCTGCAATTTCACCCAAGCCTCACTGGGTACATAAATACAGGCCCGTTCCATTGCTTCACGAGCTCTTTGGGTGGTTCTGCTCTATCCCACCTTCTGATTACCAGAAGCACTAAATCCCAGCTGGGGTTGAGAGGCGCGAGTACTGAGTGAATCCCCGACAGGGGGCGCAAGGTAGCGAAGCGTAGTTTCATTGGCCTGAGCACCCGTCAATTTAGGTGCTCAGGCCAATGAAAGCACATAGACGGGCGCGCGTGACGCACGCCGTGACATCACGCGCGCCCATCTATGTGCTTTCATTGTCTATGTCATTTCTTTTGTTTAATTTTCTTTAGTTACGATACAGTTATACCCTTGTTAAATGTAAACCAATCCGATATGGTTATTACTATGAAGGTCGGTATAAAAAAAGTGTTAAATAAATAAATAAATAAATATGTGCTTTCACGCCCGTCAATTTGGGCGCTCAGGCCAATGAAAGCACATAGACAGTGAAAGCACATAGACGGGCCCGCGGGACGTCACGCGCGCCCGTCTATGTGCTTTCATTGGCCTGAGCGCCCAAATTGACGGGCGCTCAGGCCAATGAAAGTACGCTTCGCTGCCTTGCAGCCCCTGTTGGGGGCACTGCCCTGGGGAAGGGGATTTACTCAGTACTCGCGCCTCTCAACCCTAGCTGGGTTCTCCAAGGGGGGGCAGGATTTTTCTTCCAGGAGAACCGGGACCTGCGCGGGGGGGGACCGCTGCGAGCCGTTTTCGCCGCCGGCTGCCCCCTCCGGAGGGCGGCAGAGAAGGGAAGGGGCTGAAAAGCAACAAAAGGTAAGTTGGCACATGTCGAGCCGCTTTGGGAGGAAGGGATTTTAGGTTTTTAGGTTTTCATGGGTTAAAGTTGGGATCCACTTCCTGGTGCCTGTCATTTGAAATGACAGGTACCAGCGCACCCAGGATACTGTATAGGCGCTTAAATTGGTAGTGCGGTAATAATGGGAGACTTCATTTACCCCAATATAGACTGGGTAAATGTATCATCAGGTCACGCTAGAGAGATAACGTTCCTGGATGGAATAAATGATAGCTTTATGGAGCAATTGGTTCAGGAACCAACGAGAGAGGGAGCAATTTTAGATCTAATTCTCAGTGGAGCACAGTACTTGGTGAGAGAGGTAACGGTGGTGGGGCCACTTGGCAATAGTGATCATAATATGAACAAATTTGATTTAATGACTGGAAAAGGAACAGTGTGCAAATCCAAGGCTCTCGTGCTAAACTTTCAAAAGGGAAACTTTGATAAAATGAGAAAAATTGTTAGAAAAAAACTGAAAGGAGCAGCTACAAAAGTAAAAAATGTCCAAGAGGCGTGGTCATTGTTAAAAAATACCATCCTAGAAGCACAGTCCAGATGTATTCCACACATTAAGAAAGGTGGAAAGAAGGCAAAACGATTACCGGCATGGTTAAAAGGGGAGGTGAAAGAAGCTATTTTAGCCAAAAGATCTTCATTCAAAAATTGGAAGAAGGATCCAACAGAAGAAAATAGGATAAAGCATAAACATTGGCAAGTTAAATGTAAGACATTGATAAGACAGGCTAAGAGACAATTTGAAAAGAAGTTGGCTGCAGGCAAAAACTCACAGTAAAAACCTTTTTTAAATATATCCGAAGTAGAAAGCCTGTGAGGGAGTCAGTTGGACCGTTAGATGATCGAGGGGTTAAAGAGGCACTTAGAGAAGATAAGGCCATCACGGAGAGATTAAATGATTTCTTTGCTTCGGTGTTTACTGAAGAGGATGTTGGGGAGGTACCCGTAATGGAGAAGGTTTTCATGGGTAATGTTTCAGATGGACTGAATCAAATCACGGTGAACCTAGAAGATGTGGTAGGCCTGATTGACAAACTGAAGAATAGTAAATCACCCGGACCAGATGGTATACACCCCAGAGTTCTGAAGGAACTAAAAAATGAAATTTCAGACCTATTAGTAAAAATTTGTAACATCATTAAAATCATCCATTGTACCTGAAGACTGGAGGATAGCAAATGTAACCCCAATATTTAAAAAGGACTCCAGGGGCGATCGGGGAAACTACAGACCGGTTAGCCTGACTTCAGTGCCAGGAAAAATAGTGGAAAGTGTTCTAAACATCAAAATCACAGAACATATAGAAAGACATGGTTTAATGGAACAAAGTCAGCATGGCTTTACCCAGGGCAAGTCTTGCCTCACAAATCTGCTTCACCTTTTTGAAGGAGTTAATAAACATGTGGATAAAGGTGAACCGGTAGATATAGTATACTTGGATTTTCAGAAGGCGTTTGACAAAGTTCCTCATGAGAGGCTTCTAGGAAAAGTAAAAAGTCATGGGATAGGTGGCGATGTCCTTTCGTGGATTGCAAACTGGCTAAAAGACAGGAAACAGAGAGTAGGATTAAATGAACAATTTTCTCAGTGGAAGGGAGTGGACAGTGGAGTGCCTCAGGGATCTGTATTGGGACCCTTACTTTTCAATATATTTATAAATGATCTGGAAAGAAATACGACGAGTGAGATAATCAAATTTGCAGATGACACAAAATTGTTCAGAGTAGTTAAATCACAACAGATTGTGATAAATTGCAGGAAGACCTTGTGAGACTGGAAAATTGGGCATCCAAATGGCAGATGAAATTTAATGTGGATAAGTGCAAGGTGATGCATATAGGGAAAAATAACCCATGCTATAATTACACAATGTTGGGTTCCATATTAGGTGCTACAACCCAAGAAAGAGATCTAGGTGTCATAGTGGATAACACATTGAAATCGTCGGCTCAGTGTGCTGCGGCAGTCAAAAAAGCAAACAGAATGTTGGGAATTATTAGAAAGGGAATGGTGAATAAAACGGAAAATGTCATAATGCCTCTGTATCGCTCCATGGTGAGACCGCACCTTGAATACTGTGTACAATTTTGGTCGCCGCATCTCAAAAAAGATATAATTGCGATGGAGAAGGTACAGAGAAGGGCTACCAAAATGATAAAGGGAATGGAACAGCTCCCCTATGAGGAAAGACTAAAGAGGTTAGGACTTTTCAGCTTGGAGAAGAGACGGCTGAGGGGGGATATGATAGAGGTGTTTAAAATCATGAGAGGTCTAGAACGGGTAGATGTGAATCGGTTATTTACTCTTTCGGATAATAGAAAGACTAGGGGGCACTCCATGAAGTTAGCATGGGGCACATTTAAAACTAAACGGAGAAAGTTCTTTTTTACTCAACGCACAATTAAACTCTGGAATTTGTTGCCAGAGGATGTGGTTAGTGCAGTTAGTATAGCTGTGTTTAAAAAATGATTGGATACGTTCTTGGAGGAGAAGTCCATTACCTGCTATTAAGTTCACTTAGAGAATAGCCACTGCCATTAGCAATGGTAACATGGAATAGACTTAGTTTTTGGGTACTTGCCAGGTTCTTATGGCCTGGATTGGCCACTGCTGGAAACAGGATGCTGGGCTTGATGGACCCTTGGTCTGACCCAGTATGGCATTTTCTTATGTTCTTATGTATTCTGTACTTTATAAAACTTGAAAATATGCGCGGATGCTCCCTTTCATACATAAAACGGGGTGCTCTGGGGCATTCCATGCATGAAAATTAGCATATGCGCATAACTAGCCTCTCCTCGTGTATTCTGTATTTTATAAAACTTGAAAATATGCACGGATGCTCCCTTTCATACATAAAACGGGCTGCTCTGGGGCATTCCATGCCCAAGTTGCTGTTTTAGAAGCCACGCCTGTAGATTTGCCTTCTGCTAATTATCTGGCATAATTTAGATGAAAGATGTTTAGTGCTGGCTGGGTGGGAGGTCTGTGTAAAGTGGGCGAGGTCCTAGCTGAAGAACCTGCAGGATCCTGATGACCTGGAGGAGAGAGAGGCGACCTGCTGCACTAATTATTGAAAGTACTGCTTTCCTTCTCACACACACATCGACTTGCCTGCATAATTCAGGACCCATGTCGGGAAGTCCTACTTCACGTTTCTGCATATGTTTTTATACTAGGTAGAAAAGTACCACCGTTCAATTCATTGCTATGTGGTTGCAATACATTGCTTGTGTTTGTGCGTAAGTCTACATACATGCGCATCTTGTGGGGTAGAGATACATCTGTTTTATAAAACGTGTACATCATATGTGCACTTATAAAATACTTACGTAGTATAAGATCTCTGGACTCTTGTTGCTGGAGTGAGATTGGCTCAATCCACGGGGTAGGCCTTCACCGGCAGCTGGCGGAGCTACGCAGGAGAGAGACTGAATAGGAAGGTCACCTATACCAAGGACAGCGAACTCCAGTCCTCGAGTGCCACAAACAGGCCAGGGTTTCAGGATATCCACAATGAATATGCATTAGAAAGATTTGCATGCACTGCCTCCATTGTATGCAGAGCTATCTCATGCATATTCATTGTGGATATCCTGAAAACCTGGCCTGTTTGTGGCACTCGAGGACTGGAGTTCGCCATCCCTGACCTTTACCAACCCCTTTTCCCTTGGATCGAGCCCTCAGGTACCAGGGCCAGCGGGTCCTAGGCGAGAGTCTCTGTGGCAATGTCAGAGTCAGAGGCAGGCAGCAAGCAAGAATGGTCAGTGTCCATGCAAGGGTCAGAGGCAGGCGGCAAGCAAGAATGTTCAGTGTCCATGCAAGGGTCAGAGGTAGGGGCAAAGAATGGTCATTGTCCATGCAAGGGTCAGAGGTAGGGGCAAAGAATGGTCAGTATCATTGCAAGGGTCAGAGGCAGGCAGCAAAGAATGGTCAGTGTCCATGCAAGGGTCAGAGGCAGGCGGCAAGCAAGAATGTTCAGTGTCCATGCAAGGGTCAGAGGCAGGCAGCAAAGAATGGTCAGTGTCCATGCAAGGTCAGAGGCAGGCAGCAAACAGGAATGGTCAGTGTCCATGCAAGGGTCAGAGGCAGGTGGCAAGCAAGAATGTTCAGTGTCCATGCAAGGGTCAGAGGCAGGCAGCAAACAGGAATGGTCAGTGTCCATGCAAGGGTCAGAGGCAGGTGGCAAGCAAGAATGTTCAGTGTCCATGCAAGGGTCAGAGGCAGGCGGCAAACAATGGTCAGTGTCCATGCAAGGGTCAGAGGCAAGCAGCAAACAGCAGTGGTCAGTGTCCAGGCAACGGTCTGAAGCAAGCAGCAAGCAAGAATGGTCAGTGTCCAGGCAACGTTCAGAGGCAGGCGGCAAGCAAGAATGGTCAGTGTCCATGCAAGGGTCAGAGGCAGGCAGCAAACAATGGTCAGTGTCCATGCAAGGGTCAGAGGCAAGCAGCAAACAGCAGTGGTCAGTGACCAGGCAACGGTCTGAAGCAAGCAGCAAGCAAGAATGGTCAGTGTCCAGGCAACGTTCAGAGGCAGGCGGCAAACAGGAATGGTCAGTGTCCAGGCAACAGTCAGAGGCAGGGGGCAAACAGGAATGGTCATTGTCCATGCAAGGGTCAGAGGTAGGTGGCAAAGAATGGTCAGTGTCCATGCAAGGGTCAGAGGCAGGCAGCAAACAGGAATGGTCAGTGTCCATTCAAAGAATGGTCAGTGTTCAAGCAAGTGTCAGAGGCAGGTGGCAAACAGGAATGGTCATTGTCCATGCAAGGGTCAGAGGTAGGTGGCAAAGAATGGTCAGTGTCCAGGCAAGGGTCAGAAGCAGGTGGCAAGCAAGAATGGTCAGTGTCCAGGCAAAAGTCAGAGGCAGGTGGCAAACAGGAATGGTCAGTGTCCATTCAAGGAATGGTCAGTGTCCAAGCATGTGTCAGAGGCAGGCAGCAAACAGGAATGGTCATTGTCCATGCAAGGGTCAGAGGTAGGTGGCAAAGAATGGTCAGTGTCCATGCAAGGGTCAGAGGCAAGCAGCAAACAGCAGTGGTCAGTGTCCAGGCAACGGTCTGAAGCAAGCAGCAAGCAAGAATGGTCAGTGTCCAGGCAACATTCAGAGGCAGGCGGCAAACAGGAATGGTCAGTGTCCAGGCAAGGGTCAGAGGCAAGCAGCAAACAGCAGTGGTCAGTGTCCAGGCAACAGTCAGAGGCAGGTGGCAAACAGGAATGGTCAGTGTCCAGGCAACAGTCAGAGGCAGGTGGCAAACAGGAATGGTCATTGTCCATGCAAGGGTCAGAGGTAGGTGGCAAAGAATGGTCAGTGTCCAGGCAAGGGTCAGAAGCAGGTGGCAAGCAAGAATGGTCAGTGTCCAGGCAATAGTCAGAGGCAGGTGGCAAACAGGAATGGTCAGTGTCCATTCAAGGAATGGTCAGTGTCCAAGCATGTGTCAGAGGCAGGCAGCAAACAGGAATGGTCAGTGTCCAGGCAAGGGTCAGAGGTAGGTGGCAATCAAGAATGGTCAGTGTCCAGGCAAGAGTCAGAGGTAGGTGGCAATTAAGAATGGTCAGTGTCCAGGCAAGGGTCAGAAGTAGGTGGCAAGGAAGAATTGTCAGTGTCCAGGTAAGGGTCAGATCCAGAAGTCAGTGTGAGAGAAGGCAGGGAAATGAGGCAAGGGGGACTGAGGGGTCAAGGCAGGAACCAGGCAACGCACACTTCCTGTTGTATCTGTGGCCCCTTGGGCTGGGGTGAGACTGGCTCTACCTGCAGGGGACCCGTGCAAAGCAGAGACCGGTCAGGAGCTTCACCTTTACCAGCCCACGTTCCCTTTGGGTGCTGAGGCCGGCAGGACTTAGGCGAAGGTCTCTGCTGATGACTGGGGACGTGATCTGAGGGCAGGCTGAACTGAACCAGCACTCCAGAGGAACTCGGCAATATATACTGCCCAAACTTTATTATATGTGCAATTCTATTAGTTTAAATACATATGTTACATACATCCAGCCTTGTGAGGAAATATTTACCCTATAATTAAAACATCGCACGGCTTTCACTACATTCATACTTCCATCCATGCCACATTCTTCATGATAGCTAAAAAGCTAATAGGTATGCATAATTAATACCTCTTCATATGACTTTATACATTACAACATTGTTCACATCCAGTGCATGTACATCTTATTCATACAATGCTTGTCAAATCATAATACAGAAAAATATATACACTGTGTAAATGTATTGCATGTGATATTTTTTGATGAATATGAACTAAAGACCCACTAGAACTTTTTGCAATGCTCCGAGACTCTCGTTTCGCCCGTGATACCAGACTTCCTCAGGGAAAAATAAGTAATTCAAAAACTGTGGTATTTATATACTGTTATTATTTAGTATTCAGTTGTCATCATCTTAAATACTGTACTTATTCCCGTTCATCACGTCGTCATTAAGCCAGTGGCGTCTCTACCGCTGATTATATATCGTATTAACCAAACGTCATCAGAAGGGTAAGCAGGACATTTCAAAATTATGCCGTTGCTATCCGCACATAGCATCGGACTATATAGGAAACATTAAGAAACAATTTATCAGCTTATTCTATTATATTATATCTCAAAACTAAAAACACACCTCTACTCTTTAAATAGTACCAGGCAAAAATTCATACCTGTGTATAAAGATGTCACCACCTCATTCTAAAACGGCTTCAAGTATCAGAATTAAACATCCATTTCACGGAATTACATCAACACCACATTTGAATCTTCACCATATTTCAATGGCCCACTGGGTCTAGTAACGCTAAATAGCCTTGCACACCTACAATGCAAATACCCGATATTATATTATGTTAAACTACCCTCCCCTGCAACAATCCATTATCCTAACGTGTGTATCCTGCAGTTGTTCTCTATCTCTTAATGCAGAATACTATCATATCGATCTTGCCCCATGTTAACTTGCTTCCAACATTAACCCACTTAAAAGCTTGCCACACCAGCATCCGGCCATTGTATAAACCTATTTAACAAGGATATTCAACCAACTACTCAATACCTCTAAAACTTACACTTACCAAACATTGGAGCGTGTGACCCAAACCAAACTTACAGCGTCGTCATAGAATTCAATAAATCTTCTACTGACTCACAGGACAGCAGATACCGAACGCAGCAAACGCCTTCAATTTAAATTCCCTTCCTCCATTCACATTCACCTATGTCTTAGCAGGCAAACCACGTTGTCAACGTCACGTATCCACCAATCATGTTTGCCTATCTCTCACTTACAAAAAAAATACTCTGGACAGAAAGCCGTCGTCCGAACGACAAACTCAGTCATTTCAAACTTGCTTATAATACACGCGCTTATATATCGCTGGATTAATCAAAAACATAATAAATAAAATATAGAAAACTGTATCCAAAATAATGACTCAATCATTGCCAACCCATCAAAATAAGCTGCACCCTTAACAATATATTTCAATAGGGATCCCAAATGAAGTTAAAGCAACCACCAATTGAATTGCAGAGAACAACTAAAGCTATTAAACGCCGTCGAATGCCTCCCATTCTATCATTTCATTAAGCCCTCGACGATAAACTGTATCCCATTGATATATGTATTTTTGTTCAGTTCTTCTAAGAATGTTAGTGATGTCACCTTGCTGGCGTACTTGACATTGAATCACAAAGAACTGGGCTGGGCAGACGAAGACTGGAAGCAACACACACACTACGGAGCGTAGGAGGACCTGTTCCTGACTGCCCCTTAACTAGGTGCAAGTGGGTGACATCATCTAAGGGCGCCACAGGGGTTAAAGCCACAGCATGGGCGCACTTGTGCTAGAAGGGACTGGTGGCATCCTGCCGCTGTGTCTGGAGAGAAGGCCCAGTCATGTCAGGGTGCGGAGTGCAGCTCACGCAACATTGCACACAACCATGTAGGAGACCCGTTGCTGGGGCAGAGGCTTGTGTAGGTCCGAGGGGATGATGTCGTCATCGGAGAGCGCCAACCCTGGTTTCCTGCCACTGAGCACATATTATACGTGCTAGTCATGGAGGTTGGAGCCAGCGGCACTCCCAGCTGACGAGTTTGTAGACGTGGTGGCATGGGAGAGGAGCCCGGGCAGCTTCCTGGCATGTGGGGGGTGAATGCAGCAGTAAGCAGGCTGTCATACGTAACATGTAGATCTGCTCGCAGCCATATATATACACGCGTTCATGGCACTGTGTGTATTTGTTTGAAAGTTATCCTCCAATGGCCGATCTAAAGCTAGGCTCACCTTTACACCGGCCGTTTGCAAGAAAGCAGGGATGTTAGCTGTCTAACGGGCGTGCGGCCAGGTACAAACACGGCCTGTTATAAAACAGCCCTGGCACGCTTACGTGTGGTCCTAATTTTACACGTGTACTGGCACGGCTGTGCAATGTCAGCTTTGAGCCACGCGAGTGAGGGAAATTTATAGCCGACGCGTGTCCAGCCCATGACCAGTTTCACCAATTCATCCACCAGTTTGCCCAGTCTAGAGCTAGGTCCCCCTCCCCCAGTTAACCCAGACCCCTCAAACACTTCACAGATGTCTGGAAATATTTTTATTGCGACCTACACCTGCTCCAGAGCAGAAGTAACTTTACGCTCAGATATACCTGGGGTGTGCGCCTAGCTCCCTGCATGCACCTCTCTTGGCTCCGCCCATGCCACACCCACATCCCTCCCCTCTGCTCAGATATACCTGGGGCATGCGCCTAGCTCCTTGCATGCACCTCTCTTGGCTCCACCCATGCCTCACCCACATCCCTCCCCTCTGCTCAGATATACCTGGGGCGTGCGCCTAGCTCCTTGCATGCACCTCTCTTGGCTCCACCCATGCCTCACCCACATCCCTCCCCTCTGCTCAGATATACCTGGGGCGTGCGCCTAGCTCCTTGCATGCACCTCTCTTGGCTCCGCCCATGCCTCACCCACATCCCAGAGCACTCGATATCATATACTTGGATTTCAGCAAAGCTTTTGATACGGTTCCGCACAGGAGACTGGTGAATAAAACGAGAAGCTTGGGAGTGAGTGCCGAGGTGGTGACCTGGATTGCAAATTGGTTGACGGACAGAAGACAACGTGTGATGGTAAATGGAACCTTCTCTGAAGAGAGAGCGGTTTTAAGTGGTGTACCGCAAGGATCGGTGTTGGGACCGGTCCTGTTCAATATCTTTGTGAGCGACATTGCGGACGGGATAGAAGGTAAGGTTTGTCTTTTTGCGGATGACACTAAGATCTGCAACAGAGTGGACACGCCGGAAGGAGTGGAGAGAATGAGACGGAATCTAAGGAAACTGGAAGAGTGGTCGAAGATATGGCAGCTGAGATTCAATGCCAAGAAGTGCAAAGTCATGCATATGGGGAGTGGAAATCCGAATGAACTGTATTCGATGGGGGGGGAAAGGCTGATGTGCACGGAGCAGGAGAGGGACCTTGGGGTGATGGTGTCTAATGATCTGAAGTCGGCGAAACAATGCGACAAGGCGATAGCTAAAGCCAGAAGAATGCTGGGCTGCATAGAGAGAGGAATATCGAGTAAGAAAAGGGAAGTGATTATTCCCTTGTACAGGTCCTTGGTGAGGCCTCACCTGGAGTACTGTGTTCAGTTCTGGAGACCGTACCTTCAAAAAGACAAAGACAAGATGGAGGCGGTACAGAGAAGGGCGACCAGGAAGGTGGAGGATCTTCATCGGATGCCGTACGAGGAGAGATTGAAGAATCTAAATATGTACACCCTGGAGGAAAGGAGGAGCAGAGGTGATATGATACAGACTTTCAGATACTTGAAAGGTGTTAATGATCCAAAGACAACGACAAACCTTTTCCGTAGGAAAAAAATCAGCAGAACCAGGGGTCACGATTTGAAGCTCCAGGGAGGAAGATTCAGAACCAATGTCAGGAAGTATTTCTTCACGGAGAGGGTGGTGGATGCCTGGAATGCCCTTCCGGAGGATGTGGTGAAGACCAGAACTGTGAAGGACTTCAAAGGGGCGTGGGATAAACACTGTGGATCCATAAAGTCAAGAGGCTGCCAATGAAGAGTGGGTGACTCGCCAGAATGATGGCTACTGCCTGGAGTCAATACCCTTATTAAATAAACATACACAGGCTTACGGTGACTCCAACATCGCTCTAAGCTTCAACAGCAAGAGGAAATGTGGAAAAAAGGATTCACACTCACAAAGAGGGGAGTAGCTGGCTTGTTACGGCGGTTACTACCCCAAATCAAATAAGCCTGATACTTCACTTTCAATGCATATACAGCAAAGTTCTCTGATTCAACGGCAGGGGAGAAGAAAAACTGATACTTCACACATCCAGCAGAGCTCTCTTCTTCAACGGCAGGGGAGAAGAAAAGAGGGTTCGCACTCACAAAGCGGGGAGTAGCTGGCTTGTTACGGCGGTTACTACCCCCAAACCAAATGTGCCTGATACTTCACTTTCGATGCACATCCAGCATGGCTCTCTGCTTCAACGGCATGGGAGAAGACTTATACGTCACACATATCCAGCATAGCTCCCTGCTTCAACGGCAGGGGAGAAGAAAAACAACCAATAAGGGCTAATAACATAGTCTGGGTAAAACAAATAAGCATGGGTGCAGCTTGCTTATTGCGGCGGCTACTACCCCTAACGAATCAAGCTAGATATTTCACTTGGATGCAGCTCCATCACTGCTCTCTACATTAAAGGTGGGGGTGGAAGGGAAATAGAACCAAGAGCTAAGAGAAACAGATAAGTATGAGAGAAAATATGTGTGAAGCTTGCTGGGCAGACTAGATGGGCCATTTGGTCTTCTTCTGCCGTCATTTCTATATACCTGGGGCGTGCGCCTAGCTCCTTGCATGCACCTCTCTTGGCTCCGCCCATGCCTCACCCACATCCCTCCCCTCTGCTCAGATATACCTGGGGCGTGCGCCTAGCTCCTTGCATGCACCTCTCTTGGCTCCGCCCATGCCTCACCCACATCCCTCCCCTCTGCTCAGATATACCTGGGGCGTGCGCCTAGCTCCTTGCATGCACCTCTCTTGGCTCCGCCCATGCCTCACCCACATCCCTCCCCTCTGCTCAGATATACCTGGGGCGTGCGCCTAGCTCCTTGCATGCACCTCTCTTGGCTCCGCCCATGCCTCACCCACACCCCTTCCCTCTGCTCAGATATACCTGGGGCGTGCGCCTAGCTCCTTGCATGCACCTCTCTTGGCTCCGCCCATGTCTCACCCACACCCCTCCCCTCTGCTCAGATATACCTGGGGCGTGCGCCTAGCTCCTTGCATGCACCTCTCTTGGCTCCGCCCATGCCTCACCCACATTCCTCCCCTCTGCTCAGATACACCTGGGGCGTTCGCCTAGCTCCTTGCATGCACCTCTCTTGGCTCCCCCATGCCTCACCCACACCCCTCCCCTCTGCTCAGATATACCTGGGGCGTGCGCCTAGCTCCTTGCATGCACCTCTCTTGGCTCCGCCCAAGCCTCACCCAAACCCCTCCCCTCTGCTCAGATATACCTGGGGCGTGCGCCTAGCTCCTTGCATGCACCTCTCTTGGCTCCGCCCATGCCTCACCCACATTCCTCCCCTCTGCTCAGATATACCTGGGGCGTGCACCTAGCTCCTTGCATGCACCTCTCTTGGCTCCGCCCATGCCACACCCACATCCCTTCCCTCTGCTCAGATACACCTGGGGCGTGCGCCTAGCTCCTTGCATGCACCTCT
Source organism: Rhinatrema bivittatum (assembly GCF_901001135.1). Taxonomy (NCBI): domain Eukaryota; kingdom Metazoa; phylum Chordata; class Amphibia; order Gymnophiona; family Rhinatrematidae; genus Rhinatrema; species Rhinatrema bivittatum. Next base: position 483,499,427 of record NC_042618.1, on the reverse strand, counting down.
CTTGGCTCCGCCCATGCCACACCCACATCCCTTCCCTCTGCTCAGATATACCTGGGGCGTGCGCCTAGCTCCTTGCATGCACCTCTCTTGGCTCCGCCCATGCCACGCCCACATCCCTTCCCTCTGCTCAGATATACCTGGAGCGTGCGCCTAGCTCCCTGCATGCACCTCTCTTGGCTCCGCCCATGCCACGCCCACATCCCTCCCCTCTGCTCAGATATACCTGGGGCGTGCGCCTAGCTCCTTGCATGCACCTCTCTTGGCTCCGCCCATGCCTCACCCACATTCCTCCCCTCTGCTCAGATATACCTGGGGCGTGCGCCTATCTCCTTGCATGCACCTCTCTTGGCTCCGCCCATGCCTCACCCACATCCCTCCCCTCTGCTCAGATATACCTGGGGCGTGCACCTAGCTCCTTGCATGCACCTCTCTTGGCTCCGCCCATGCCACGCCCACATCCCTCCCCTCTGCTCAGATATACCTGGAGCGTGCGCCTAGCTCCCTGCATGCACCTCTCTTGGCTCCGCCCATGCCACGCCCACATCCCTCCCCTCTGCTCAGATATACCTGGGGCGTGCGCCTAGCTCCTTGCATGCACCTCTCTTGGCTCCGCCCATGCCTCACCCACATCCCTCCCCTCTGCTCAGATATACCTGGAGCGTGCGCCTAGCTCCCTGCATGCACCTCTCTTGGCTCCGCCCATGCCTCACCCACATCCCTCCCCTCTGCTCAGATATACCTGGGGCGTGCACCTAGCTCCTTGCATGCACCTCTCTTGGCTCCGCCCATGCCACACCCACATCCCTTCCCTCTGCTCAGATACACCTGGGGCGTGCGCCTAGCTCCTTGCATGCACCTCTCTTGGCTCCGCCCATGCCACACCCACATCCCTTCCCTCTGCTCAGATATACCTGGGGAGGGCACCTAGCTCTTTGCATGCACCTCTCTTGGCTCTGCCCATGCCACACCCACATCCCTCCCCTCTGCTCAGATATACCTGGGGAGGGCACCTAGCTCCTTGCATGCACCTCTCTTGGCTCCGCCCATGCCACACCCACATCCCTTCCCTCTGCTCAGATATACCTGGAGCGTGCGCCTAGCTCCCTGCATGCACCTCTCTTGGCTCCGCCCATGCCACACCCACATCCCTTCCCTCTTTCCCCTGATGCGAGAGATTCCTGCATTGGCGCTTGTGCTTATAAAATCGAGTAGACGCTTGTGTTACATTTCCTGCTCTTGGTGCGCGGCCAGCTTGAGGTGTTTCACTATTACGCTAGTCACATTGTATCTTCCACCCATTTAATTGCACAATATTGGTTTTCACATGGTTAGAAAAGAGAAACAAGAATCCCTGTCTCCTAGCGGATGATTCTACTTCTCTTCCAGTACCCAAATGGCTTGCACAGGATGCTAACCTGCACGAGATGGTTGTGGTAGTCCAAGGTTTTTAATTTGCCTGCCCCAGACTTTTGCAGTGGTTTATATTCCCAATTCTGACATGAGACCATGGCAAGCATCATTACTCCTTGTTCAGATTTTGCACTTTTGATTGACTGAGAATTCATTTGAAGTTTTACCCTCATTACCTCCAGTTTTAGGCTCCTGGCATTCCTTCAGGGCATCGGACATTGATCAGCCCAGGTCACGATTTAAATATTCAGTTACAGGTCTGAAAGCAAACTAACAGCCTCAGTAAGAGAGACTGGGACCTTTCTGGGGGACCTCTGGGCTTAGGCCCTGGCGCATTCCACCGGCCCCTTGCTCAAAGAGACCTTGTCCTTGCCACTTAGATGGAGACAAGTAGGACGGGGTGGTGCATGTGTGCAGAGACGCCAGCAGGGGGCGCTCCGGCCCTGACTGACACTGCACTTGCAGAGACCCAGTTCTACTAGAGTTACATCTCCGACCACATTATTTGCTGACTGATAACCACGGCAGAAGAATAACCTGATGCTCAAACCCCTAACATTTTTGAAGGCCGTGCAGGGAAATAATTGCCTTAGGTATTGTTGCAGTCTATCAAGAGACAGAACCGAAAGGGTGACGGGAAAGGGCTGAAAAAGTGCAAATGCATTGTGACACTGGTATCCAGCTGCTTTCAGCCAGAGGTGACAGCTGTTCACCTGCACATGTGAGGCCTGAGGTGACTTTTCTCACACCACAATTCTTTCTATGTAAAACCCACAAGACTTTCTAAACATTATTTGCGTAACCGTTACATATGATAAATGATATGCAAATACAAAAGTTTCTGGTATCTGGCTTCTGCATTTGAAAGAAAATGGAATTAAACTCTTGGGCTACCAAGGCTCAAATTTACATTTCTGGCATTAATTTTATGAAAAGGTAAAATGACTATTCTGTAAGTTAATGGATCAGATTTACATGAATGCGTGTGAGAGTTCCTGTCAGTCTGGTCATAGAGGGCTGTGTTTGTGTGAGAGAGAGTTTCTGTAAGTATCTGCATGAAGGTGTACAAGAGAGTTTCGGTGGGTGAGGGGAGAAAAGTGTGTGAGAGAGCTTCTGTGAATCTCTGGGTGGGGGAGAGATGTGTATGCGTATGAGAGTTTCTGTCAGTCTGGTTGGAACAAGGTATGTGAGACATTTCTGTGAGAGAGAGAGTTTCTGTGGGTGGGGAAAGAGGTGTGACTGTGTAAGAGAGTTTCTGCGAGTCTGGGTGGAGGGGGAGAGATGTGTATGTGTTTGAGAGTTTCTGTCAGTCTGGTTGGAACAAGGTGTGTGAGACCTTTCTGTGAGGTTGGGTGTGTGTGAGAGAGTTTCTGTGGGTGGGGGAGAGGTGGGTATTTGAGAGAGTTTCTGCTAGTCTCTAGGTGGGGGGACAGGTGTGTGTGAGATTGAGTTTTGTGTATAAGCCTCTGAGTGGAGGAGAGGTGTGTGAGTCTGTGGTAGTGTGTGTATGTGTATATATATATCTCTGGGCACAGGGAGCAATGTCTGTGAGAGAGAGTTTATGTGTATGAATTTCTGGTGGAAGGTGAGAGGTGTATGAGAGTTTCTGTGAATCTCTGGGTGGGAGGAGAGCTGTGTATATGTGTGTAGGAGTTTCTGTGTATAAATCTGGGTGAGAGGGGGGAGATGTGTGGCAGCATAAGTGTGAGTTTGAGAGTGGGTTTGTATGTGTGTATATGAGAGTCTGGGTGAGGGCAGAGGTGTGTGTGTGAGAGTTTCTGGATGGGGAGGGGGCAGATAGGTGTGAGCATAAATCCCTGTGTATATATATGAGTTTATGAGTGGAGGGGAAAGTGTGTGAGAGACTTTCTGTAAGTCTCTGTGAGGGAAGAGGTGTGAGTGCGAGTCTCTGGGTATGTGGGGTTTGTGTGTCTGTGTGTGAAAGAGTTTCTGTGAGTCTCTGGGCGAGGAAGGTATGTGTATATATGTCTCTGGGCAGAGGGAGTGATATCTGTGAATGTAAGGGAAGAGGTGTGAATGGGAGTCTCTGGGTATGTGGAGAGTGTGTGTGAGTATATATATGTGAGTCTCTGGCAGGAAGGAGGAATAAGCAGGAGTCTGGGTATGAGCAGTTTGTGTGCGTGTGTATATGTGAGTCCTTGGGTGTGTCTCAGGGTGAAAGTGAGAGAGTTTGGGTGAGAGGTGAGTCTCTGTCGATGGAGGTAGGGGGAATAGTGTATGGGTGTGTTACGGGATGGGGTGAGTGTGAGTCTCTGGGTGGGGGTGTAAGTGTTGGTCTCTGGCTGGGTGGGGGTCAGTGTAACAATCTCAGGTGAGGGGAGAGGTGACTGAATGTGTGTCCCTGGGAGGTATCTTGGGGTGGGGTGTGTCTCTTAGGGTAAGAGTGTGAGTCTGGGTGAAGGGTGAGACTGGGTGCATCGGTGGTAGTGGAGGGAGAAGTGTGGGTTGGGGATGAGTCTCTGGGTATGTAGGTGGGTGTTTCAGAGTGAGTCTCAAGGTGGTGGTGAGTCTCTGGGTTTGGGGTGGGCGGTTGTCTGTAAGTGAGTCTCAGGGAGGGGGAAAGTTTCTGGGTATGGTGATGGGGGTTGTCTCTGAGTCTAGGGAGTCTCAGGATGGGGGACAGTCTCTGGGTTAGGGGATGGAGGTGTACCTGAGTGAGTCCCTTGCAGGGGGTGTTTTGGAGTCTCAGGGTAGGGGTGAGTCTCTGGGTAGGGAAGTCTCTGAATTAGTCTCTGAGGAAACTCGAGGTGGGGATTAGCCTCTGGGTATGGAGTGAGGGGTATGTCTGAGTCTCGGGAAGTCTCTGGATGGTGATGAGTCGCTGGATATGGGGAGGGGGTTTCTATGAGTGAGTATTGGGAGTCTCAGGTTGGGGGTTAGTCTCTAGATAAGGAGATGGGGTGTCAATGAGAGAGTCTCTTGAGAAAGGTGTATGAGTGAGTCTCGGGGTGAGTGAGTTTCTGGGTATGGGGTGGAGTGGGTCTCTGAGTGGGTCTGGGAGTGGAAGTGTGTCTGAGGGGATGTCTGAGTGAGTCTAGAGAGTCTCAGGGTCAGTGTGAGTCTCTGGATATGGGGGTAGGGGTTGGCCCTGAGTGAGCCTGCGGGTGGGGGGTGGGGTATGCCTTAGTGAGTCTGGGCAGACTCAGGGTGGAGGTGAGTCTCTGGTATGGGATGGGGGTTGTCTCTGAGACTGTGGCTGGATGTGAGTCTCTGGGTATGGGGTTGGGGTGTCTCTGAGTGATACTGGGGGAGGGGGGGTGAGTCTCTGGGTATGAGGGTGGGGGACATCTATGGGAGAGACTCCATGTATGGGGATGGGTAATGTCTCTGAGTCTGGGGGTGGGGTGAGTCTGGGTATGGGGAGGGGGTTGTCTCTGAGTCTGGGGGTGGGGTGAGTCTGGGTATGGGGATGGGTAATGTCTCTGAGTCTGGGGGTGGGGCGAGTCTGGGTATGGGGAGGGGGTTGTCTCTGAGTCTGGGGGTGGGGTGAGTCTGGGGAGGGGGAGGGGGATGTCTCTGAGTCTGGGGGTGGGGTGAGTCTGGGTATGGGGAGGGGGATGTCTCTGAGTCTGGGGGTGGGGTGAGTCTGGGGGTGGGGAGGGGGTTGTCTCTGAGTCTGGGGGTGGGGTGAGTCTGGGTATGGGGAGGGGGATGTCTCTGAGTCTGGGGGTGGGGTGAGTCTGGGTATGGGGAGGGGGATGTCTCTGAGTCTGGGGGTGGGGTGAGTCTGGGTATGGGGAGGGGGATGTCTCTGAGACTGGGGGTGGCGGTCTCTGAGTAAGTCTGGGGGTGGGGGTGGGCCTCTGAGTGTGGGGCTGAGTGTGTCTCCAAGTGGTGAGACCCTAGGTATTGGGTGGGGGATGTCTCTGAGTGAGTCTCAGGATGGTGATGAGTCTCTGGTATGGGTGTGGGCGATGTCTCTGACCCTGCAGATGCGGGTGAGTCTCTGGGTTTGAGGGTGCGGATGTCTCTGGAGGGTATGGGTCTCTGGGTGTGGGGAATGGAGGATGTCTCTGGGGGTATGTGTGAGACTCTGATTTGGGTGTGAGGAATGTGTCTGGGGGTGGGGGATGTCTCTCGGGGTGGGTTTGAGTCTCTGGTTTGGGGGTGGGGGATGTCTCTCGGGGTGGGTTTGAGTCTCTGGGTTGGGGGGTGGGGGATGTCTCTCGGGGTGGGTTTGAGTCTCTGGTTTGGGGGTGGGGGATGTCTCTCGGGGTGGGTTTGAGTCTCTGGGTATAGGGGTGGGGGATGTCTCTCGGGATGGGTTTGAGTCTCTGGGTATAGGGGTGGGGGATGTCTCTCGGGTGGGTTTGAGTCTCTGGGTATAGGGGTGGGGGATGTCTCTCGGGGTGGGTTTGAGTCTCTGGGTATAGGGGTGGGGGATGTCTCTCGGGGTGGGTTTGAGTCTCTGGGTATAGGGGTGGGGGATGTCTCTCGAGGTGGGTTTGAGTCTCTGGGTATAGGGGTGGGGGATGTCTCTCGGGTGGGTTTGAGTCTCTGGGTATAGGGGTGGGGGATGTCTCTCGGGGTGGGTTTGAGTCTCTGGGTATAGGGGTGAGGGATGTCTCTCGGGGTGGGTTTGAGTCTCTGGGTATAGGGTGGGGGATGTCTCTCGGGGTGGGTTTGAGTCTCTGGGTATAGGGGTGGGGGATGTCTCGGGGTGGGTTTGAGTCTCTGGGTATAGGGGTGGGGATGCGTCTTCTCGGGTAGGGATGGGGGATATGCTCTCGGTGGGTTTGAGTCTCTGGGTATAGGGGTGGGGGATGTCTCTCGGGTGGGTTTGAGTCTCTGGGTATAGGGGGGGGGATGTCTCTCGGGTGGGTTTGAGTCTCTGGTTTGGGGGGGGGGCATGTCTCTCGGGTGGTTTGAGTCTCTGGGTATAGGGGGGGGGGATGTCTTCGGGGTGGGTTTGAGTCTCTGGGTATAGGGGTGGGGGATGTCTCTCGGGGTGGGTTTGAGTCTCTGGGTATAGGGGTGGGGGATGTCTCTCGGGTGGGTTTGAGTCTCTGGGTATAGGGGTGGGGGATGTCTCTCGGGTGGGTTTGAGTCTCTGGGTATAGGGGTGGGGGATGTCTCTCGGGTGGGTTTGAGTCTCTGGGTATGGGGTGGGGGATGTCTCTCGGGGTGGGTTTGAGTCTCTGGGTATAGGGGTGGGGATGTCTCTCGGGGTGGGTTTGAGTCTCTGGGTATAGGGGTGGGGGATGTCTCTCGGGTGGGTTTGAGTCTCTGGGTATAGGGGTGGGGGATGTCTCTCGGGTGGGTTTGAGTCTCTGGGTATAGGGGTGGGGGATGTCTCTCGGGTGGGTTTGAGTCTCTGGGTAGGGGGGGGGGGATGTCTCTCGGGGTGGGGGGTGTCTCTGGGTATAGGGGTGGGGATGTCTCTCGGGGTGGGTTTGAGTCTCTGGGTATGGGGGGGGGGATGTCTCTCTGGGTGGTTTGAGTCTCTGGGTATGGGATGGGGGATGTCTCTCGGGGTGGGTTTGGAGTCTCGGTATGGGGTGGGTTTGAGTCTCTGGTTTGGGGGTGGGATGTCTCTCGGGGTGGGTTTGAGTCTCTGGGTCTGGGGTGGGTTTGCAGTCTCTGGGTATAGGGGTGGGGGAATGTCTCTTGTGTGGGTTCAGTCTCTGGGTATGGGGGTGGGGGATGTCTCTTGGGGTGGGTTGCAGTCTCTGGGTATGGGGGTGAGAGTTGAATCTGAGGGAGTTACTTTGGGGGAGTCTCGGCGGAAGCGGAAAGGTTCCGGTTCATCTGATACCTGAGGCCTCGCGCTGAGCGGATGCTGCCGGGAGGGTTATTTTCTTCCTTTGGTGAGTTGCCCTTTGACCTTTTCCGGGCTTTCTCTCTCCTGAAAGATCCGCGAGCTTTTAGTCAATGTGAGCACTGCCTGCTTCCGCTCCCCACATCCAGCCCCCGTTAAAGAGTAGGGAGGCCCCCCCCGTGCTGGTGATAGAGGTGGAGCGGCTGCTGCGCCCCCCCCCGAGCTGGTGAGAGAGGTGAGGAGTGGCTGATGCGCCCCCCCCCCGAGCTGGTGAGAGAGGTGAGGAGTGGCTGATGCGCCCCCCCCCGAGCTGGTGAGAGAGGTGAGGAGTGGCTGATGCGCCCCCCCCCCCCCGTGCTGGTGATGAGGTGAGGAGTGGCTGATGCGTCCCCCCCCCGTGCTGGTGATAGAGTGAGGAGTGGCGATGCGGCCCCCCCCCTGCTGGTGAGAGAGGGGAGTGGCTGATGCGGCCCCCCCCCGTGCTGGTGATAGAGGTGAGAGTGGCTGATGCGCCCCCTCCCGTGCTGGTGATAGAGGTGAGGAGTGGCTGATGCGCCCCCCCCCGTGCTGGTGAGAGGGTGAGGAGTGGCTGATGCGGCCCCCCCCCGTGCTGGTGATAGAGGTGAGGAGTGGCTGATGCGCCCCCCCTCCCGTGCTGGTGAGAGAGGTGAGGAGTGGCTGATGCGCCCCCCCCTCCCGTGCTGGTGAGAGAGGTGAGGAGTGGCTGATGCACCCCCCTCCCGTGCTGGTGAGAGAGGTGAGGAGTGGCTGATGCCCCCCCGTGCTGGTGAGAGAGGTGAGGAGTCGGCTGATGCGCCCCCCCCTCCCGTGCTGGTGAAGAGGTGAGGAGTGGCTGATGCTCCCCCCCCGAGCTGGTGAGAGAGGTGAGGAGCGGCTGATGCGCCCCCCCTCCCGTGCTGGTGATAGAGGTGAGGAGCGGCTGATGCGCCCCCCTCCCGTGCGGTGAAGAGGTGAGGAGTGGCTGATGCGCTCCCCCCCCAGCTGGTGAGAGAGGTGAGGAGTGGCTGATGCGCCCCCCCCCCTCTCTGGTGATAGAGGTGAGAGCGGCTGATGCGTCCCCCCCTAGCTGGTGAGAGAGGTGAGGAGTGGCTGATGCGCCCCCCCCTCCCGTGCTGGTGATAGAGGTGAGGAGTGGCTGATGCGTCCCCCAACCCCCCGAGCTGGTGAGAGAGGTGAGGAGCGGCTGATGCGCCCCCCCTCCCGTGCTGGTGAGAGAGGTGAGGAGCGGCTGATGCGTCCCCCCCTCCCGTGCTGGTGAGAGAGGTGAGGAGTGGCTGATGCCCCCCCCGAGCAGGTGATAGAGGTGAGGAGGGCCTTTTCCCCTCCCCTCACCCCCGCATGCACTGCTCCTGGTGTTGGTTATTTCTCCCAACTCCTAACTGTGCAGCTTGGCCACCTGCAGGAGATCATTTCTATCGCTCAGGTCTCTCTCATCACGTTTTACCCGGCCCTCCCTTTTCTGTTACTCTTCCCCTAACCCTTGTTTCTCTGTTTTCTCTGGCCAGGCTGACGTTCTGCTTTCCACCACCTCTGCTGGTAAGTTATTCCTTTCTCCCTGCACTTTTATTGTCCGTAAAAACGTTTCAGTGCTCTCCTCCTCCCCCGGCTGTGCCTGCCACGAGGTCATTCTCTTCCCAGGGATTGTGCATGGGTGCCCTCCCCCAGCTCTCTGCAGCGAGGAGGGCCAAGGTTGGCCAGGGCAGGGAGCTGGTTTGCTTCTGGTGCGGGGGCTGTGCTTGCTCTCCCCCCCCCCCCCCCCCCCCCCCCCGTGTAATAACCGCGCTGAATCCGCTGCTGGATGTGAGCAGACAATGACAGGCAGGTAGGAATGAGGAGGGGTGAAGGGTCACCTTTGGGCTGCATAGGGCGGGGTGCCCTCTGTGCCAGGCCCCACCTGTACAGCCTCCTCTCTCAGCCTGCCCTCTGCCCGTTTCACTAACAACTTAGGAGATGGAGGTAGGACTTGCAGCCCTTGGACTGGACTTTGCCCTGTTCCTGTGAGCTGAGACCGGTCCCGGTGACACATTCGGTGCACTGACCCGGGACTGGCGGATGCTTTTCAGCGGCTCAGCCCCAGCGCTGAGTGTCCGCTCCGCAGCCGCTGCTCTCTCGCTGATCCTGCAGAGGTGAGTGCTGGGGTAAATGTTCTTCTGCTGGATTTGTGAGGGACGCACGCAGAGAGAGGCTGCTGGCAGCTTCCAGGTTAACAGATTTATGGAGTCGTAAGCTTTGGAGGAGGAAAGTCACCTTGGTCAGACGCAGTTAATGATTTCTTGTGCCTGTGCACGGATCCAGGGCTGTGGATCCCCATTTACGGTAGCAGCTGGTACTGTCCCTTTTTATTAATCTTATGGGTCATACCAAAATAAATTGAGGAAGAGCTTTACGGTCACTCGGTCAGACAGATCCTGCTGCTCCATCCGAGGGTTTCTGCATTCCTCCTCTGGCGACTGGTCAGCCACGTCCAGGCGGATTGCATTCAGAGGGCTCGCAGTCTGTCTGTAGCAGAGGTAATGGAGGGTGCTGTGACTTGCACGAGGGGCAGCAGTGGGATTTCGTTGGTTCTCACGAGGGCTGTGAGCCCTGCAGGGCAGGCCTGTGACGGGAGGAGATGTGAGTGCTGGTGACGTTCAGGGCAGAGATTACAAGTCACTTGCTGAAGCTTATGTAGTATCCATGGCAGGTAAGCCCTGCAGGTATTTCCTGGGGGGGGGGGCTGCTGCACTCTTCCTGGCACTTTCTAAGGGGTAGTGAAGCACGTGTCTCTTTTTTTAATTACATCTTTATTAAATTTCTTATTTGCAATAAGATAAGATTCAGTTGTTGTAAAGCAGTAATCACAGATGATAATAGTATTACAAAATAAAAAATACAACTTATATGCTCTATAATTTGGGGCGTTCTAGGAAAATCATACTACAATAACGAGAATAAACTGCACCTTTCCCACAGCTTCTTCCTTACAACAATTCACAAACCCTGGACTTCTGGACCTTTCCCTGCACTCTTATGGAGAATAAAAGCTTCCAAGTGTAAACGATCAGTAAGCACAAATGTATTTGAGTTGAAAGCTGAGGTCCCAGGGCTAGAACCTTATTTTTTAAAGAGAGAAAATGTCTCCTATGCACCTGTGTAGGTCCGGCGACATCAGGGAATATTTGTATCCTTTGCCCGCAAAAGGAGAGAGCCTTATTTTTCAAGTCTCTATAAAAGAGCAGTTCTTTATCTCGCTCTGTGTGAAAATAAACTGTTAAAATAGCTCTATTGCTTATTACATGTACTGATTCTTCTAGAAATGGTGATAGATCAGCCTCCTATTCTAGAAAGCCCTGGCCTATCTGTTCTGATCCTTTCCTCTTAGGCAAATATCATATTTTAGAAATATCAGGTACCTCAGCTTGTGATATTTCTAATATTTTTGAGCATTTCAGATGCTGACAACATTCTAGTACATGGGAAATTAATTAAGCGCAGATTTTTAAGTCTAGCCAAACTTTCTAAAGCCTCAAATCTGGTTGTGTAATGGCATATATCAAGGATAGTCTGCTGACTCGGCATTGAGCAGCAATGGAATCTGTAAATTCAAAGCAGATGTTAATTTTTCCAACTCTTGTAATTTCTTTTCATGAACAAGAATACTGGATTTAGTCTCAGTCATAAAAACTTTAAACTGAGAAATAGATTGAGTCACATCATTGTTCAATTTCATAAATAATTTCCATAACTCAGCAAGTATAACTCCGGCAGGATCTTTACCTATATCTATAGGTGATGCCTTATATTTATCTGAGCCCACAGTATCAACAGGCTCACTAAGTCCATCCCTCCTACTATACCTGACTCTGATGCAGCCTCCAAATGTGAAGAACTTGCTACCTACTTCCAGAGCAAAATAACAAACCTCCTCTCCAGATTCCCCACCTACCCTGCACCCTCCCAGCCCACAATGACTGCCCTCGACTATACTTCTCCCAAAGAAGTAGAAACCATCCTCAAACTCAAACTGCCTCCCACCCAGTGACACCATCCCCCCTAAAGCACTATTGGTCGTCCCTAACTCCATAGCCCAAGCCAATACAGACATCATTAACTGCTCACTCTCCCATGGGACTGTCCCTGACATACTCAAACATGCGGTAGTCAAACCTCTCCTCAAGAAACCCTCCCTAGACCCGAAAGACCCCTCCAATTTCCACCCTATCTCAAACCTCCCATTTATTGCCAAGCTTATCGAAAGAGTTGTTAATACACAAATCATGGACTATCTTGAAAACCACTCTATCCTCCACGTTTCGCAATTTGGCTTTCGGAAACATTTCAACACTGAATCGCTACTTCTTACCCTATCTGACCACCTCCTGAGAGGAATGGATCAAGGTCACAGCTACCTTCTCGCCCTCCTTGACATCTCCGCGGCTTTCGACACCATCTGCCATAATCACCTCCTTACCCGTCTAGAAAGCACTGGCATCTCAGGCCTAACCCTTGCCTGGTTCAAATCCTACCTCTCGAACAGAAAGTTATCTGTTAAAATTGGTAATGCCTTATCCGCCCCCCATCCCCTACAACAAGGAACCCCACAAGGTTCATCACTCTCATCCACCCTTTTCAACATCTACCTCACCCCACTCTGCCAGCTTCTCTCTGAACTCAAGCTAAAAGTTCTATCTATATGCAGGTGATGTCCAGATCATCATACCTATTCACAACTCTATCTCTGATGCCCTGAGGCACTGGGAAAACTGCGGCCATCAACTCTCTACTCACCAACCTCCACCTCGCACTCAACAACAACAAAACTGAACTTCTACTTATTTTCCCCCCACCCGTCTAATGATCCCAATCTCAACATCACCACAGCCCAATCCTTCGTAAGGGACCTTGGAGTTCTCCTTGACCAACAACTCAGCATGAAACGTCAGTTCCATACTTAAAGATGGTTTCTTCAAACTCAATGTCCTAAAAAAAACTTAAACCACTACTCTACACCCAAGACTTCCGCACAGTGATCCAAGCCACTATCTCCTCTAAATTGGACTACTGTAACTCACTCTTCCTAGGGCTCCCCTACTCCACGATAAAACCCCTACAAATGTTACAAAATGCGACTGCTAGAACATAAGAACATGCCATACTGGGTCAGACCAAGGGTTCGTCAAGCCCAGCATCCTGTTTACAACAGTGGCCAATCCAGGCTATAAGAACCTGGCAAGTACCCAAAAACTAAGTCTATTCCATGTAACCATTGCTAGTAATAGCAGTGGCTATTTTCTAAGTCAACTTAATTAATAGCAGGTAATGGACTTCTCCTCCAAGAACTTATCCAATCCTTTTTTAAACACAGCTATACTAACTGCACTAACCACGTCCTCTGGCAACAAATTCCAGAGTTTAATTGTGCGTTTGAGTGAAAGAACTTTCGCCGATTAGTTTTAAATGTGCCACATGCTAACTTCATGGAGTGCCCCCTACTCATTCTACTATCCGAAAGAGTAAATAACCGATTCACATCTACCCGTTCTAGACCTCTCATGATTTTAAACACCTCTATCATATCCCCCCTCAGCCGTCTCTTCTCCAAGCTGAAAAGTCCTAACCTCTTTAGTCTTTCCTCATAGGGGAGCTGTTCCATTCCCCTTATTTTGGTAGCCCTTCTCTGTACCTTCTTCATCGCAATTATATCTTTTTTGAGATGCGGCGACCAGAATTGTACACAGTATTCAAGGTGCGGTCTCACATGGAGCGATACAAAGTCATTATGACATTTTCCGTTTTATTCATCATTCCTTTTCTAATAATTCCCAACATTCTGTTTGCTTTTTTGACTGCCGCAGCACACTGTACAGACTATTTCAATGTATTATCCACTATGATGCCTAGATCTCTTTCTTGGGTTGTAGCACCTAATATGGAACCCAACATTGTGTAATTATAGCCTGGGTTATTTTTCCCTATATGCATCACCTTGCACTTATCCACATTAAATTTCATCTGCCATTTGGATGCCCAATTTTCCAGCCTCACAAGGTCTTCCTGCAATTTATCACAATCTGCTTGTGATTTAACTACTCTGAACAATTTTGTATCATCTGCAAATTTGATTACCTCATCTCAAACACCCGTAAATCTGAACACATCACCCCTATCCTTAAAGACTTACACTGGCTCCCTATCCCTTCCCGAATTCACTACAAAACCCTGACCATTGTACATAAATCCATTCACGCTCACATTCCAACTGGGCTAGACTCCTTTTAAGACTCATCAGTCTACCCGGCCCACCAGAAGTGCCAACAAAGGCACTCTACTAGTACCCTCCCTTAAAACAGCTCTCCTCCACACGCGACCGTGCCCTCTCAATTGCTGGCCCTTCACTCTGGAGCTCCCTCCCTCCAAACTTACGCCTTGAACCGTGCACCATCAAATTTAAAAGGAAGTTAAGAACATGGTTATTTAAACAAGCCTATCCGGATTAGCCCTCCCCTCCCTCCTACGATGCTACACTATCTCCCATATAGACTATCCTGTTTTCCTTATATTAAGGAGCTCTATGTTCGCTTGTTGTTAAGCTACATTTCTACGCTGCTCTTGTGTTATCCCCCTCCCAGTTCTTTCTCCCTGTTAATATGTACTTTCAAACCTGCTGTTCAAATGTGAACCGGTATGATGTCCCTACTAATACCGGTATATTCAAGTTTCTAAATAAATAAAAATAAACAGGCAAAGTCAAGTGACTGTTGAACTGGGCTTAAATCATCCCCCTCAATAGAGCTCGACAATTGGGGAAGATCCAACCTCTCAGTAGGTAATGAAGGAGGTCTGTCATGTACAGGATTACGGGAAACCCCAGCTGAGCAGCTTCCAGCGCAGTCACTGCTGCACAACTCACCAATCCAAGGAGATGGTTGGTCCATTGGGCCTCAAATAAGTGCTGGAGCAGGTGAAGATGTTTATTACTTTCGACTTTCTCTTCGTCCCCCATCAAGACAAAGTCGCGTGCTGATGGCTTGTGCCGTAGGCCTCGAGTTTTATTGAGGCAGATGTGGCCCTTCCAAACGACATCGGGAATGATGCGAACAGGCGTTCAGGAAGAGCGGCCCTGGATCTTCCAGAGGCTCCTTTTATAAAGCTGGAAAGCTTCCTGCTATGCCCGTCCTTCGGCTGAACGCAGAAACAGGACGCTCGCAGCTGGGATCAATGGAGAAAACAGCAAGGGCGCACCCTCTTGGCGATTCAGGAAGGTGGAAACTCTTCCAGTGTTAGGGGAAAATGCATGCAGTGGACACTGTGTGTGCGCTCTGCTGCCGGGTGTCCAGGCATTGTTCTTCTCGTGTGGCCTTGTCTGGAAGTTAAGGATTCGGACAGGATCAGTGGCAGAGGATGAGGCCTTGCGCTCCTGCCCTGCAACATTCTCTATGGGTGCCGGCCAGAGAGAGACCCAATCGGACCTCTGCATCCGCTCTGAAAGAATCGACTCTACCAGTCCCCCCGCTCTTCGGTTTTCTCTGATTTACCTCTGTGCCAGTGCCGTGTGGCTCCTGTTCCAGACCACTGCTTCCCGGCCTTTTTGTTAATGTTTAGAGGACGTCCTCGCGCATGTGACTTTTGCAGTAAGGATTCCTGAAGCGTTCACCCACGCCTGGCACATCTGGTTAGCTTTTAAGCAGAGGGGCTTGATCGGAGAGTTTGTTCTGCAGATGTGTTTAGTGACTGTCCTGATCAATTTCATCCTCTATGTCCCACTCTGGGACATTTTCAGAATTTTTTTAATGGCATGTTTAATCCTTCAAGTTTGATTAGGGCCTAAATAATTTCATGCCTGCTGTGGAGTTGGTGGCAGGGTATAGTTTTCCCAATATTAGGTCCTTGGTCTCTTCTGAAAGGCATGATTGGGAGCGTATCTCAGCTGTCCTGATGCCAAGAGTGAATTCCCTCTTGTGAAGAAGGGGGTGGCTCTGTTTGTCACTGCAGAGGGGATTAGTGACTCGTTCCTTCTCTTCTCTTGTCTTTAACACAAGATGGACCTGCCTTTTCCTGTCCCTGCTAGAATGCCTGAGGCACTGCCCTGAATGTTTGCAGATGCCTTGGCAGCTGTGCTTTCAACTTGGCCTCGTGCTAGGAATTTTTCGGATTCCTTGAGTAGCTGAAAAGACCGAACGCGCCCTGATACTGCAGATGGTGGGACTGGCTAATGGTGCACTTGGCCAGGCCCATCAGGGAGTGCACAGAATGACCTCGCCCTGTCACCTGTCTAACCGGTGCCCGTCTCCGTCCAGTGCTCTTCCTGTCTGGAGTTCTGTTTTGTTTATAATTGGGTCTTTTATTGCAAATAATGCGAGATGATTGTGAGATTGACGCTTGAAACAGGGGGGGAGAGGTGGTGTCGGATATAATAATGGACTGATTACAGAAGCATTTAAAGAACAGGTACAGAGTCCTTTGTGTCCTATTATGCAGTGTGCATTGCATGAGAGCTTGTTCTGTTCCTGTGCCCTTACCATTTCTCCTTAGGGTGAGGTGTGGTCGGTGCATTTCTATTACCCTCAGGGGCACTGGAGTCTCCAGAGCTACTCATGAGTGGAGCTGGTGAGGATCAGAACAGAACATGGACAAAGTCCTCAGCTAGAGAAAGGGAAAGATTTTACCACCATTTTCTCCTTTCCATAACCTTTTGCTATTAGAACTTGACTGGGTGGGTGGGCTGTGAAGGTTCACCGTTCTCTGTGGTGCTTGTCGGTCTGACTTCCAGCGAGAAGCTTCGGGATTAGCTCTGGAACCTTCCTTTGAGTGCCGGGCACCGTAGTACAGAGCGGAAGAGGTCATTCCCTTAGGTGAGATAAGAGGGACGGCCTTAGTGCTGGCTGGGTACCCTGCTGATCAGCAGACTTTGGCTGCCCAGTGAGGCACAGTATATTACAGTAAATAGGGAAAACAAGGACCGTTCCAAAAGGCAAAACAGAGCCGACACGTGAGGGGGCGATGCTAGACTTGGTGCTTTATATAGTGCTATGGTGAAAGTTCATTCAAAGACGAGGATCCTGGACTTCAGGAAAACGGTTACAATGGGGCAGTACCTGAAGGGGTCATTAACTGGGGAAAGTAGAAGGGCAAAACTAAAAGAAGATATCCTAAGGGAAACTAATCTCTTTGTTAGGAAAAAGAGACCATTATGGTTTTCTAAAGAAGAAATTGCAAAGGTAAAGGAGAAAAGGTTCGTGTTGATAAGTTACAAGAGATGGCAGAAAGAGGAGGACAGGCGACAATACCTGGGAAAGCAGCCAGGAGAGCACAGAAAGATTGTGGTAAAACAGATGTTAGTGATGGGAAGAGTTTACAGTCCCCCAAAAGTGGGACTGTAAACTTGGAGGTGAAGGGGAGGAACATGTGGAGGCTGAGGAGGAGAAAGCAGAATTGAGAAGAACTGTTCAAGATGGCCAAATCCCTTGCGAATACCCTACCAGGATCACTTGGTACTCCTTCAGTTCCTCCAAGTGGACTCCATTGTAATTTCTTTCAATCGTTTTATAGGCAAAGTTTCCACCCTTTCTGCTTTTTCAACCGTGCACGATTGGCTTCCGTCGTCCTTTGAGTTGGACTCCACTTGGAGTGAATTTGATTCATCTCTTAAATTAGGTCAGATCATTTCCAAACCAAGTCCTGCACACTGTTCTTTGAGGCCTGCCATCTGTCTGTGTTGAAAAGGATCAAAGACACTTTATTACCCTCCCTCCTACTGTTAGTCAATCTCTCTCTGACCTAAGGTGCTCTTCCCGACTCCATTAAACCTCTTCTAAAGAAAGCGACTTCGACCCGTCAGATGCCAATAATTTCAGACCATTTCTCTTCTCTTCCCACTTTCTGGGTAAATTAATAGAAAGCAGTGTTCTTATTCAATTGACCGATTTTTATTGAGACCAGTTTGGATTCAGAAAATCTTTAAGTGCCGAATTACTAATTTTGTCCATTTAGAAGAGGTTTAGACTCTGGTAACAGCTATTTTCTTGTTTCTTTGGACATAGACTGTGTCGAATGCTGCAGTTATCTTGCCATTCTTTTACATCGTCTACGTGAATATGACATCTCGGGTACCACTCAGGCACCACCGCTGTAGGGTGTGCATTGTTCAGATTTTTAAGCCTATCCCCAATACTTTAGAGTGCACCACTGCCCATGTTAGTAGCCCCCTCTGGAGCGACTCCATCCTGTTTATATCCGTATGAAGGTGGGGTCTCCAGAACTGTACTCAGTATTCCCAGTGAGGTCTCACCAGGGACCTATACAGGGGCAGTGTCACCTCCCTTTCTCTGCTGACCCTTCCTCTCCCTGTGCAGCCAAGCAGCTTTCTGGCTTTTACCATCGCTTTATCCTCCTGTTTGGCCTCCTTAAGATCATCAGATACAATCACCCCAGATCCCGCTCTTCCTTTGTCCTTAGAATAATTTCACCTCCAATTCTGTACCTTTCCCTTGGTTTCTTGCTTCCTAAATGCATTACTCTGCCTGTTTTAGCATTAATCTTAGCTGCCAGAGCTTAGACCATTCCTCGAGGTTCACTAGATCCCTCCTCATGTTTTCTACTCCTTCCTAGCTGTCTATCCTGTTAAAGATTTTAGTATCATCAGCAGAAGGACAAACATTTACAGAAGCCCTTCCATTATGTCGCTCACAAAAATGTTAAGAGCCGATCCCTGAGGCACTCCACTAGTAACATCCCCTCCTCAGAGTAAACTCCATTTACCAGTACCCATTGTCTCCTCCCAGTTTCTAACCCAGTTAGTCATTCTAGGATCCATACCAAGGGTGCACAATTTATTTATAAGTCTCCTGTGCAGAACATAAGAACATGCCATACTGGGTCAGACCAAGGGCCCATCAAGCCCAGCATCCTGTTTCCAACAGTGGCCAATCCAGGCCATAAGAACCTGGCAAGTACCAAAAACTAAGTCTATTCCATGTAACCATTGCTAATGGCAGTGGCTATTCTCTAAGTGAACTTAATAGCAGGGTAATGGACTTCTCCTCCAAGAACTTATCCAATCCTTTTTTAAACACAGCTACACTAACTGCACTAACCACATCCTCTGGCAACAAATTCCAGAGTTCAATTGTGCGTTGAGTAAAAAAGAACTTTCTTCCGATTAGTTTTAAATGTGCCCCATGCTAACTTCATGGAGTGCCCCCTAGTCTTTCTATTATCCGAAAGAGTAAATAACCGATTCACATCTACCCGTTCTAGACCTCTCATGATTTTAAACACC